>NC_012873.2:54569775-54897282 GCF_000003195.3 Sorghum bicolor
TTATATTAATTAAAGATCATAGATTATAGTCATCAATGACAAGGAATGAAAATTAGAAAAAGTCTACATAACCCCCTCAATGCCTATCCAGTGTAGTCTACTTCACCCCCGAACTATAAAACTGAATATTTTACCTCTTCAACTTTTCAAAACCAGTCAAATAACCCCTCGAGCAGTTTTGGAGGGTGGTTTAGTCTTTTTTTTATTTTTTTTGCTGAATTTTTGAAAAATCATAATAAATAACAGAAAAATTATAAAATGAAAAAAATTCAATTTTGTTGGACTTCCAATGAGTAGATCTACATAGTGAATATACAATATGGTATACTTTAGTACAAACTTTTTGTTGTAGCTTTAAATCTATATTTTTCTATAATTAATTAGAATAATTCGTATATGTAGTTTCTATGGTTCAGTTGTGGTAAAATTTTTATGGTAGGTTTATTATTGTATGCTTGAACTTTGATAAAAATTTTATACTCATTAGATCACAATCACATGTATCTTAGTTATAGATAAAGCACTTTTAACAAGAATAAAGCTAAATAAATCTATAACTAGGTTATACATGGTCTAATGGTTACGAAATTTGTACTATACTTCAACCAGATAATAAGTAGCTCATCAAAAAATTCAGCATAATTGGACCATAGAAACTGCACATATGAATTACTCTAATTAATTACAAAAAATATAGATCTAAAGTTAGAGCAAAAACTTTATACTAAAGCATACCATATATATGTTTACTATGTAGATCTACTTATATAGAGTCCAAAAATATTAGATTTTCTACTTTATGACTTTTCTATGATTTATTATGATTTTTCAACGATTCAATAGAAATAAATAAAATAATAAAAAGACAAAACCACCCTCCAAAACTGCTCGAGGGGGTTATTTGATCGGTTTTGAAAAATTTAGGGGGTGTAGTATCCGGTTTTATAGTTCAGGGGTGAAGTAGTCCACCCTAGATAGTTTGGGGGTTACATAGACTTTTTTCAATAAATATTCGTCTTAGTCAATAGTAATGGTGCTAAACACATTTCACAAAATAGCGGTACTTATGAACCTACAGTCCTTAGCGGCAATAGTAACAATTGTCAATACCATAGTGGTAGACCTTAAGAAAAAGTTATAACATGCTATATTTAGAACCTTACTTCTTCTAATAATATTTATCAAACCCTTTTTAGCAAAGATTGGATAATCGGGTATGGAAAGAACCAGGGATTGCACATTAACATCTCATCTCGGTGGCTCGGTCTTTATTGGCTACTTGGCGTTTAGAGGCTAGGACAACCGTTAGTGGCAACCATAGGGGCGATGATCGGTGGCGAACGTAGAACTTGAGTTTAGAGGGTATTTTACTCTTTAATTATAGTGGTGTAATGGAAAAACAACAATGTTAGGGGAGGAGAGGGCAGCCATCACTGTGGGTGGTGATTGAAGCGATAGTGACACTACCGACAAAGGTATGGCTACGGAAATGGTGGCGGGAAGGAGAGAAAAGGCATGAGTTACATGGAGGTGTAAAGTATTGCCAACATGGTGCTTCAACAAGAACCTACCTCGCTTCTAGGACACTCCAATTAACTAAGTTAAACTGAACTATCATCCACTTACTAGTTCAACTTAACGTGAAGAGTCGACCCGTCCATCCACAATGAAGGCAAAAAGGCTCAATCTCGAGATTGCATTGCTAAGGGGTTTATTTCTAAGGGGTTTATTTCTAGAGGTTTCTATGAGTGTCTAGAGGGCATCTAGGAAGTACTTTGGATGGGTTTTGCCTAAGTGAAGCTCTAGGTTATCTATGGCTAGCCTACTGAGATTTGAGCTTTAGGTGATGAATTCTATGGTTGGCTTCACTACGTTACTAGAGTCTACTGAAGGACTCAAGAGCATGAGCAATAGGCTCAAGTCGACATAGAGATATTATTACTGAAGTTGTGTTTGAACTCCCTACAGTTCTTGGCCTCCTCCTCCTTGCATTGTTTGTTCTTGCACTTCTTAGTTAGTGACATTGAGGTGAGTGGCAAGAGAGAGGGAAGGGAGGGGTGTTGCTTGTGCTATGAAGGTGCCAAGCAAAAGCTGAACAACCGGTTCGCTCATGACCCTGCCTCGCGAGTTTAGGTCTGGCTACAAAATAAGTTGTTCAAACAAGGAGAATCATGTACTAATAAAGTGATGAGCTCAAGTGTTCAACTGATAACACATCACAAACAAACACTAACACATTTTCGGGTAGTTCCGGTACCGGGGGATATTACCCAAAACTAACTTTGGGTAATCCAATTTGGGATCGGGTATCATGGGTTTGAGTAATTCAGGTCTAGATTCAAGTAATTTGGCTTTAGGATAAGATACCTCGGGTTTGAGTAATTCAGGTCTAGATTTTTGGAAAATTTAGATATATGTTATGGGTAGTAGGTGTTTTGCCTAGGCCTAGGATAATGAAGTCAAACACTTTGATTTTTTTATGCTTTGGGTTATGTTTTTGTTGCCACCGTACCCTGTTGCCAGTGGCGGATATAAGCCTAGGGCCAATATAGCCATTGGCCCTAGGCGTGGGAAAAATACTAGAGTATTTTCTTTGTTTTTCCCAGCTAAATCTATATACTAGTATTACTTTAATCTATTAGCATATGATCCGATGTTGGTGCTTAATAGTATTGGCCCTAGTCATGAGAGTTCCCCAGCTCCGCCACTGCCTGTTGCTCAATTTTTTACTCTTTGAATTATGAAACATGAGCAGGCAGTACTGGATTTAGTCATTTTGGAATGAGACTTGCAGACACCGCGAAAGGTACGTGGGAATTTTATTATTAAAATTAAAAAAAGGATGAGGACAGGGGAGTCGTTTGTGTGGATAACAATAACGCCTAAAATCTAAACGACGTCCCTCTCATCTTTCTTTTTTCTGATTTGGTTTATTTCCTTGATGGTTGAATCTAGGGACTAAAGTATAGGGGGTGTCATATTGAGTGTTCAGATATTAATTAGTTGGACTAAACATTAGCTAATTATAAAATTAATTATAGAAGACATGACTAATTCGAGAGATGAATCTATTAAGTCTAATTAATCCATCATTAACATATTTTTTACTGTAGCATAACATTATCAATTCATGAACTGATTAGGCTTAATCAATTCTTCTCGCAAATTAGACATAATCTATATAATTAGTTCTGTAATTAGTCTATGTTTAATACTCTAAATTAGTCCAAACATGGGAAACCAAACACCAGGTAGGAACGACCGAGCAAGCCGAGCAGCCGGGGGTGCAATAAATCAGTGAATAGTAAAGCACGCAAAGACGCGGGATGTATAGAATTTGGCCGCTAAAATTGGTGTTGACCAACTTAAATAGAGTGTGCGGTTGTTAGCGGGTTGTGTACACGTGCAAGCATATTTTGCGTAAATTAATATCACATGGCGTGTTGCGATACTGCCAAATCAGATCTCGAAGTAGCTTTTTGCTAATATATATTGGAGTATATATATATATATGGGGAAATTCCTTTGTACACGTGCGTGTAGTTACTCTCATCTTCAATAAACTACATTGTGTATGTATTCATACTTGTTTATCAGTTTGAGTATGTTTATATACTCATATTAAGATACTCTAGATCTTACCACGCGAAAAATTTTCAAAAAAAATATATTTTAAATATATTACTAAAATGCTACTACTATATTATATACAATAAGTATAACCATATACTCTATGTATGTATGCATACTTAACATACATATCACTCTAGATGGTCTAGTATGATCATATACTTTGTCTATATACATTTCGTATATATATATGACAATAATCGTATTCCTTCTTTTTTTTGTTTACAGCATACCGTCTGCAATTCTGCATGTTGCTAGCACCGGCCATTTACATATCATTGCATACAACTAGCGCCATTTGCAAAGGATTACCAATACTTGCAGTAATATCCAGTAGAGTAACACGCTATATATATATGGTTTTTATATTTTGAGAGGACGAAAGAACACTTCTCCGAAGCAAAAATGTACATGCAGGGGCATAAAAGTTTTGCTTTCCAAATCATATAAATGGGTATTGCATAAATTCACACTGACGGAAAAGTACAAAATTGTTTTCATTTTTATGTTTTTTTTTGTAGAAACAAAACCATAAAACAATATTGATGAAAACAATCCAGAACCAGTCTTAATAAGACAATATAGATATGATCGATATTGGTCCGTAACCAATACTCCCTCCGTCCATCTATCGGGGGAGTAATTAATAAAGGGCCCTACAAAATTTAGGATTTTCCTTTGGTACTTAAGAAGGGGGAGTTATACTGACGAACGATAAACTAGCCAAACACAACTGACAAGCAAGGTAGAGAGGATTGTTATTTTTGTCATAAGAACTGAAACAATTAAGGATCTATTTTTAAAGTATCGTTTTGCAGCTACAGGTCTTCCTCAACTTTGTAGTGTATCCCAACATGTTTGGAAGTTGGTTACGTTTAAGTCTTCAAGCCGCCAGCAGGTGCTATTTATTGTTCGCTTGGTTATACAAGAATAATACAATTTTAAAAGAAAAAGTGTTTCTTCTCTCGTGTATGTCATCTTCTCAATTGACCATTGGCTTCGTACCTAGGCTATACCTATACTAAAGAGATCGGCTTCCCAGGATTTTGATGTGGTGCTCTGGCTACAATTAGCGCAAGTGGTCAAGTAATGTTTTTCTTAGGCACATGGATGGTGGTCTAGTGTACGGAATGATAATACTAGTGTGTATGTACTCACTTTAAACATTATATTATAGGTTGTATGCTTCCTACTATGCATGGCCGAAAGTGCTTTTCAACAACTCGACGTAATTATCTTGAAACATAATAAAAGCTTCTTTATAAAAAATTGATAATACATATAAAAAAGATAATAAAGCATCATGCCACCATACAAATGGTGACAACGAGAAGGACATACCACACGTATCAAACTTGTATTCAAATATAGGTGGTCGATTTTTTACATGCCACAAGATAAAGTTAACACAAAAAATTTAAAACACACAATAATTTCACATGGCAGAGAGTGGTCTGAGAGAGCGACATGTGGAGAAATGGCTAACGGGTAACGACTGTCAGGCATTGTTTAGTTCACCCTAAAAATCAAAATTTTTTCAAGATTCTCCGTCACATCGAATCTTACAGATGCATGGAGTATTAAATATAGACGAAAATAAAAACTAATTACAAAATTTACCTGTAAATCACGAGATGAATCTTTTAAGCCTAGTTACTCTATGATTGGATATTGTTTGTCAAATAAAAACGAAAATGCTATAGTTCCGAAAACCGAAAAGTTTTCGGAACTAAGGGGGTGTTTGGGACTGCTCTGCTCCACGTTTTTCAGCTCCGCTCCACGTTTTTTAGCCAAACGGTTTCAGCTCCACGCACTCAGTTCGAGAAAAAAGAGTTGAGTTGTGAGAGCACCTAAAGAGGTACTCCACGAACTCCAGTTTTTTGTGAAGCTGCTCCCCAACGGAGTTTATGGAGCAGAGTTCGTGGAGCAGTCCCAAACACCCTCTAAACAAGACCTCAGTTAGGAAGTACGGCCAGAGGTGTACCCCCAGCCCCAACCCCCAACTACATGTGTGTGAAAAAAAAACCTTACCTGTCCAATCGAGAAATGGTCTTCGTCACCAGTATCACATTTAGGCCTCATTCGTTTCACCGGTAACGGCCACCTGGAAAAAAAATCCTGATCGAAATGTAAATGGCATGTATCTCAAAGCAGACAAATAAAGAAATTAATTATTTTCTATTTGATTTGTTGTCTGGCCAGATTACGGTTGGACTTAGGGCACTCATAATACAAGACTAGAGTCCAGCCCGTCGGCACTGCTCCATTAATTCGTCATAGACAGCATTGTGCAAGCAGCAGCGGCTGGCGGATGCACTCTACTCCTCCCCTTCTCCCCAAACCCCATCGTGCTACGGCAATGCAAGGAGCTTCGGCGGTGGTGCCATCGCTGTTGCGAGCCATCAGACATGCTGTACCCGTCAAGCAAGAGCCGCGGCGGCATCTATGTCTCTTGCTTGACTGGGCCATCGCTGAAGACGACGCCGGCGAGTTTGGCAGCACCGAATAGCGTTGCAGCTGGAATTCGCTGAGGAAGCGGCGAAGAGTATTACTGGCCTCGTCAATAAACCCATGACTGAAAGTGACTGAAAGTGTTGTTCGCTGATTTATTATGATTTTGACCCCGGCGCCCTAGTGTTGCCTAACCGTTCGGCCGGAGATGTCGGATGCGAGATCTTTAGCTACTTGTACCAATTTGCCACAGTGTGCTTAGATACAATGAGTTGACAGCTGAGGCTTGGCAGGATGGGAGTGAATTAAGGTCGAGGGAGCTGACAGAAAAATACAGCCGCAACAAGGTGATCTCATAGCAGGGTTGCATTAGTGCAGCCTTACACCGCTTTGCCTTCTTCTCGTTGACCTTTCCATCACTGCTGATATAGCAACCATCACCACCTTTGATCCACAGCCTTCTCATTGATAATCCACCAATGCCTTCCTTTGGAATGGAGATAAATTTTATAAATTTTGTGTTTCCTGTGTTTTTTTTTCTATAAAAGATAAATTGGTTTCTATGAAAGTTTTTATATAATTTCTATGAAATTCGTATGTTCATAGACTATGTGCAGTATATACTAGTATCATCGCCCTGAACCCCAAACCCGAACCAGCTCGCTGGAGTTGGGATAAAGGACTAGGAACGCTTATCATGTGAGCCAACCAAAGATTGAGTGCTAGACGGCTCAAACACCTGAACGTGCATTAGCTGTGTATGATAAAGTCAAACAATATGCATTATTTTTTTTAAAAAAAAAATAGAACATATGTGCATGCAAATTCATGTCAACCGCACTTTGCATCTGCCTCATCGTTTATTTCGTTCCCACCGAACGGATTAGTGGAGTCATTTATGAGACGTCCCTGTAAACCGGTCGACTCTAATTAGTATGTGCATCATATGATGACTAGAGACAGTATTCCATCATGATTCACGAGTCACTTTTATCAGTAGTACGAGTCATGACGACACATATACTGCACATTTCGCAAGCCGTCACCTGCTAAGCTGGCGCTTCCTCTGCTCTAGCTTCTTGCAACTGAACGTTACTGGTCTATCAACATACGCCCCCCCCCCCCCCCCCCCCCAACACAGCGACACAGTACAGTAAATCATCACTTCACTGCTATTTGTAATGTAATATTATTGTAATTTTTTGTTATGAATACTAGCTAACTATATATTACATTATCACTTCAAGCATTGCAAAAATTATTGAAACATATACTTGATGTATATATTTATCACACTTATCAGTGTCATAATATTTGGTCGGTCCCGTTAATCAAAATTTCTGATTCCACCTTTATCTATGAGGGTTTTTTCGATGCTAAGCTGACTACATCCAACATATAACCACTCTCTTTGCGGACGACAGGAAAGGCTTGTGCAGCCAGCAACGGTGTGCCACCTCTTAGGTTGCACCACTGTGCTTATATCTGTTGTATATTATCAGTGTAATATCAAAACTTGAATTCACTTGCTAGGATGGAGTGTCAGTCGTCTCTTAGGGAGCTCGACAGAAGCGCATCATTGGTATGATTAAACTTTTTTACCTTAATTAAAATGATGTACAAATCTTTAGTGTATTCAAGGGTGAAAAAAGGTTAGCGCCATCCTACAAACTTCAAATTCATGCTGAGCAAGATACTTCAAAGGCTCTCATAAAGTTCTCAAGCATTTTCCTGGATTTATTCTAGAAATTTAACGGCGCTATGCCTTTAGTGATAGGTGACGTGACCGTCCACAGCGAGACGTTTGTAGTGATTCGAAGGTACTCATAGGAGTAGGGCGTGCGTGCATGCGTTCATAGGGGTGAGTGGGGTGAGTGTGTGCTCGTATTTGTAAACGTCTGCATCTATATCTAGGCCTCACAAAAAAAAACTAATTAATCGACTAACTGGGACCATGCGTATATCTTTTCTTCAGTTGTCTTGAGCAGAAAATAAAAATCATCTTCCTTGTCCTCTGCGACAGAGTCAGTTGTATATCCACTTCACTTTAGCTTCCACTGACAGTGATGGAATCAGGGATAAAGTCAACATAATAGATAAGCTTCTTTAATAAGCCAGAGCTACAGTAGGCTATATGATCTGGCCTGTCTTATTATATATTAGCAGGATATTAAAACTGGCCCAGACAAGGCTTACAAATGCCGGATTCAGCTTATTAGATTTGCATCATGTGGCTCTGGACTTAAGGATTCCTGGAAAGAATAATTCCTGTTACTTTCTACTGCCATTTGAGTGATTTTTTTAACTCTAATATGTTATGTACTGTACCTAACACTGCCAAAAAGGTGCTCTAAAAGTGTACAGTATAGAACAAGTGTACAATATATGACAATGTATTTGAATACATATATATTAGAATAATTCCTTAAATTTTAGTGACTGATAATTTGATACACCATCTGAAAGATATGTAAGCTTGGCTCAAACCAACCCTCGCTTTCAATAGGGACAACAGAGGAGATCATGCTACCAAGAATGTGTAATGTGACACATCTATTTGACCAAACTTAGAGTACACTGCTCATTCTAGTATACTCCTGCGTACGATCTCAGATTTGCGTTTCCTATCTTTCTGTGAGTGCCCGGTGGGGCTAGCCAAACTTACGGGCTTTCTCAGATTTGCATGGGCGAAAGCAAGGGGTGCAGCAATTTTTGCGTGAGCTGGTGACTGAGGCAGCATAAAGAAAACTGCATGTTACTCATAGCCCAATCACATGCATTATGTTTTGCAGCTGCCCAGATCCCAATAACTATCAGATGAGCAACGGCAAACACCGTCCGAACTCTCTTTTCATCCAGAAGGAATCACAAACAAGGGCAATGCCAATGCCATAGTTTAGAAATGTCATCCGAACATTCAAAAGATCACTAAAAACAGAAGTGCCCTGAAAGAGGAGGCAGAGGCACACTACAGAATTTTGTCTCTTGAAATCTGAGAACCTGTACAGCAACTTGAGTATGGAGTTCAATTGAGTTACCCTAGGGCTAGAAGCCTAGCAACTGACAAAAAGAAACCCTCTGTAAACTTTGAGCAACCAAGGGCCAGATATGTTGAAAAAGGAAGAAAGCAAACGAACCTAACATTTATGACAGCCAAGAAAGAAACAAATCAACCTAACATTATGCAAAGTTCCCCTCTAAAAAGGAAAAGAGAAGCATTCCACAAAGATCCTAGCATGGCAATCGCCAGATGCCCAGAGCTTCTCCTGCAATCCTCACTGAAGCAGGACCCCCTCTGCTGCTCATGGGACATGGAAACATTATGCTTAGATTCAATCTTCTAAAAAGCACCACACATAGATCCTACAAGATGTTTGGCACTTGTGCTGAGAGCTTTTCCTGCAGCTCCCTGATCTTTGAGCACAGTTCCACCTTCTGTTCCTTGTAGCTCTGAAGCACGAAGTCCTTTCCCTCAATGACTTCTTTCAGTTCAACAACCTCTTTCTTGAGCATCTCCACCCTCTCCACCTCTCCCTTCCTCTTCTCAATGCCAACACAATGCAGGTCAGCATCATCAACACTACCATCAGCATAGCCATTGGAATGTCCATTTGCAGCATCTGAATGCCAATGTCCAGCTTGCAAAGGTTTCTCATGAGAGAGTGCTTCTGCAACACAATGATCTGCAATAATCTTCCTTAGATGCTGAATCTCTCGTTCAGATTCAAACAGATCACGATTGGCAGCATCCAATTGAGACTGCAGATTAGTGGACTGTGTCACCTGAATGTTAAGAGAGTTCTTAAGATCAGCAATCTGAGTTTGCATCTCCATGATCATCTCATCACGTTTCTTGAGGTGCTGTCTTAGCTTTTGTATGACCTCTCTTTTGCTATAAATGTCAGATCCTGATTCTGAAACACAGGGAGAGCCAGAACTGTTAGAGTACTGAAATGGCCTTCGAGGATCTTCAAGCCGATCAGGTGAGGATATCCACATAACACCGCTGTTCTCTTTGCTTGATTCTGGCGTGGGAATCTTGACAAGTGGAAGTGAGGATTCAACTGATTTGGGTACAGGACTTGCAGGTGCTTGCTTGACTTCCACTCCACCATTTGAAAGCCCTGCATATGGTAACAGGAATTAGTAATAATAACAAGTTTTGGGAAGAACTTTCATACCACCAACAAAAGAAACAATAATGAACTAGTGTAAAATCCAACCCAAGAACTAAATCTATTAATTCAGTTCAATCAGCATAGTGAAAGCAACAGCCAGAAACAATGAAATTATCAGTGTCTCTAAATGCGGAACTCGTAACAAAAGCTGGAAGAATGCCATATTCATTAAGTCAGACTATTACTTTCTATTAATTTGCGGATATATATGACTCTTATGCATGCAAACACCGGAGACCTGCAATGCCATTGTCCAACCCCCCAAAAAATAGTCCAATCCCCCCCCCCCCCAAAAAAAAAGAAAAAAAAAGTGGTAAGCCTCCCCTCTCTCTAGAGCCCAGAGGCCAGAGGAGGTACATATCTTGTAAACGTATCAGATACGCGTACATAGCATCAACATATAAAAGAAGAGAAACAGATATGTAGGCAGAGACGTATTGGCCTGCTTCGGAGATACAGCCCAGCACACTTCATTCCCCTTGCACACATCCCCCTGCCTTAACCAAACCTCCAGTCTACCCCACTGCAACATGCACATGGCAGTATGGCACACACGATTCCATGAGGCCGCAACCTCTAGAACCTGCTGGCAGCAAGGCAGCAGTGAGATAGCAGCGAGCCAATGATGCACAGGCCTGCATGCACATCTACATGCCACAGTGGCGCACAATGGCCCTGGGAGCTAACCTGGCCACACAGGCCACATAGTCAGCAGCAACTGGCAATGAATTTGTTCCCTCTCCTGTATTACCTTTTTCTTCCTATAACCCTTCTCCCATAGTCAACTTTGCTAGGATTTATTTCTTTCTCTTTCAGATCTAGTGTTTGTTTGCTTAACTTTTCCAAGCCAGAAATGGCAGCAACAAGTAGTGCCATTGCAGTTTCTCAAAGCTCCCCTCTCATGTCATCATTATTATTATTATTTAAAAATATATACTAAAATGTATCTGCATATACATATCCTTGCTACATAGGTTCCCCCTATTGCATTAATGAAAGAAACTACAAAAATCCATCAGATAAATTCAAGGTTAGAGGACAGTGGCAAAGCGCATTTTGTTTACAAGTTAACACAGAACCAAACATATAACACAGGTCTAAAAACTTGCATTCTAGCACAAAATTAATGCATGCTGAAAAATATTCCAAACCCTACAGATTAAAAGGTCCACCAATAAGCAAGAAACAACCAATAGTCCAGGTTAGCCCCCAAACATGCCAGATCTGTATTCTGGAATTAAATTCAGTGCCATATAAACTACAATGTTCACAAATAAGTGAGTAACAGGAAACAGAACAGAGCAAAAGTTACAGATAAAGCACCTGACATACAGTAGTAGCAGCCGGTTTGGTCACCGAACCGGTAGAGATCTGAGTGCAGCTCACATGCTTCAGACCTTCTTTTAGCTGCAATTTTGCACAGTAAGCAGCCTGTGTACAAAGAATATGGGGACAAGATCAAGATTGCAACTGCAGATAGGGGCATGAGATGACATAAGACCTTTGGAAGTATTATTTTGCTGCTTCCCGTCGAACAACTGCTTTAGTTTGCAACCAATCTTGACTGAAAGTGTGCTAAGCAAAACCCCGCCAGCAACAAGAACCCAGTTTGGCCCTTCTCCTTGGACCTGATTACCTCTCCCAGACTTCTGTAAGCTCCTACTCGTCTTAGTCTTCATCATAGCAACAACCAATTTCTCCAACCGAGTCTACAAATACGGTACCTTAACCTGCAGAAACGCACCACAACCACCATATTGGTGAAGAGGAAAAAAATAGTTTCACCTAATAACCATAAGGACCTAAGAAGATTCTGAAGTGAAGGAAACTAAATCATATGGCATTAATGAATGCGCAGGGAGAATGCAGATTCATATCGGCGTGGAAGAACCATGAAAGCAAAAAAACACGGCAATATATCAATTTTTCTAACCGTACTTCCGAGAAATGGGGAGGTCGCAGAAACCACATTTCATAAACCTTCAAGACAGCCTCCGTAGGGTAGTAGGGTATACGGATTTAGGTTTCCCATTGGGGTAATGAGGTTAATAGTCATTTTGGATCCCATTCAGGCTCATTACCCAATGTCAACACCCATGACAGCAAGTAAAGTATCCACTCTGATAAAGGAATAAACCTAGGCCTTTTTCCTTTTTCAAGGGAATCGATCGACTAAAGATGCATCCATAACCACCGACACTCGTCTCAAAATTTTCTCACCTGTTGAGTCCCTCCTCCCTCATCTCCGAGTGCCATGGCAGGCAGCACAGGGTGGTGCCGGATTCAGTTGCACCCCGGACGCAGAGACGATTGGAGGCGGTATTCGGCGAGCCCCGAATTCAGCGGAGGCGGCTGCGACTAGAGCTGCGACGCCGTCGCCCGTCGTAGAGCGGCAGCGCGGTCGCGGACTGCTCGGTGCTCTGACGGCGCAGGTGGCGGCGAGGAGAGCAGATGGGAGTGGAAGGAAAGAGAAGGAAGGAGGCGGCGGTGGAGTCGAAGCAGATGCGATTTTGTGGAACTTGATGGTTTCCCACTTTGCCCCCACTCCTTCTTCTTTGCCTTTTCTCTTTTTTTGGATTTTTTTCTTTATTTAAGTTCTTTTCTTTTTCTCCTTTGGCGAATGGGACGACGGAAAAAGCACAGTAGACACCGTAGGTGGCGGTTGGACGGTTGGTTGATGCGAATTAGGGGGCTGGGATAAGGAGATAAGAGTTTTTTTACGAAAAATGAATTATATTAGATAAGTTTTTTTAGGGGTCTGGGATAAGGATATAAGAGTTGAGATAGGTTTTAATCCGTATTTCGATGGTGGGATAGGGAAATGATACTGCCCTCTCCTGTTGATCCAATGTTTACTAAATAGTCTAATCGATTCTATTGCCATAGCATCAATAAACATAACTAATTCTGACTAATCAAAATTGATCGTGACTAATTATTTGTGAATAACTGGTTGTCATGACATAGGTAAATCCGTAATCACGACTAGTCAAACAACTTAACTTTGATAACCTAGGCTCCGCAGGAAAAGGTGGGTTTCAAACTTTGATGCGTTATGACATTGTTGGTTCTCGTAGAACGACAAGGAGTGAAGTCGATGGAGATCTTATCCTACCTGTCAGCATGTATGTGTGGCTCCTCGGAGATCTTGGTCATGCATCCTAGCCATAAATATCTCAAATAATTAGTAATATGTATAATGTAGTGCGGATCATTTGTTAGAGATGATGTTAGTGTCTGTATTCGTAGATATGTTTTTTGGCGAGTGTGGTCATGGGTATAAAACTTCACCTTTTGTATAGCTACACGTATAAGATTCTACCTAGGTACGGATGAGGGTATATCATTCCCAACTGTTGTTGTTTCAAATACAAAGAATTATATCCATTCTATACATTATAGGTGTAGACACCAGTATAAAATCTTATCCATATGTATAAAAACTGGTATAAAAATTTTCTTATTACGCAATTCATGGCGGAAGATATTTACTCCATTCATGTGCCTAACGTGTGATTGGTTTGTAGACTGGTATAAGGTAGGATGATTTCATTTTTGTTTTTCATGGGATGACTCCAATTGTCCACCTATGAGTCCTAACCTATGCCAACAACAACTCACGCCACTGACGCCGTGCCTCACACACCTCCCACCCCGCTTACCTCCGCACTGTCAAGGACTGAAGAGAAAATGACATGCACAAGGACGGTGCCCTGTAGGCCCCTTTAGTAGGCATGCCCGGTAGTTCATGCGTTGCTTGACCTGTCGTTCATATTCCCACAACCCAATGATAACAACGAGAGCGCTTGATGCGAGTGACAGATGGCCGCCGAGATGCGTTTATGCTGACGCCGCGGCGTCCACCTCGTCTGCACGTGTGAGCGCAGGGGATGACACCGTGACGAGACCACCGAGGGATGTTGGGCGCTTGGGGCTGTGAGTGAGGCGGTGAGACGCCTGCCATGTCATGAAGCTACGATGGCGGGCAACATGAAAATACTTCGTCCATCCCAAAATAGTCGAAGTGAATGAATTCAAATTTTATCTCAAAATATTTTATCAATGCACGTTTTTATTATTCTAATATATCTTTTTATTTTCTCAATACATATTTGCCTTTATTTCTTTCTGCTATATAAACTTCTTTTTGTGGAGGCGGGAGGGTCGCTTCCAAATCACGGAATCACCAATGCAGGCAGCCATGACAAAGGTACAACAGAGCAAAGAGCTATGGTGTTTGGATGCGTGTTCTGGCGTCTAACAGAGAAGTGGCAAAGATAGTAGAATACCCTCTCTATATGGATGGTGTGGCATTTTCTCCTTGTTGACTATCTCCAACAATTGTTACCCAAAATACAATACCTATTTGTCCTTTGGGTAGCGCTACAGGTAAAAGGTTCCATACCTATTTTTAGTCTTCTCCAACAACAAGACCTAAAAGACAACACTCTCTGCAAATAGGTCTCAAGGAGAGAGGATACCCAAATTTGGGTTATGCCTCTCCTGATACCCAAAATAGGTTTTCTGTATGGGTACTCTGTTGGAGGCTATAGGTATTGTGTTGGAGACCCATTTTGGGTTTGGGTTCCCAAATGGGTCTCCTATTGGAGACAGCCAGAGGCAGAGCCAGCCGATACACCCACCTTTTTGCTGGTGTCATTAAGGGCCTCATGGAGGTGCTTCCTAAGTAATGATGGACAAACCACTTACATTGTTTTTACCGAGAAGAGCTTAGCTACTATACAAATCTCAGTGTATATATATAACATAGAGCATGCTATAGGCTACTGTGTTCTTCTTCTTCTTCTTCTTCTTCTTCTTCTTCTTCTTCTTTTTCTCGAGAGGTTGTTATGCACTGCTTTCAAAAATTCTCTTTTTAGTAGACTGTTTGGTGTTTAGTTGGTACATAGTCCATTTGATTAAGATATTTGCTTAGCATGAATGTATGATAGTATTAGTTCGAAATAACATGTGATATTCTATTGATTATGTCAATATTGCTCAATTACTGATTCTTATTGGTATTGTGACAGTTTCAAAAGAAAGAAAAGCTAAGGATAGTACGTGATCATGGCTACACCTGCTCTGGCTCCCCGGAAGGCATATTGGCCTAATCTGCTTGGCAAGGAGCTTCAGTGGTCTCTTCAACAAATCCGTGCAGATCGTCCCGATATAACATTCGAAGAAACATTAGATCTAGCAGAGGGCGAGACCCCGACGCCTGTGGACGAACTTGAACCTGGAACCGTACGTGTTATTATCTACTATGGCCTTGACACAGACGATATTACCTTAATCGTTGAAGACCCGTTTCCACGTATTGGCTAGGTTGCCTAGCAAATGCTACCCTTGTATTTTTTTTATGTCTCGATGTATGGAAGGCAAGCATCAATTGAATAATGTGAGCGAATATGCTCTTTTTATGGTTGATTTCATATATGGACGTTTCACGACGGTAACATTCCATTCTATTGTTAGGTAGTACGAATAAAACTCCCAGGATCATTTCTGATTTCTCAATCAGAAGAAGGCCTTGTTTAGTTTGTGAAATTTTTTGGCTTTGGCTACTGTAGCACTTTTCGTTTGTATTTGACAAATTTTGTTCAATCATAGACTAACTATGCTTAAAAGATTCGTCTCGTAAATTACATGCAAACTGTGCTAATAATTTTTATTTTCGTCTATATTTAATGCTCTATGTATGCATCTAAAGAAATCTTGAAAAAATTTAGAATTTCAAAGGGAACTAAACAAGGCCAAAGAAAAAAAAAGAACAGCAGCAACAGATGATCAGGAGCCATCATGGCGTGCAATCAAGACATCAAAGTTGCACGTCCTCAGTAACCATAACCACCACGGCCAGTCGGCCACTCGGCCCGGGCCCAGGGGCAGTGGGCACACGGCCGGCCGGGACCACGGACGGGTCCAGCCTCGTCCAGGATGCATTCACTTGACCTGATGCCTTGTCTCCGCAGCAGTTCAGACGAGGACGAGTAGAAGACGACTGGCCGTGCGGGGGCCCCGCCTCGGCAGCGACCGTCGGGTAGTTTGTTTGTTCTGCTTGGGGCCGTCGGGCCGACGCCGACCGCGACCGGAGCCCTGGCTGCCTCTGCTGTGTAGGAGTACTCTGTCACATCGTCATCGTCACGTGTGGCGCGCCGGAGCCCGGAGACGCTAGTGTACTGCTGTTTTGGACCATTGCTGTTGCTGATGAGAGCATCTCCAGCTACCGGCCCTAAATCAGACCTCTACATTTTTATTTACGAGGAGGTCTGCAAAATTTAAAGGTCCAAATCAGAGACCAACTCGAGCCATAGCCACTGTTCCCCTAGAAAAAAAAAATCTATCGTAGTCTCGTGGCCTGGGGTGCCGCTGTGGCCTTTGGGGATTAGGGTTTAGGGTTTTGGGGTTTAGGGTTTAGGGTTTAGGGCGCGCACCGCTGTGGCCTGGGGTGCCGCGCCCCCGGGGTGCCGAGCCGCCGCCAAACGTGGGCCGCTGGTGAGTTGGTGCGCCGCTGAATGCGCGGCCATTGACCCGACGACCGGCGCCGCGGTCGCGGCCGTCGACCCCCCGGCGGCGCCTCTACCGCGGCGGCTGACGGTGCTGCCCCTGATCGCGCTCATCTTCTACGACGTCTCGGAGGGTCCCTTCGGCATCGAGGACTCGGTCCACGCGGGCAGCGGCGCGCTGCTCCCGATCCTCGGCTTCCTCATCCTCCCGGTCATCTGGTCGCTCCCGGAGGCGCTCGTCACCGCCGAGCTCGCCTCCGCGTTCCCCACCAACGCCGGGTACGTGGCCTGGGTGTCCGCCGCCTTCGGCCCCGCCACGGCGTTCCTCGTTGGCTTCTCCAAGTGGGTGTCGGGCACGCTCGACAACGCGCTCTACCCTGTGCTGTTCCTCGACTACCTCCGCTCCGGCGGCGGGGTGGCGCTGCCGCCCCCCGTCCGCTCGCTGGCGGTGCTCGCGCTCACGGCCGCGCTCACCTACCTCAACTACCGGGGGCTCCACATCGTCGGCCTCTCGGCGATGGCGCTCACCGCGTTCTCCCTCTCCCCGTTCCTCGCACTCACCGTGCTCGCCGCCCCCAAGATCCGCCCGTTCCGCTGGCTCGCCTTCGACGCCCGCGCCGACGCCGTTGGCGGGGTTGCCGACCAGGAGGGTCTCCATGGCACGCACACGCACGCACGTGAAGAAACAGGGAGAGAGAGAGAGGGGGGTAGGGGGCTGCTAGATCTAGGGACTTGAAACTATAATTTGAGAGGGCATAGAAAATAAGGGTCTAAATAGGAGGTGTGTTGAAGTTGATTTTTTTAGATTAAATTTCTAGATTTGGAATAAAGGCTCGTTTAGGAGGTGGGGCTGGAGTTGGTCTGAGTCCATGCAGTATAGAGGCGATCGACCCGACCCGGTAATGCAGTCGTCATGTAGGCCGGTCGGATAGGCACGTCGGAGGCGCTGCAATCAGACTCCACAGTGTAGCCGAGACTAAAAAAAAGAATCCGTATGCCACGATGAGAGCAGTGGATCTTAGGTCTTGTTCAGTTTCCAAATTTTTTTTGTCTACAGATACCGTAGCATTTTCGTTTTTATTTGACAAATATTTTCCAATCGTAGATTAATTAAACTCAAAAAAATTATCTCGCGATTTACACATAAACTGTACAATCGGTTTTTGTTTTTATTTATATTTAATATTTTTATGTATGTACCGTAAGTTTCGATGTGACGGAGAATCTTAAAAAATTTTGGATAATTTTTAGGAACCAAACAAGACCTGTGTGCGTCAATGCGAGCATCGATGTCAAAACACATGCAAGACCTCTTACACAGTATGCGTCAAAGCGAGCATCGATGCCAAAACACATGCAAGACCATTTTGTCAGGACGTTCTACATTTGAAACGGTTGGAGAAGTAATTTTTTATTTTCATTAACATCGGGCAGCTATTTTACACGATGCTTGCTCTTTTTAACTTACCATCGATCTCTACAATGGAATAAGCCGATGCCTGGATCTTCTCTTTCCTAACTCAGCATCGGTTTTTGGCAATATTGTGGGTAAGGATTCAGGAATCAGCACACGGTGACTTGCAGGAAGCTCTTGCTTCTTTCTTCGTGGATCCGGCAAAAAAAAAAAAAGAAGATTGAATACGTGTCTTCTCTGAAATCATAAAACTCATAGCAGAATTAAAACTTCAAATGAGTTTAAGAACAGTCAAATCAAAGAGGGAGGATATAAGGGTTGTTTCCCTAACCCTACGTCTCTGTTGACAGACTCGTGAAAATAATATCAGGGCCTTGTTTATGTTTAGTTCTAAAAAAATTGCAAAATTTTTTAATTCCTCATCATATCAAATTTTGCGGTACATGCATAAAGCACTAAATATAAATAAACAAAATAACTAACTACCACAGTTTACATATAATTTGCGAGACAAATCTTTTGAGTCTAGTTAGTTAATGATTGGACAATATTTATCAAATACAAACGAAAGAGCTACAGTGTCTATTTTGTAAAAAAATTTAAACTAAACAAGGCTCAGGTCTCTTTCAAACCTATACCTCACCAAGGAATCATAAAAGGTCAGGTCTCTTTCAAACCTAGACCTCACCAAGGAATCATAAAAGGTCAGTCGGGGCTTGTTCTCGACTTCTTCCGTTGTGGAGGTGAAATTCACTAATGGCCACTTCCACTCTTCCAGCATATAGACTTATTATAATAGGAAATCCGATCATAATATTAACCAAAAGACAACAAGTGTACACATGATTGCAGTATATAAGATCAGCCATTTTACACTTACACCCATTCTATGCCTCAAACCAAATGAAAAATTAGTATTTATTCTCTTTCTCTCACAAATTATGTACCCAGTAGCACAAATCATCCTATATTGCTCTTAGGATTGAATAAGAAGAAAATAGTAAAGAATGTTTCCCAACAAAATTGTACAAGCCGAAGATAGCTCATTGGCTCTCTTGTTAACCTGATGCTCTACACAAAACTAATAGCCTTTCTTTATATATAAAAAAAAGCACAGCTACAAACTCTTTTTCCTAAACCGTGCAATGCACGTGTCCATCTACAATTCTCTCCGACTGAGGGTATGATGCACAGATAGCAAGCCCCTCACAATTTTTTTCCCTAAATTGAACCTGCAAAATGGTTTGACCAACACGTGGTAATTAGATAAGGGATGTTTCGAAACCCTTAAGATCCTCTCCCAAACATTTTTTTTGACAAAAAATCTTAGGAAGTGAAAACCTGATATGTGCTTGTGGCTCCAGCAGAGATCAACTCGTTGTGCGAATGCATAAATAATCAGTTACAAGTCCCATGTTTAGCTTCTCAGGTCAGTCGGCAGCACCATTCTACAGAACTCCAACGATGCACAGTTCTAGAAAAAAATAAACATAATTCCAGATTGATGATTGTGATTCCATAGACAAATATATTCTTCGCAGTTTAAATTCAAAACAAAGTTAATAGCTAAGCTTATTGAACTAATGTTTTGACTAAAAAAATTGTACCATATGGACAAAAAGAGTACAAGGAGTGGACTGGAAAGCTCATGAAACATGTGCCAAGCAGTTATGTTGTTTTTTTAAAGAAATGCCAGAATTCATGCACCATTACTGGACTATTTCTCCATGGTCCAGGGCATTTACTTTCATATTGCTTAGTCAACATATATTAAAGGTTATATGTGATCAATGTGGAACAAAACGAATTTGATACCATATATCTACTCAAAAGCTTTCACAGGGCATTATATCACAATGAGATGTCACAACACTACAACATAAAGAGTCAAATAATTACCTTTGAGGGCATGAACACAGTGTGACTGTGCATCCAATAATCCATGAGCTATGCGATTCTGGCGTGCATTGCTTGACACAGGCTGCGCTTGAAAAACAAGCACCTGATGAGCACAGATTGACTGATGGAGAGTTTGCTGTGAGCTTTGAAGTTGACAACCTATTCCCTGGTGGACAATTCCTCTGTCAGCATTGCATACGTTTCATCACTTGGTTTGCATTTCATCTGTTCTAATATGGATATCATGTCATGGCACATATCTGGATGACCCTGTCTTATCAAGCCATCAATTATAATTTTCCATACAATTTCATCGGTATTGTACTCTTTCCATCTCAAACCTCTGAATATTTCTTTAGCCCTATCTGCTTGTCCTTCAGCAGTAAACCCAGAAAGCAGATACTGGTAAGATATTAAGTTTGGTAAAAAACCATGTCCAATCATGGAGCAAAGCAATGCCCAAGCGTCAGGATACATCCTCAATTTGCAAAAGCAGTTAACAAGAGAAGTGTATATATCTTCATTCAGAGGTAGATCATCTTCTTTCATATGAGAAACCAAGGAAGTCACCTCATCCAATCTTCTCTCCTCAGAAAACCCCTCCAGGATGGCCAAATAAGCTCTTGCACTAGAAGGAACGCTGTTCTTCTTCATTAGCTCAAATAATTCAAAGACATCAGCAAGCTCTATAGTCTTCCACACAGAAGTTGTTTTCAAAGGTACGTCTTCTGCTAGTCTCCTCTGTAAAAGATGTCTAAGCAAGATAAAAAAGGTAAAATGATTTGGCATAGAAGCAACACCAGTCATGTGCTTCAAGATTGTAACTGCATGATCTGTCTTCCCAATACTTGTGTGGCCATCAATCAAAGTGTTATATGCCATTGCATCTACAATGATCCCACCTTTTTTCATCTCCATCACAACATTTTCTGCTTCATGAAGTCTGCCTTCATTGCAGTATGCACGCACAGAAGTAGTATAAGTGACAACATCAGGACTGCACCCCAGTGACACCATTTGCCCCCAAATTCTTGTGGCTAATCCATAGTTCCTCTCCTTGAAAAGTCTGTCAATTACAATTGTATAATTAACCGTTGAAGGCTTGACATCCTTTTGTAGCATCTCATCTATAAAGGATAATCCTTCTCGTGATCCCTTTGTCTTGCATAGATTTTCAATGAATGGACTATATGTATATGTATCAGGTGCACAACCTGCTGAAACCATCTTTTCCAAAAACGTGCAAGCAACATCGAATTTACCGCCCTTGCATAACCCATTTATCACCGTATTGAATGTCACAGAATTAGGTCTTATGCCTCTATATTCTAGGCCATCAAAAAGAGAGCAAGCTTCATCAACTTTCCCAGTCTTACACAGAGCATCAATCAACACATTGTAAGTGTACTGATCAGCAGCTAAACCATTTCCTTCCATCAAACGGAGTAATCTGAAAGCGCTCTCTATATGCCCATCAATGCATTGGCCTCGAATCAACAAATTGTATGTCACAACATCTGGCTCTACTCCACATTCTCTCATCTGGTCCAACAAAGCCATTGCTTTGTACACTTTCCCAACATTACAGAATCCTTGCACCATTGCATTGTATGTCCAGACATTTGGTTCACACCCTTTCAACTTCATGGATTCAAACACCCTCACTGCACCACTCATCCTCCCCTCCCTGCAGTAGGCATTCACGACAGCGGTGCATGTTACAGCACAAGGCACCAACCCATTGTCAAACATCTCATTCAGCATTTTCTCAGCCTCTTCAGCCTTCTGCTCCCTACACCATAAATCGACCAGTGCTGCATAGGCGCGGGTGGCTGGCCTCCATCCCAGCTCCTTCATCTTCTGCAGCATATATAGACCCTCCTCCCCTCTCCGGGCATCACACAGCCCCTTTACCAAGGCAGCGTGTGTATACATGTCTGGTTGCTCCAACTCCCTGAATAACTCCAGTGCCTCATCAACCCTCCCTGTCTCACAAAATCCTTCGATCAGAGCAGCGTAAGAGACAGCATCTTGTGAGAATCCTCTGAGCGGCATTTTGTCGAACAAGTCTTGAGCGACGTCCAGCTGCTGCGTGCGGCAGTAACCCAATATCAGGGAGTTGAACGTGAAGGCGTCTGGGCGCCAACCGGAGCGGACCATGAGGCTCAGATACCGTTGGGCGTGGCGGAGATCGGCGCGGCGGCAGAGGGCACGGATGAGTGCATTGTAGGTAGCACCCGTGGGTGCAGGTGGGCCGTGGTGGTACATGTGGGCGAACAGCCGGAGCATGAGCGGCGTCAGCGCGTAGCGGGAGAAGTGGGTGAGGAGGGAGCGGAAGGTGCGGTCGAAGAGTGGACGGAGCGGCGGCGGGGAGAGGGCGTGGAGGCGGAGCACGACCGGGAGTGAGATGTCGAGGAGGTGGCGGGACGGCGCTGCGGCGCGGGCGACTGCGGCCGCGAGGCGGAGCGGGAGTGGGACGAGGAGTGTGCGGGGCAGGGACGGCGCGAGGAGGGCAGGGAGTTGCGGGAGCGAGGGGTGGAAGCGCCAGTCCGGGGAGGAGAGCACCGCGGCGAGATGCGCGATGAGCGCGGCGGGGGACGGCGAGGGCGGATGGGACGCCATGGGTGGAGGCGTTGCGGGGAGTGCCGGAGATGGATGAGCTCGTGCTGGCGGCGGCGGCGACGACGACGGGGTTCGTTTGCACGTCAGGAACTAGCGTCGGGACCGCGGCACGGCTTCGTCGCCATTGCTGGGATTAGTGTTGCCAATGGGTAAATCCCCATCGGGTATGAACTCCCCAAACTCATTTCCGTGACAACAATATGACACAACGGGTATCCTCGTATATAGTGATGGGTGGAGGAATTTCCCCAGACCCACACCTGGGTGGGTAAATTAGACCCGGCGAGTCACCCATACCCGCCAAACATCAACAATTCACAAGCACCAGTCACGTAGTAGCAATTCACAAGCATTGTCACATAGCCATTCACAAGCATCGTCACATAGCCACCTCACAATATACCTGGCAAATAGCAACATAATAATTTCTGCTGCAACCACTAGTCACAACACCATAATAGTTCATTGTCCATACAAATCACGTAGTAGAGAGTAGTACTTTGCTAGCACTACATAGGGTTTCAGTGTATGGGCTGCCGGTGGACTGGTGGCTGGTGGACTTCTTTAGTTTTGGGTTGGGTATTTTTCACCCATGGGTAAATGAGTATAGGGACTACTAGAACGTCCCCATACCCACGTACCCAATGGGTGAAGGGTTTGCTCCGTTTGTGTACCCATAGGTACTGGTTTCACTCCATATTGGTACCCTAATAGAGTAAATACCCATCGGGTCGCGAGTCGTGGGCCCCATTGACATCTTTAGCTGGGATCTCGTGTGCGGTTTGACTGACGCCTAAAAAGCCGATTGTGTGCGAAGGGACACATTTGTGAATTCCGCGTGAATCCAATCAGAATTTTTTTTGTCGAATGTGTTTAGGCCTTGTTTAAAATCATTTTAGATTTCGCATCACATCGAATTTTGCGGTTACCGCACATATATGCAGTATTAAATATAGATAAAAACAAAAAAAATAATTTTACAGTTTGCTTGTAAATCGTGAGATGAATTTTTAACTCTAGTTACTCTATAATTAGACAATATTTGTCAAATGAAAATAAAAATGCCAGAGTGTTAAAATTTAAAAACTTTTTGGATCCAAACAAGGCCTTACTCCCTCTACTGACCACCTTTTGAGTTTAAAAAAACTGGACGTCAAGCTCCGAGTAGAAGGTTAAACTCTAACCGTTTTTTCAATTTCTCAAAATATACGTCTATATAACAAAATATACGTCTAAATTGTAAGCAGACTAGACACAATGGTGATCACCGATGTGTCAATACATGTCTGTGAGTATCGGTTCATAAGAGAGCTGCAATGTCTAATTATTGTGTGGGACTAACCAAATGAATAAACAAATAAGGAGACGTTGTAATGCCTGAGTATGTCAGTGAGCATCAGTTGAGACTCGCCCTCTCTCCCTATGTGCAACTATAGTTTTTTATGTTCGCATCATGAAAAGTAGAAGCCTTGATGTTGGGCAAAAAAAATTTAGCATCGCACTCCACAATGTGATGCTTTGAGGCTAAAAACCAAAATATGGTTTCAAGCATCGTGGGTAGTCTATAGCAATTTCAACATTGCACCTCACAATGTGATGCCTCGAGGCTTGAAGCCAAAATATGGTTTCAAGCATCGATAAAATTATACGTTGTGGGTAGTCTATAGCAACTTCATGAAATTCTATATATTCTTCTTCTTTATAAAAATAGAGATTTTGTGAAAAAATATCTTTCCACAATCACTTTAATTAGTTCTTTAAATATAGACATTCTCTATGATAGAATTCTCAAAATAATGATCTAGATTTCTCTATTTTGAAATTCTCTAAATAATGATCTAGTTTTGTTTAAGGGACGGCAAAAGTTTTGACGTGATTTATATTAGACGAAGAAAATAAAAATACAATTGTCGACCTAGATTTATTAGCCAGGCCCAAAAAACCCACCAAGGGGAGTGCACCACTCGATTACATATTAATCCTTGAGCCAACTTGGTCGAAAACGATCCAACTATCAACTTGACTATGTCGATAACTAGCTAACCACTACAACAACTAAGAATCACTCCAACTAAGAAAACAACTAGCAAAAACAACTTGGAGCACCAAGCACCATCAAATGTCATGGTAGACGACGGGAGATCACTAGCAGAAATTGGATAGCCTAGCAAAGCTTGCAAAGCTTTCAAGAAGGAAATGATGCCTCAGAAGGACACCTCCAAGAAGGGAAGGTTTCCACTTACAAAATCTAGCACGAAAAAGGATGAGAGGTAGTAAAGGATACCTCCAAGAAGGGAACAACGTCTGCAGACGTCGTCGTCCAAGCTTTGGCCCAACCTCATACAACCTCCACACCACCACTGGTGGAGACCATGAAAAACGCCAGTGATACATTGGGCGTCCCCACAAAACCCGAACACCACCACAGGTCCTGTAGGTGTCCCTGCTGCACGCACCCATAGGAAGGCACCCTCAACCCCACCAAGAAGGCATGATGTGTCAAGGGATCAGCAACAACCTCACCCTACCGCTGCTCCTAGGAAGGACGGGAGAAGCCCGTCACAGAGTCCGCCTCCCGTTGAAGTCGGCAAAGCCGGCCAGCCGCAAGCAGATCCAGCCAGCTCCGCACGAAAACTAGCCTGAGCAAGGGGGGAGGTAGTTGGCAGGGAGAAGAGGGTCGGTGTAACAACCCTAAAAATTACCAAATACAAAAATAGCAACTACAATTTTTTTTATGAAAATATCCCATGATTGATGAGTGGTATGTAGCAAGCCTCACCACATTGCATTTACTTTTGTCATATTGTCACCCTAGGTTTTTTATTGCAAAAGCATATACTCTTATTGCATTATAACTCATGATGGTGATTTGGAATTTTATTTGGACTTTTGTATTGTTGTTCAATTTTCTAAATAATTATTTAAGTGATAAATAATTATTTTACTCTATTAAATTACTATATTAAACTGATGCCATATAAGGGTGTACCGGTCCTTGGCAAAACAATCCGCACTCACATAACAAAAAGAATAAATATATACTCCTCATTCACGTAACAATCCACACTCCTAACTTTAATTTGGCCAAACCATGCACGTATGGAGCATCACAACAATCTCTGGAAGTAGTAATAATCTATATATAGCCTACCCTCTCCTCCTTACAAATAAAAGGAGGCAACATAATTTTCATGGCTGCCCACAATTCTCTCAAGTCTCTTTCATGCAAGAAACAATAGCCATATGTTCTCTCCTCTCCTTTCTATTTCTGACCGAGGCACCGGGCAACCCTATTCTCCTTCCGCTCTCTCGGATGGTGGGCATTGATCATGCATAGAGATGAGGCCGTGGTCATCAAGCCGCGACCCATTCTTCTCGCGCATGCCGAAGCCGCCCTCGCACGCCCGCGCAACCCGCAGCGCATGCATGCGCACTGCCGCGCGACCTCGCCCAGCCGCACAACCCGTTCGCGCTCTGCTCCACCGCATGCCCGAGCCGCCCGCGCGTCCACCGCGCGACCCACACTCCGCCCCACGCCTCGCTCCCCTCCAAACACCCGCGCGACGCAGCGCCCTGCCCTTGCCGCACGACGCGCTCAGGCCACGGCACCCGCGGTCCGCGCACGCCGCGACACACGCGCGTCCGCGCACGCCCCCACGTCCGCAAGCCCCCGCATGCAACCGCCCGGCTGCGCCGCGACCCGCTCGGCTCCCCATGCCGCAGCACACGCGATCCGCACCCGCCGCTCGCACCCGCGACTCGCCGAGCTCCATAAGAGGCACACGACCCCGCACCTGCGCCACTACCGCGCCCTCGCCCCCTTCCACGCCACGCACCGCCATCGCCGCGCCGAGCACGCTGCCGAGCACCGCCGCCGTCGCCCCGTTCTCGACCGCGAGCACCACGCGCGCGAACGCCACGCCGTCACCGCGCGCACCCCCCACGCCGACCGCCGTTCGCCGCGCGCTGCCGAGCGCACGTCGTCGCCCCGCTCCCGTCCGCTCCATCGCGCACCGGCCCTCGACGCGTCCCCCGTCGCGCCCGCATCGTTCCAAGGTGAGCCGCCCTCTCCTTTCCCCCCCTCTTCTCTTCGACCGTGCACACCGCACCGTTTCCCCCGCATGCCACCGCGCCACCGCGCGCACACGCGCCGCGTCGCGCCACCGTCGCTCAGCCCGCGCACGCGCGCGCTCCCGCGACGCACGCCGCGAACGCCGCCACGCTCTGCTCTTGTTCCCGCAGCCCAGCTCGCGCCTGGGTATAAGGCCACTTGGGCCGAGCCTGTGCCGGCCCATCCGGCACCCACCCGCGGCCGGCCTTGCCCCCGGGTTGGCCCACGCGAAGTCACTCGCCGTGCTGAAAAAGAAAGGGGCCAATGGGCCTTGTCCCAGTTTCAACCCACGAGCGAAAACTGAAAAGGAAATTACTTTCTTTTAATTAAATGAGTTAAAACTTTGCAAAGTCATAACTTTTTCTTTTTAGATCCGTTTTGGACGATTCAACTCGCGTTGGATTTTTACTCGATGAAACCCACACTTTAGTGCTATGACACACTACCTTCACAACAAATAATTTTTAAGGTTTATTTAAAACATTAAATAAATGCTAGAAAACATAGAAAATTCATATCCCGATCATACGAACTCCGAAGATTACACAAAGAATATTGATTTTATATAAAATAAATCTCTACTAAATGATATATTTCTTGTGTGTATTTGGATCTTTTCGCTGTTATTCGTTCTTTGTGCTCATCTATAGGGGTCGCTTCCGCGACCAATAATTGTGCTGCAGAGTCGGAGGACGATCGGACTGACGAGGACCGTGAGTATCGGGAGGAGTTAGGCGACGACTACTCCGAAGGTGCCACATCCCACCCATTTTCGTAGATCCCATTACGCATTGCAAATAATAGAATTGCTAGTGCTTTATATTTCTGTTGTTATAACTGCTGCTATAGAGTTGCATAGTAGATTTACTATTCTTATACCCTGTCTTGTTTTACCTATTACCCTGCTCACCCGCTGATAGATTAGACACGCGCATTTATTACATTTCCACTATATTTATATTCTCGGCTTAATATCAATGATGTGACGCCGATGGTGAAACTAAGGGGATGACTGGCTTGGGAAGGCGGACCTGGTGATCATGCTGGATCTGGGGATTATGGTGAGGATATGTGGTGTCTTGGCGTGTGTCTTGGGTGCGTGAAGGGTGAGGGTTGAGTCGACCAGACTGGGATCTACGACGAGCCGGTAGGGCGAGTCATGCCGTGGAATGAACTGGACATTCCTGTTGGATATACCTGTGGCGGGTAATTATGCGGTGGAGATGTGTGTGAGGTGAACCTGGTATAAGTCTCCGGCGGAAGGAGCTTCGGGTGGAGGTGCTGTGGTGGCACGTTAAATGGAAACCCTGATGAAGATATTCCAGTGTGGTCAAACTTAAGGACTGACAGATCTAGTAACCGGATCATAGGAATCCTTACTTTCCACTCGCTTTCCATGGGGGGAGACGGCCGAACCACCGGGTAGGGTGATGCCACTACTACTAGGCGAGGATGTGTTAGGGAGGTACGGGCAGGTTGGTCTCACACCCTCCCGAGACGATCATGGCTCCCTATTCGGGACAGGGGACATGACTTCACAGTTTCAGCCACTCCAGGTGGGGTGTTCCAGGGTTGAGAGGTAGAGTGGCATTGTCCTAGGCCGGCAGGAGCCCGGAATCTGCCTAGATGATTGCAAGCATCGATGACGGCTATCTTGTGGAATAGTAAAACCTCTGCAGAGTGTATGGTTGATCGATCGATACATATGTCGTCCTTTCGGCTATGGACCTTTCCTGTGTTCTGTTTTCACTAGACTAGAGAGTGGAGTGTTCTATCTTCCCCGAGAGATACTTCCGGCCGCGAGCCATAGGTTGAGGGCTGCGGGCCGCTGAGACACGCCGAGTGGGAGTCGGCATGTCGACCTGAGTGTGGGTTATGTTGGTGTTGGTGATGGAGATGGATATGGGATGGTTTGGGATGGTATGGAATGGAGGGTGATGGATGGTGTATGGGTTTGGGTTGTGTTAAAACTTGACTTTTACTATATTTAAAACTTGATTACTATTGCATAGGAAAACTAGAGCCCCATTTAGGCCTCTTCAATTTACCTTATTTGCATCCAATTCCACAAAGCAAGCGCATAGGGTGGGAGTGCCCAGTACAAATCGTACTGTACAGGTTCTTACGATTCAGAGGGATATAGCGACTAGGGGATTCGTGCCTTCGCTCAAGTCGTTGGAGACTCTACCTTCCGCACTTATCTAGCTGTTCCGGTTGATAACTTAGATTTTGTTTCCGCCATGTGGCAATGTAATAATGTACTACTCTCTATTCTTAATGCTTTTGTACGATGTATGGATGATGATTATCAACTGGAATTGGGTAATTTGATTTAAATGGTCATTTTACACTTCGACTATGTGGATTTTCCCTTCGTGGAAACTCAGGTCGTTTCAGTTGGTATCAAAGCCGTACTTGACCCGAGGACGAAGCCCTTAGGATTGGACGTTAGAACAGGACAAGCCAACTCTCTCTTCGGTTATATTACCGACCCTGCACAACTTGTGCATGGCTTACCCCTTCCACTGACCTGCTGATCATGTTCTTGGGCCCTGGAGTAATTTCAAGAACATGTCCCGATCACAAGCAACACAGTGGACAAAATGGAAAATAGCAAGCCTACCATTACTACATACCTACGCATAGAACGCTTCTCGCGATTCTCCTAGTGTAGCTACAGGAGAAGTCGCCCTGTAATAAAACCAATGTAATGAGTGCTTAGGTCTTACCGAAATTTTATTGGATTTTATTGCTTCTTATTTATATGAGTGTAGGATAGATTAATTAACTTATTTAATTTGTTGAAATCATTTATTAATTATTGAATCTTAAGCAATTAACTCAGTTATAAGTTTTATGACCTATGCCTCACCCATTAAACCCCCCTGTTTGCCATGTCACAGATGTCGATGCGCCGTTCTCACCGCCTGCAGCGCCGCTCCCCGACCCCTGCGCCTAGTCTTGGGCGTGTTGACAACCGTCACGCTCGTCAGCGCGGTGGTGGTCGCGGTGGTCGAGATGACAACCGCCATGGCCGCAGTGAGGGAGATGGCCTCGAGCAGACGCCCCCAGTTGAGGTTGCTCAAAATGGTGGGGACGAGGCTCCTGATGGCGCACACGGTGGTAACGACAACAACGACCGCAACGACCCTCCACCGCCGCCTCCACCCAATCTGGCTGAGGTGATGGCTCAGCAGACGCAGCTGATGGCCGCCCTGGTCGACAGCATGAACCACTGCAATGGTGGTGGTGGACGACCTGATGATTTCCAGCGCAAGCTGGAGGGATTTCTGAAGCTCAGGCCGCCCACCTTCGACGGCACCGACCTGGAGCCCCTGGCAGCACATGACTGGCTGAGGGAGATTGAGAAGAAGCTAGACCTCACTACCTGCACCGACGAGGAGTGCGTTGGGATCGCAGCCCACCAGCTCACTGGAGCAGCTCGCTCTTGGTGGGACAGCTACTCAGATGCACACGAGGACCCCGAGCATATCTCTTGGGACGAGTTCGTTGAGGCTTTCACTGAGTACCACATTCCAGAGGGAGTCCTGGACAGCAAGGAGGATGAGTTCCGCAACCTCCGGCAGAAGGGTGACACCGTGCATGAGTACACTACTCACTTCACCACCCTCCTTCGCTATGCACCCCCTTCTGTGGTGGCCTCCGAGAGAGAGAAGATCCACCATTACAGGAAAGGATTGAACCCCAAGATCAAGGTTGCACTGGGAGGAGCCAAGAGCCGCACACTCCGTGATCTGATCGATCGCAGCATACAGATCGAGAAGGATCAGATAGAAGCTGGAGAAGAAAGCAGAAGGGAGAAGCGCCGATTTGAGTTCTCTCACCGTGGTAGAGACTAGAAGAGGTTCCACAGGGATGGGTCGTCATCTGGACACCCCCGCTACTCCAGGGATGATGCCTCTAGATCTGGGAGGAGAGGCAGGACACACTCTTCAGATTACTCCCGACCTTCACGTGATCGCTACTCCCGCGACCGTTCACGTGACCGTCACCCCCGTGACCGTTCGCGTGACTGCTACTCCGGAGATCACTCCAGGGACCGCTACTCTCGTGACCGTTCAGAGCAGCCTCGCCGCAAGACTGATGACTCTACTCCCGCCCGTGCTGCACCAAGCACGAGCAACTGGAAGGCCCCCACACCAGCCTCAGCAGGCGGCGCGCCTTTCACCTGCTTCAACTGTGGCCAGCCTGGTCACAAGGTTGCTCAGTGTCCTCTGAAGGCCACTGCCTCTGCTGCATAGAAGACTCCATACAGAGGGTCTGCTTCCCGTGGCCGCCTCAACCACATCACAGCTGAGGAGGCCCATGCTGCACCGGATGTGGTGTACGGTACGTTCCTGGGTAATGGCATTACAGCATCTGTTCTTTTTGATACTGGAGCTACATGTTCATACATATAATCCAAATTTGCACGAGAGCATAACATACCTTTTACCCCTCGCCTAGAACCCATAATTACCACATCACCCCTAGGAGAGATGAGAAGCACCCACATATGTAAGGGAGTGAAACTTAGCATTGAGGGAGTAACCTTTGAAGCCGATCTTACCCTGCTACCCTCTGATGGTTTAGATGTTATCCTAGGCATGGATTGGCTAACCAAACACAAAGGAGTGATATCATGTTCCCCTAGATGTGTCCAAGTGCACCACCCCACCAACCCACAAAAAGCTGAGTGTAGACCCAGTCAAGAAAAGTCTGTCACACTCCTGTGCGCCCTCAAGGCTCAGGAAGAATCCCAGCCCAAGGATAAAACTATTGATGATGTACCGGTGGTTAGAGACTATGCTAAGGTATTTCCAGAGGAGCTACCTGGTATGCCGCCTGACCGTGATGTAGAGTTCGTGATTGACCTTATGCCGGGTACGGGTCCCATTGCAAAGCGACCGTACCGCATGTCAGTTGACGAACAAGCAGAGCTGAAGAAGCAAATTGATGAGCTGCTAGAGAAGGGATTCATTAGGCCAAGTGCCTCACCTTAGGGATCTCCTGTCCTATTTGTCAAGAAGAATGGCTCAATGAGGATGTGCATTGACTACCGCAACTTGAACTCTGTCACCATCAAGAACAAGTACCCCCTGCCAAGGATTGATGATCTACTAGATCAGCTACGCGGTGCCAAGTACTTCTCCAAGATCGATCTTCGATCTGGCTATCATCAAATGAGGATTCGGGAGGAAGACATTCCAAAGACAGCATTTGTCACCCGCTATGGGCAGTTTGAGTACACCGTTTTATCCTTCGGTCTCACTAATGCTCCTGCTTATTTCATGAATATGATGAACAAGGTGTTTCATGATGTGCTAGACCAGTTCGTGGTGGTATTCATCGATGATATTCTGATTTACTCCGCCACTACTGAGGAACACGAACAACATCTAAGATTAGTTCTGGAAAGGCTAGCCGAAAAATCACTATATGCCAAGTTCAGCAAATGTGAGTTCTGGCTCAACGAGGTTGCCTTCCTTGGTCATGTACTCTCTGCGGATGGTGTTGCAGTTGACCCCTCAAAGATTGAAGCTGTCAAAGAATGGGACCAGCCTCGCAATGTGACGGAAGTCAGGAGTTTTCTGGGATTGGCTGGATATTATCGCCGATTCATTGAGAATTTCTCCAAGATCGCTCGCCCGATGACCAATCTCACAAAGAAGGCGAAAGATTTTGAATGGACGCCTGAGTGCGAGAATATTTTCCAGACCTTGAAGGAGAAGCTCACTACCACACCTGTCCTAGCATTGCCTGATATCACTAAGGATTTCGTCGTCTATTGTGATGCCTCTCGCCAAGGACTTGGATGTGTATTGATGCAGAATGGGAGAGTCATTGCTTATGCCTCCCGACAGCTGAAGGAGCATGAACAGCGATACCCCACCCATGATCTCGAGTTAGCTGCTGTTGTACACGCTCTCAAGATCTGGAGGCACTACCTCATTGGCAACAAATGTGATATCTACACTGATCACAAGAGCCTGAAGTACTTCTTCACTCAGGAAGACTTGAACATGAGGCAACGCCGATGGCTAGAGCTAATAAAGGACTATGACCTAGAGATACACTATCATCCAGGGAAGGCTAATGTGGTCGCTGATGCTCTCAGCCTCAAAAGCTACTACCACACTCTGATCACCGAGTCTATGCCACCAGAGTTGAGGCAAGAGATCTATGATTCCCAGCTTGAGATACTACCACATGGCTTGTTGCATGAGCTCCGAGTTGAGTATGATCTCACTGATCGAATTCATGATGCCCAGAGGGATTGTGAGGAGATAGAGTATATCCGTGGACTAATGAAACTAGGCTATAGCCCTGAGTTCAGAGAAGACGAGAAAGGAGTCGTCTGGTTCAAAGACAGAATTTGTGTACCTGACAACTCTGCCCTTAGAAAGGAGATCTTATCAGAAGCGCATGATTCCAAATATTGTCTCCACCCCGGAGGCTCAAAGATGTACCAGGACTTGAAGAAGCACTTTTGGTGGAAGAATATGAAGGCGGATATTGCAAGACATGTGGCTGAATGTGACATCTGCAGTAGAGTCAAAGCTGAGCACCAAAGACCTGCAGGATTGCTCAAGCCACTTGATGTCCCTGAATGGAAGTGGGCAAGCATAACCATGGATTTCATAGTGGGACTTCCTCGATCCCAAGGAGGCCATGACTCTATATGGGTGGTAGTTGACCGCCTGACCAAGGTAGCTCATTTTGTACCTTGTGGGTCGAAGATTCGCGCTGAGCAGCTAGCTGATCTCTATGTGAAGCACATCCTCAGACTTCATGGTGCCCCGACAAACATCATATCTGATCGAGGTGCCATATTCATGTCCCGATTCTGGCAGTCACTTCATGAGTCCATTGGGACCAAGCTTGACTACAGCACAGCGTATCACCCGCAGACTGACGGACAGACGGAGAGGGTGAATCAGATTCTGGAGGACATGCTCCGTGCTAGTGTTCTGAAATATGGCACAGATTGGGAGAAGTGCTTGCCTTATGCTGAGTTCTCATACAACAATAGCTACCAGGCGAGCATCAAGATGTCTCCTTTTGAAGCTCTATATGGCCGAAAGTTCAGAACCCCGCTGATGTGGGACCATCCTGGTGAGAGGGCAATCTTTGGCCCCGCCAAGATCAAAGAAGCTGAGGAAGGGGTTGCTCAGGTGAGGGAAAATTTGAAGATCGCTCAGAGCCGATATAAGAGCTATGCTGACAAGAGACGTAGAGACCTCGAATTCACAGTCGGAGACTATGTCTATCTCAAGGTGTCCCCACTCCGTGGCTCTGTCAGATTCCATGTGAAAGGGAAGCTTGCTCCGAGATATGTTGGCCCATACAAAATTTGCAGAAAAGTTGGGAAGCTTGCCTACAAGCTTGAGCTACCTCCGGAGTTGACTGGGGTACATCCCGTGTTCCATGTGTCGCAACTCCGCAAGTGCCTGAGGGTGCCCGAAGATGAAGAAGTGCCTATAGATGGGCTTGATATCCAGGACACGCTGGAATACAAGGAGCATCCCATCAAGATTCTGGCCCATGACACCAAAGAAACCCGAAGCAAGACCATCCCTATGTGCAAAGTGCAATGGAGCAACCACACCGAGCATGAAGCAACATGGGAGCAAGAGTCTGACCTTCGCCTACAGTATCCATACCTCTTTGACGGGTAAGTTACTCTTTGATCTCGAGGACGAGATCCTGATAAGGGGGTAGTACTGTAACAACCCTAAAAATTACCAAATACAAAAATAGCAACTACAATTTTTTTTATGAAAATATCCCATGATTGATGAGTGGTATGTAGCAAGCCTCACCACATTGCATTTACTTTTGTCATATTGTCACCCTAGGTTTTTTATTGCAAAAGCATATACTCTTATTGCATTATAACTCATGATGGTGATTTGGAATTTTATTTGGACTTTTGTATTGTTGTTCAATTTTCTAAATAATTATTTAAGTGATAAATAATTATTTTACTCTATTAAATTACTATATTAAACTGATGCCATATAAGGGTGTACCGGTCCTTGGCAAAACAATCCGCACTCACATAACAAAAAGAATAAATATATACTCCTCATTCACGTAACAATCCACACTCCTAACTTTAATTTGGCCAAACCATGCACGTATGGAGCATCACAACAATCTCTGGAAGTAGTAATAATCTATATATAGCCTACCCTCTCCTCCTTACAAATAAAAGGAGGCAACATAATTTTCATGGCTGCCCACAATTCTCTCAAGTCTCTTTCATGCAAGAAACAATAGCCATATGTTCTCTCCTCTCCTTTCTATTTCTGACCGAGGCACCGGGCAACCCTATTCTCCTTCCGCTCTCTCGGATGGTGGGCATTGATCATGCATAGAGATGAGGCCGTGGTCATCAAGCCGCGACCCATTCTTCTCGCGCATGCCGAAGCCGCCCTCGCACGCCCGCGCAACCCGCAGCGCATGCATGCGCACTGCCGCGCGACCTCGCCCAGCCGCACAACCCGTTCGCGCTCTGCTCCACCGCATGCCCGAGCCGCCCGCGCGTCCACCGCGCGACCCGCACTCCGCCCCACGCCTCGCTCCCCTCCAAACACCCGCGCGACGCAGCGCCCTGCCCTTGCCGCACGACGCGCTCAGGCCACGGCACCCGCGGTCCGCGCACGCCGCGACACACGCGCGTCCGCGCACGCCCCCACGTCCGCAAGCCCCCGCATGCAACCGCCCGGCTGCGCCGCGACCCGCTCGGCTCCCCATGCCGCAGCACACGCGATCCGCACCCGCCGCTCGCACCCGCGACTCGCCGAGCTCCATAAGAGGCACACGACCCCGCACCTGCGCCACTACCGCGCCCTCGCCCCCTTCCACGCCACGCACCGCCATCGCCGCGCCGAGCACGCTGCCGAGCACCGCCGCCGTCGCCCCGTTCTCGACCGCGAGCACCACGCGCGCGAACGCCACGCCGTCACCGCGCGCACCCCCACGCCGACCGCCGTTCGCCGCGCGCTGCCGAGCGCACGCCGTCGCCCCGCTCCCGTCCGCTCCATCGCGCACCGGCCCTCGACGCGTCCCCCGTCGCGCCCGCATCGTTCCAAGGTGAGCCGCCCTCTCCTTTCCCCCCCCCCTCTTCTCTTCGACCGTGCACACCGCACCGTTTCCCCCGCATGCCACCGCGCCACCGCGCGCACACGCGCCGCGTCGCGCCACCGTCGCTCAGCCCGCGCACGCGCGCGCTCCCGCGACGCACGCCGCGAACGCCGCCACGCTCTGCTCTTGTTCCCGCAGCTCAGCTCGCGCCTGGGTATAAGGCCACTTGGGCCGAGCCTGTGCCGGCCCATCCGGCACCCACCCGCGGCCGGCCTTGCCCCCGGGTTGGCCCACGCGAAGTCACTCGCCGAGCTGAAAAAGAAAGGGGCCAATGGGCCTTGTCCCAGTTTCAACCCACGAGCGAAAACTGAAAAGGAAATTACTTTCTTTTAATTAAATGAGTTAAAACTTTGCAAAGTCATAACTTTTTCTTTTTAGATCCGTTTTGGACGATTCAACTCGTGTTGGATTTTGACTCGATGAAACCCACACTTTAGTGCTATGACACACTACCTTCACAACAAATAATTTTTAAGGTTTATTTAAAACATTAAATAAATGCTAGAAAACATAGAAAATTCATATCCCGATCATACGAACTCCGAAGATTACACAAAGAATATTGATTTTATATAAAATAAATCTCTACTAAATGATATATTTCTTGTGTGTATTTGGATCTTTTCGCTGTTATTCGTTCTTTGTGCTCATCTATAGGGGTCGCTTCCGCGACCAATAATTGTGCTGCAGAGTCGGAGGACGATCGGACTGACGAGGACCGTGAGTATCGGGAGGAGTTAGGCGACGACTACTCCGAAGGTGCCACATCCCACCCATTTTCGTAGATCCCATTACGCATTGCAAATAATAGAATTGCTAGTGCTTTATATTTCTGTTGTTATAACTGCTGCTATAGAGTTGCATAGTAGATTTACTATTCTTATACCCTGCCTTGTTTTACCTATTACCCTGCTCACCCGCTGATAGATTAGACACGCGCATTTATTACATTTCCACTATATTTATATTCTCGCCTTAATATCAATGATGTGACGCCGATGGTGAAACTAAGGGGATGGCTGGCTTGGGAAGGCGGACCTGGTGATCATGCTGGATCTGGGGATTATGGTGAGGATATGTGGTGTCTTGGCGTGTGTCTTGGGTGCGTGAAGGGTGAGGGTTGAGTCGACCAGACTGGGATCTACGACGAGCCGGTAGGGCGAGTCATGCCGTGGAATGAACTGGACATTCCTGTTGGATATACCTGTGGCGGGTAATTATGCGGTGGAGATGTGTGTGAGGTGAACCTGGTATAAGTCTCCGGCGGAAGGAGCTTCGGGTGGAGGTGCTGTGGTGGCACGTTAAATGGAAACCCTGATGAAGATATTCCAGTTTGGTCAAACTTAAGGACTGACAGATCTAGTAACCGGATCATAGGAATCCTTACTTTCCACTCGCTTTCCATGGGGGGAGACGGCCGAACCACCGGGTAGGGTGATGCCACTACTACTAGGCGAGGATGTGTTAGGGAGGTACGGGCAGGTTGGTCTCACACCCTCCCGAGACGATCATGGCTCCCTATTCGGGACAGGGGACATGACTTCACAGTTTCAGCCACTCCAGGTGGGGTGTTCCAGGGTTGAGAGGTAGAGTGGCATTGTCCTAGGCTGGCAGGAGCCCGGAATCTGCCTAGATGATTGCAAGCATCGATGACGGCTATCTTGTGGAATAGTAAAACCTCTGCAGAGTGTATGGTTGATCGATCGATACATATGCCGTCCTTTCGGCTATGGACCTTTCCTGTGTTCTGTTTTCACTAGACTAGAGAGTGGAGTGTTCTATCTTCCCCGAGAGATACTTCCAGCCGCGAGCCATAGGTTGAGGGCTGCAGGCCGCTGAGACACGCCGAGTGGGAGTCGGCATGTCGACCTGAGTGTGGGTTATGTTGGTGTTGGTGATGGAGATGGATATGGGATGGTTTGGGATGGTATGGAATGGAGGGTGATGGATGGTGTATGGGTTTGGGTTGTGTTAAAACTTGACTTTTACTATATTTAAAACTTGATTACTATTGCATAGGAAAACTAGAGCCCCATTTAGGCCTCTTCAATTTACCTTATTTGCATCCAATTCCACAAAGCAAGCGCATAGGGTGGGAGTGCCCAGTACAAATCGTACTGTACAGGTTCTTACGATTCAGAGGGATATAGCGACTAGGGGATTCGTGCCTTCGCTCAAGTCGTTGGAGACTCTACCTTCCGCACTTATCGAGCTGTTCCGGTTGATAACTTAGATTTTGTTTCCGCCATGTGGCAATGTAATAATGTACTACTCTCTATTCTTAATGCTTTTGTACGATGTATGGATGATGATTATCAACTGGAATTGGGTAATTTGATTTAAATGGTCATTTTACACTTCGACTATGTGGATTTTCCCTTCGTGGAAACTCAGGTCGTTTCAGTCGGGATCGGAATAAGCCCTAGTGGCCTAACCCACCAACGACCCGACCCTTGTCAAACAGTCCCAGCATCAACCCGTGCCGCGTATGGCCTTAGGCAGCCTCCACAACGATCTATCATGTGTCGTCTGCATAGCCCAGCGGCCTCTAGCCACCAGCGCGAACCCACCCACCGGATGGGGAGGCGAGCCCGGTCAACCGCCAAGATCTAGTCCACAAGCATGTGGATCCAGTCACCAACCTCGTAGAAACGGCCGCCGACAATACCATACTGCCAAGAAATGGCCGCCACCGCAGGAAAGTCGCTGGAGCCTTGACCGACCACCACCTGGTCACCAAGAGCGAACAAATCCGGCTAGCGGTGCATGGATCTACCCACCCCCTGCCCAGATCTGAAGAACCTCAGAGGAGAGCTCACGCTAGACCAGTGAAGAGGACGAGGCTGAGGAGAAGAATGGAGAGGAGCACAGGGGAAGAGGAAGGAGGAGAAGAAGAAGGGCTAGTGCAGCGGCCACTGCAGCCCGCTATTGACGGCCAAGGCGGTGGCATCGACCGACCAAGCAAACGCGGAGGTGGGTTGACGAGGAGGTTGTTGTCGCCTCTCCTAGACGACACGAGGGCCCTAATAAAAATTAAATTTTAGAAAAACTCTTGCTTCGCAACATAATTCAAGCTTGGCTAGAAGCATTCAAGTGAGCCACGGCACTAAACCCTGACCTTTGAATACTACTACTCGCCAAGAGATGTATAAGAAAACAATACCCATCATCTTCATTTAGCCTCCAACAAACAGGACATCGTGTATAAAATCAATGTCCATTTCCCAACGCAAAATATTGATACTATGTATGTAAACCCACCCCTATGTAATATATGCAGTATCAAGACTTAACCATCAAAATGTACATTGCCTACGTATAGTCTTCTTAGATATCTGTTTTATCATCTCTAGAAATAAACTTCGTTTTCACATGTTCCAAAGCATACCGCTACACGTACCGGGGCGCACCGCAGCAACTAGTTACTGCAACAGGACATTCACAGATGGGGGTGGGTGATCTGACGTGGGGGCAATGCCGTCGGTGGCGGTGTGCAGCGGCATCCCATCAGATGGCACCACGGCCACCGCTGAGGATGTCGAGCGCGGCGAGGGCAGCCTTCTGGACCCTCTCCCGCTCGTCGTGCAGCGCCCGGCCTTTCTCCGCCATGGCATCCCTCGCGCGCTCCACCTCCGCATCGATCTCGCCGTCACACCGCACGATCTCGCTGCCACCGAGACCGAGGCATGGCACAACGGCGTCAGGGGCCAAGCCAGATGACTTTCGCAAGGATTATTAATCGGGGAATCTGAAATGAGAATGCGCAGCGCGACGGGTGTGCTCACCTGCTCATCTTGAGCATGCTCTGGAGACCGCCCTGCACCTGCTGCGACACGTCTGCACAAAGCAAAAACAGTTCACGCTCGTGTTAGCATGAGTGATTGATACTGTATCGGGGAATGCAATGTGCCAATGCCAACGGTTCTTCCATTGGTTTGCAAAGCAATTCCAGTGTGCACTTGTGAACCATGCATCAGTAGTTTGGGTACATGGAATTTAGTGAGCTATCTACTCTATGCAACAGAGGTGATTTGTAGATGAAATTCGTTTGACTTTATGGAAAATCTAAGACAGCAATTCAAATACTACGAGTAATAAAGTTATCAAAGAGGAAGTTGCCTTAAATGTCCGCATCAATTTGGAACGGGATGCAGAAACAAATGAACACGGTATGGTATGGATAAAAAGGGTCACCCTGACTTGGGCGGCAGAGTAATAGAGCCCCAATTTTCAAAGTCACTCCAGTAGAGTCCACTCGAGCAGCAACAAAACGTGATAGCAATTTAGAAGCATATTTCTACAGCTGGCTTAGCATATTTCTAAGCAGACAACAGGCTCGTGCGAAACCAGGCAACGAGACACCACTGGGACTCAATCCCCGCAGTCCCGCACCCCCAAGGAAGCACGAATTCGGAAATTCCGCATCATCAACCACAAATCTAGGACGAATAATCGCTTCGAACCCAGCATCGCGGGTGCTGAGCAGAAGGGGGAGGGAGGGCGATCGCACTAATAAGCAAACTGCGGAAGCGAACCGCCAGCGAGGGTCTAGGGTTCTATGCGGATGTGGTCGTACCGAAGAGGAGCGCGGAGAGGTTGGAGTCGCAGCCACCATCCGCTGCCGCGTCGGTGAAGGCCTCGTCCCCGGTCGACGGCGCCGCCGCGCGCGATCCCGACGGCGAGTGGGCCATGTCTCTCCCGTTCCCGCGCTCGCTCTGCGCGTGCGGTTCTGCACCGGCGAAGGAAGGGGTCGGGGGTCGGGCTGGCTGTGGGTTTTTGTACAAGGGGCTGCTCTCACCTTTAGCTGGGCCGGCGGGACGAAACGGCCCAAAGGCCACTTTGCCGGCCTAAGAGCATCTTCAGCAGTTGGAGAAAACTCTAACCCCAAAACTAGTTAGAGATACAAAAACATATTTTGGGTTTTTTTAAAGATCTTTCCTCCAAAGAAAATCCAATCCTTAATGAGCAAAATAGTGTATTCAGGTCTCCCTTTTATTTGAGGGGTGAGAGGCAGGATTTTGTGGGACTGAGAAATTTTTTTTAGGGTTGGGTTTAGGGAACTGCTGGAGTTAAGATCTCCAAAACAACTATTTTTTCTCATTGGGGGTTAGAAAAGAGAGACTGTTTGAGATGCTCTAAGCCCAGTTTAGAAAGATGCAAGCCTATGCTGATATGCGCTATAAGAAAAAACGTAGGGTGCATATATCCCACAAAAACAAAATTAAAGCTTGGCTATAAACATTCCAGCGAGTCAGGGCAATAAACCTGACCTTTGAATACTATTCTCCAAAAGGTTAGAGGTGTAAATGTATTTCTTTTAATATTTAACTGCAAAGAGTCTACAAGTGCTAGGACATTAATCTCTTGCTTATGAATTAATTTGCCCAGGCGAAAGATGGAAGGAACCACATTATATATAGTGATTTCAACAGACCAGATCCTTCGTGATTCCAGCTCAATAACACAGCACAGTTCATCCGAGTAAAACATGTACGGGCCACTTAAGCTAATTTCTGACTGTCTGAGGGCACCGTCACCCATACAGCTCGCGCCAGGGTTCCTGATCAATTGGTGATTTTTCGATCCCTCTCTTGAGAACAGTTTCTTTGGAGAACTCCAAAGCCATGTGCTTGGCCAAGTGCTCTCCTAAGCATTGCAGTACCTGACCATTGGAAGAAATGGGGTGAGCTAAGACTCAACAAACTTCACATTTTACATGTTGCGGTACTAAATAGACAGCTCAAGAACACCAAGAGTCAGACAAGATGACCATAGCAAAAACATGGTGTACTACTTTCCTTCACAGAAGAGAACTAGAAAAAACAGTTATCTACTGTCGGCATAAATCTTTTAGAGAGTTCAATTGTAGTTGCATACTTATAGGCTACACATAGCATGTCTATTGTTAGTTGCATACCAAGGTCACAGGCTAACATGTTTTAACATTGCACCACCTAGCAAGTCTATTGTTTTGCTGATGTTTCCCATTTGATGAGAACAATTCTAAAAAAATTCAGGACCACAAAGTCTGCAGAGCTTTCCACCAAAAGGGGGCGAAACAGAAGCAAAGGAAAGCAGAAATATAGACAGTTATTATCAATGGCAAGAGCCTTGAGCACTTGAATAAAGAAAAAGAATGGTTTAAATTAAATTCAATACAATAGTCAAAGCATACCTCAAGATCAGAAACTGTAGAGCTCTTGCCTTGTTGCTGCCCACCAGAAGTGACAAGAAGAACTGTAGGCATCCTCAACACGCGCACCATTTCCAGCAAACATAATATTGGTTCACTACGTATTTGCAAGAATGTAGGAGGTTTAGTGGTCCCACCAACAAACAAGTGAGTATAGTCAGTTGTTGCCCCTATTTCAGCACCATGAAGTACAGGCGATGCTTTTGTCGCATGTTCCATTCCACGATGATAGCTTGACGATCTTGTGATGAATGGGACAATTAGAATTCGCTCAGTGGAGGTAGCTTCAGAAGAAATCAGTTCCAAGACCTCATTTACAACACACGCTGCAAGAGGGGGCTTATAGTCTGGCAGAACAAAAATGGACACCTGACAATAAACAACATAGCTTAATAAATACAACAATTTCCTTATGGAATGAAGAAGGAAAGACAGTGTATATCCAATATTAGCCATCAGAAACACACATGATGTTTCATGTCATAGAAAAATATAGCTAGTTTTTCACTAGTGATGATCGTCAAAGTAGACTATCAGCTCAATAGCCAACAGCCCATGTGTCATGTAATTTGGAAGTCACGTTAACTTACTGACAGCTGAAAACACCAGTTTCAACTTGCAAGAGGACCACATGGACAAAGAATAGAACACTGTTAGCAGAAACAAGATGAAACCAATTGCATGTAGAGCACATATTAAATTCACAAAATATTGTCCATTTCCTTACTCTACCTAATAAAACTCAAGCAAGAAAAAACAAGGAGTGTGAACCCCAGTAGGAAAGTATCATTTTTTCCATTGGCATAGCACATAGGTTCCACATCAGTACTGTGCAGTACTATCATTTTAATTCTGTCCAAATATGATAAGTTGATTGGGATTTAAGAATGAAATTCACGAAAACATCATTATTATGTTATACTTGCTAAACCATATTTAGTGTTGATGCATAAGGTAGACTATTGCAAGTAAAGAGGTAAACAGGACGACAGCAACAAAAACAACGGTGGCATTCACAGAGCTTTCAAAGGGAAAGCCAGTTATAAAAAAAAATGGGATCAAGCCAAGATGAAAGCCCACAAAAACAAACACCCGCCACCTTGCTTCAGTTTATTAGTAATATACTAATATGTTCTAAATCATGACAAGTTGATAATGAGATATGCGAAACAAATCTTCATATCTTTTCCGCCAATGAAGGTTTCTGCCCACACTCAGTATTACCAAACCTTGAGGAGTGGAAAGTTTCTGAACCCTGGAGCTTCCAGGAAGTTTCATTTTGCAGCAAAGTGCAACAAAACGGCGGCGATAGTGAGACTTTTCGTGTCCTAGCAGTGCTTGCAAGTTTCTAACCACAATTATGTTTCCATATGATAAGGGACCTTCAACTTTCAAGGCGAAATAAAAATATCTTGATACATAGCAAGAGCTATGCATCTAGAGATGCCAAAACGTCTTATAATTTGGGACGGAGGGAGTACTAATCTTCCAGTTTTAAGGAGCAAATCCTGTGCCTCATGTTCATTTTGTTACGGAATTACAGCTGCTTGTGTAGTACCCTTGCAGTCATTAATCCAACCATATAGACAACAAAATTTCGTTCACTTTGCACAATTTTAACTGGTAGGACGAATCGAATAAATGAGACACGTTGAAATCCTCTTTGGGCCCTTACCTGTGGAGAGCCATTGGAATCGGAAAAGCTCAGGAGCTCGCCGGACGCCTTCTCTCCGTGGAGGCCGTACTTGTCAAGGGCAAGCTCGAAGGGCGAGGACTCCCTGCCAGAGAGATCCAGCAGCAAAGCGGCAGTGAGCGGATGCTACGTGCGTTCGAAAGTTATAGGTTAGGGTTTTGGGTGAGAGACAGAGAGAACCTCGTTAGCCCGGTCCGCGGACGGAGCGAGTCGGCGAGGGCCGCGCCGTATCCCGCGGCGTCGCGGACGAGGAAGAGCACCTTGGGTGCGACCCGCATCGCCGCTGGTCGCTGGTCGCCGGCGCCGCCGCAGGCGAGTCGATCGGAGGAAGTGAGCGAGAGAGGAAAAACACCGTAGAACACCGCAAGACGCAGCTACGAGCTCCGAATGATGGGCCTTCCCATTTCATGGGCCTCCTCCAGGCCGCCAGCCCGTTTGAACAATGACGGGCCTCATAGCTCGTCAGGCCCTTTCGGCTCCTTCCCGTCCTTTTCAGCCTTGCGTCGCCAAGTATTTTTTTTTCCATATAACTAACGTTGTATGTTTCCTAAAAAAATATATAACTAACGTTGTACAATGGCGCCAAGTTTCTTCGATGACGATGAAGGATGCTGTCAGTCTTGCATCGGAGGTTACGTCAGGGACCGGACATTAAACTCGTGCACATTACGAGTACTAGCATAATGCATCAAATGTTCACCCTGAAAATCAAAAAGTTTTCAAAATTCTTCGTCACATCAAATCTTACGGTATATGAATGAAGTATTAAATATAGATAAAAACAAAAACTAATTACACAGTTTGTCTGTAAATCGCGAGACGAATCTTTTGATCCTAGTTAGTCTATGATTAGACAATATTTGCTACAAACAAACAAAAGTGCTACAGTAGCGAAATCTATTTTTTTTTCACATCTAAACAAGGCCTCAGCGATGTTGTTTGTCAACGGGCAGCCAAATTTCTTGGTGGCCCAGCTCACGAGCAGGAAATTTTTGCTTCTTGAAACTGACATGGATCATACGGCTCCTACTCCAGTACTGTAGTAGCTAGAAGATCTAGAGGCAGTTGAAGACTTGAAGTGGACAGCTAAGGGACAAATAAAACCCCGGGACTTGACCTCGCCAATGGAGAGCCACGGCCTCACTGAAAAGCACTGGGTTTAAAGCTTTAAAAATTCCACGAAGAACACACCTGCTAGATTGGCACATCATCAGCAGCAGATTTATTATCCAGTTTGCGTGGCTAGCTGGGATGGCAATCCCGGTTCAATTGCGCTTGCGAGCGTCAGCTAGCATTTTCTTGAAACCAGAAACAGAATGGTTGACAGACAGTTGCTGGTTAGTTTACTGCAGTGGAGTGACTGCGCGAGATTCTTCGTGAACTCACTCCACTGATCGGATGATATAGAGGATTATTGTATGGATAGGAAACCTTGTCGATTTCCCATCCGGTCAATTGGAGTAGCCAGGATGGGCTCTATTATTTGCGTCTCTCTCAACTCCTAATTATTCTAATCAACTGTAGAAAAATGTCATTTGATGGGAGTTAAATAAAGAAACATTTTGTGGGAACACAGTAGTGAGTGAGCGATGGCTTGTGATTCGTTATACTAGTAACTATACACAGCGTCTCTAGTTCTGGACAAACTCTTGAATCCGATGCATGATTGATGGCAGCCGGGTGCGCCGTCGAGCACGCCTCCGGCTCACACCGACGATGAAGACGGCGGTGACGACGGCGGCGATGGTGACCAGGGAGATGACAACGGAGATGATCCTCAGCCGCCCGGAAATGACAGCGGCGACTTCGACTACTGCCCGACCCCGCGCCGTGATTCTGATGGGGGCTCTCAGGACTCCGATCCCCGTGGTGGAAGGTACTTCCCGTATTGCGACTACCCGCCTGAGTATGCTGACGCGGCTGCGCGGGAGATTGTCGTGGGCGATGTCGTCTGCCCTGTCCAGCTGGCTGCGCAGAAGGTTGTCGTGGGCGAATTCGCCTGCCCTGTCCAGCCGGTCCTTGCGGACTCGGCTACCACCTCGCCGACCGACTCCAATGGCCGCACCCCCACCGCCGCAAGACTTTCCTGCCGTAGACCAATCTGTTTTGACACGCCGTCTCAGGAGGTGTCCAGAGGCGTCCCGGGCACGGGCCTGGTCGCGCGGTTCATCAACCTCGCGCCGCACAGGCTTCAGGCTGGAAGCGACGCGGCGACGCCGCCGGCAGAATCTGGGTCCGACTGGTGGGCCGAAGGGGTCAGCGTCGAGCTGCGGCCGTGTCAGCGGCCTTCTCCGAGCCAGCGGCCTTCAGCTGCAGCCGACAGGGACACGCCAGGGCACGTGCTGGATCTTACTGACGAAGTTACCCAATGCCTTGCAGCAGAGAATGAGGAAGTGCCAAACATCCAGACGCAGCTTGAGGAAGCGGTCTGTGTGCACCTCGTCACCCCGATCGTCCGGGGCGGACCGCGGTTGCGCCGCTCTAAGACGCCGGTCTCAATCGGGCCTCTGCGGAGAAGTGGACGCCTGGCCGCCAAGCCAAGGGCGCCTAACCCGGTAGTTCAAGCACATAGGGTGCTCCTTTCGAAGCTGGGCGTCCAGGTGCCAGAAGAAGCCTCGCATGAACAACTTGAGGGTGTAATTGCTGAAGCTTTCAGGGGTGGGCTCACGGCCAGGAAGAAAAACGCGCTTCAGAACTTCCTCGAAGACAAGGTTGATCTTGCGGCAATGGACCTGGATCTTACAGGTCTGGATGGCGGTGTGTCCTAGTCTGGATCGCTTCCCTCGCACCAGTAGTCTCGTTTCTTAATGCGTGAACAGTTCAGCGTGTTTGACTGGAACGTGCGAGGCCTTAACGGTCGCGCGCGACGTGACGTCGTCCGTGAGTTCATTTTGTTGCACCGGCCTTCCTTTGTAAGTCTCCAGGAGACAAAACTTCAAGATGTACCGCAGTGTTTGGCCAATGAAATCCTAGGATTGGGCTACGGCTACGAGTTCTTCCCAGCGGCGGCCGGTGCGGCGGGCGGCCTGCTGCTGGCTTGGCGCAGTGACCGTTGGTCCGTGTCTTCGGTGATCAAAAACCGCTTCTTCATCTCGGTCCAGGTCGCCGACGAGCGGTCCGAACCTTGGTGGGTTTCAGCGGTTTATGGGCCGCCGCAGGATGAGGCTGACAAGGTGCAATTCCTGCACGAGCTCGTTCAATTCAGGGCAGGGACGTCGGGTGCCTGGCTGCTCTCGGGTGACTTCAACATGATTCACCGCGCCAGCGACAAGAGCAATGGCAGGCTTGACCGAAGGGGCATGCGCAGGTTCAGGAACTTCATCAACCAAGCCCAACTCGACGAAATTCAGTTGGTTGGCAGGGCCTTTACTTGGTCCAACGCGCGTGACCAGCCCACGCTGGAACTGCTGGACCGAATGTTTGTGACTCAAGAGTGGCTGGCTAGGTTCCCGGCTCACTTCCTGCGCCCTCTCTCCTCTGATTGCTCAGACCACTGCCCGATCTTGCTTCAAGTGGTGCTTGGAGTAAAGGCAAAACGTCGGTTTCGTTTTGAGCCCTTCTGGGCAAGTGTGCCAGGGTTCATAGAGGTCGTAGCCTCGGCCTGGGGGAACTCCCTCCCAGGCGCTGATCATTGCAGACAACTTGATTTCAAGCTCCGTAACACCGCCAAGGCTCTCACCAGGTGGTCCAGTGAGAAGATTGGTTCAGTAAGGTTGCAGCTCGCGGTTGCACGGGTTGTCATTCTCAGGTTCGATTCTGAGGAGGAGCAAAGGCAACTTCAGCAGTGGGAGTTGGAGCTGCGTAGGAAGTTAAAGTTTCGGGTGCTTGGCTTGGCTTCCCTGGCACGATCCATCGCCAGACAGCGCTCGAGAGTGCTGTACCTCAAAGAAGGGGACGCAAACACTAGATTTTTTCACCTGCAAGCGTGCCACCGGGGAAGGGTTAACACAGTCTCATCACTAAGGGTGCACGGGACTGAGGTGATTAACGATGATGACATGGCCGACGCCCTGTATGAGCACTACAATGCGATCCTCGGCACAAACTTCGTGCGCTCAAGGGCTCTAAATCTACAACTGCTGGGAGTACCATCTGAGGAACTCTCGCATCTCGAGACGCTGTTCTCGGAGGACGAGGTGTGGGCTGTTGTTAGGGAGCTGCCCAACGACAAGGCCCCCGGCCCAGACGGCTTTACAGGCAGATTCTACAAAAAGGCCTGGCCTGTCATCAAGTTGGAAGTGATGAACGCTGTTAACGCGTTCTGGTGCCAGGATATGAGAAGCTTCCATCACCTAAACGATGCATATATGGTGCTTCTCAGGAAGAAGGACAACCCGGAGGAGATTAGGGACTTCAGGCCAATAAGCCTCATTCACAGCTTCGGCAAGTTGGTCACGAAGTGCATGGCAAATCGGCTTGCAGGCGTTCTCGATCGCCTGGTGCTCCGGAACCAGTCCGCCTTCATTAAGGGCCGAAGTATCCACGATAATTTTCAGGCAGTTCAACTGGCGTGCAAAGCTGTCCATGCCACAAAAAAACCTTGCGTCCTGCTAAAGATCGATATAGCCAAAGCTTTTGACACGGTGTCTTGGGAGTTCCTCCTCGACGTCCTACAGCACATGGGATTCGGGCTAAGATGGAGAAACTGGGTTGCAGCGGCTCTGTCGTCGGCAAGCACCAGGATCCTGTTAAATGGCAAAGCTGGAAGGAGGGTGTGCCATGCGCGTGGGCTGAGGCAAGGCGATCCGCTGTCGCCCATGCTGTTCGTCATCGCTATGGACGTCCTTAACCATTTCTTCAAGTGGATTGAAGACCAAGGTTTCCTTTCGCCGACGCCCGGCATTGGCTCCTTCAGGGTTAGTCTGTACGCGGACGACCTGGTGCTTTTTGTGACGCCACATAGGCGTGATCTAGAGGTTGTCAAGGCGACCTTGCAGATTTTTGGACTCGCCTCGGGGCTTTTCTCCAACCTCGATAAGAGCGTGGCTACGCCGATGCACTGCTCCGACGAGGACATGCTACGCGTTCAGAGTGTGCTGGCCTGCGGAGTCCAGCAGTTCCCGTGCCGCTACTTGGGGATTCCGCTCTCTGTCTACAAGCTGAAGCGCGCTGACGAGCAACCGCTCGTCGACAAGGTGGCTGCTCGGATCCCAGGATGGAAGGGTCAGCTGCTCAATGCTGCGGGAAGAACGGCGCTCATTTCCGCAACCTTGTCGGCGGTTCCTGTGCACACGATGATCGCGGTGTGCCTGTCCCCCTGGGCAGTCAAAGCGATCGACAAGGCCCGTCGGGCGTTCCTTTGGGCGGGCACTGAGTCTGTCGGTGCAGGCCGGTGCAAGGTAGCGTGGCCGACCTGCAGCCGTCCCAAGCAGCTAGGCGGGCTGGGTATCTCGGATCTTCGCCGCGCCGGGGTAGCGCTGCGGGTGAGATGGCTGTGGCGGGAGCGCTCGGAAGGCCGCGCGTCCGCGCAGGCCGACCCGGCGGCGCTCGCTCTGTTCTCTGCGGCTGCTGTGCTCAACCTCGGCAACGGGAGGTCCACCCTATTCTGGAAAGACAGGTGGCTAGACGGCCAGTGTATCAAAGACCTAGCGCCGGCAGTGTTCCAGGCCGTCAAACCCAGGAAGAGGAACGTGACAGTGGCGGAGGCTCTACAGAATGATGTCTGGGTGCGCCATCTTCGTGGGCCGGTCACCGCGCAGCTGCTGCTGGAGATCAGCAGGTTGTTTGATCGGCTCGTCGACATCAACCTTTCCTCCGAGCCCGACACGTTCCGGTGGGGGCTCACGGCGGACGGGGAGTACTCGGCGGCGTCGGCATACGGGGCTATGTTTCTGGGGTCGTCTGCAACCGTTGGAGCTAAGCAGCTGTGGAAAACCCGAGCTCCACCAAGGGTTCGTTTCTTCGTCTGGCTCATCCTTCATGGGCGCTGTTGGACTGCCGAAAGGAGGTTCCGCCATGGGCTGCAGAACAGCGACGTTTGCATCATTTGCGACCAGAGCTCAGAAACGATGGACCACCTTGTTCTGGGGTGTGTTTTCAGTAGGGAGGTTTGGGGCATCCTGCTTCGCAGGCTTCACCTGGGGCACCTTGTCATCGGTGAGCAGCCAGTTATCGACTGGTGGCTGCAGGCAAGGAAGACTATGGATAAACCTTTCAGGGCCGGCTTCGACTCCTTCTTTTTCTTGATGGCTTGGAACCTTTGGAAGGAGAGGAACGCTAGGACTTTTCAGAGGGTTCAGAGAACAGCGTCGAGGCTCGCCAACGATATCCAGCAGGAGCTGAACCTGTGGTGCTCAGCGGGGTACAGGGGCCTGTCCGCGCTGGCTGCCCGTTCCGCGTAGCTTGTTTCGGCCTGTTGCAGTTTCTGTTTCAATGTAGTTTCTTCTAGCTTCGAGGGGTGAGGAGAGTGGTCGCTTTGGGCTGGTAACCTGGGTTACCTAGTCCTCCTTTGTGTGTTCTAAAAACTCTTCCTGCTTAATGAAATACGCGCCAAGGCGTGCTCTAAAAAAAAAATGATTGATGGCAGCACACAGCGAAGTTCAGACTTCAGAGATGTCAGATGGCTAAGCACCAAAGCTCAAAGGTGCTGTTTTGAGAATATCAGTGCAAGCCCTTTCGGACTGTGGGATTCTTTTTCCTGAATCCAGTGTTTTTTTTTTGGTGAAATTGAAGTAATTATTGTGAAATTCCTACATGAATTATGTAACATTCCTGGGTTCTAAAGGGGCTCTCAAAGGTGCCAAAGGTTTTCTGACATTTTTAGAACAGCTTAAACAGGGAGGGAAAGAACTCATGTGCCCCTCATTAAAGCATCTATAAGGCTTTGTTTAGTTCCCAAATTTTTTTGCTTTGGGCTACTGTAGCATTTTCTTTTTTTATTTGGTAAATATTGTCCAATCATAGACTAACTAGGCTCAAAAGATTCATCTCACGATTTACAGACAAACTGTGTAATTAATTTTTATTTTCGTCTATATTTAATGCTTTATGCATGTGCCGTAAGATTTGATGTGACGAAGAATCTTGAATTTTTTTTTGTTTTTGCGTGAACTAAACAAGGCCTTAAATCACATTGACGCAATCAAATCATGCCTTTTTTAGATAACCGATGCTATAAATGACTAGTATGTTGAATTATGGCCATTCAAATGGATTAGGTTAATTTTGAAACCCAAAAGTTATTACATCATGGACAGAACAGAAGCGGTAGTGTCTAATGTAATAAGAAAAGCATATTTGGTATGTACATCCATCCAACTTTACAGTCAACTCCTAATTTCATAGTACTATTTACAGGTCGACTAATTCCACTCGGATCCATCCACAGAACACATGTGCAAGATTAACAACCTTCCACGCCTAATCCCAAACCTGAACCGAACCTAATAATATAACAAATATCCACACATGGATGAGTAACTAACCACACGGTTTCCTGTTCCTGAGAAGGCATCAAGATTCAAGCAGCACCTAGCCAGCAGTTCAGCTTCAGCAGCAAGGCTTTGCAGATTGCTAGGCCGCGGCTGCAACGGCGTCGACTTGGCAGTTGGCACCATGACTGGTTGGCACACGGGCACTAGAGTATGGTGCAGCTGTTGGTGCCACTGCCATGGCGCGGCACCGCCATAGTCTGCATCCGCTTTCCGGAGGAGGAAGAGGAGGAGTGCTCCATGGGCTGGTAGTCGTGCCTCTCCACCATCGGCGAGTAATTGGCCGGATGGCTGCGCGCCACGGCCCGCGAGTAGCTGCTGACAGCGGCGCCGCCGCCGGCCCCGTAGCCGTAGCCATATCCGCCCACCGGCGACGGGTAGTCGTAGTGGTAGGAGTACGGGCTGGTGGGCGCCGCGGCGTAGCTGTGCTGCCACTGCTGCTGGTGGTTGTTGTAGGGCGACCGCGCCGCCGCCATCGCCATCATGGCCGCCAGCTCCTGCTTGGTGCCCGGGAGCGGGAGCGGGAGCGCCGCCGCCTCGAACGTGTCGTGCGTCCTCAGCTCCACCATCTCCGCCTCGCCCACCTTCTTCTTGAGCTTCTTCAGGAGCTTGTTCGTGTCCACGCCGTCGCCGATCACCAGCAGCAGGCTCTTGTCGCCGCCGGACAGCGTCACGGACTCCACTCCTGCTCCAACCAAGAGGTGGGGAAATGATTTGCTGATATGAATGATAAGGACGATGTGATTGCTTCTGAATTCTCATCACAGACAAGAACAGAGCACGAACGCATACCGTTGCCGGCTGCTGCCACCTTCATGGCCTTGGCCTGGCACTTGTCGGATTTCACATGAATCCGGATTATGATCTCCTTCTGAAAAAAACAAATGACAGGTGCATAAATATTTCTGAATATGCCCAGGAAAGAAGATCTGAAATACGTACAGTACAAGACTGCGAGAGAAGCACAAAATTAAAGGAAGCTGGGGAGAAGATACTTACCCTCATGGTTCGTTCTGTTTTGCTGCTTTGTTTAGTGACTGAACTCCAAAGGTTGCAAAGCTAGGAGCCGCTTTGTGGGGGTGCTGGGAGACGAAAGAGAAGCGTGTGGTCTCTCTAGTATTGACAGACATCACAGGGACGAATGGTAAATATGCAAGTAGCAGCCACTTGTAAGTTGTGAGAAGGCCTTGACGCCTTGTTTAGTCGACACTGCGACTTGGTTGGCAAGCAAGCTTAATCATCGATCGATAAAGAAAGCTCTAATTAGTGAGATATTTAGACGACGACTTTGACCTAAGAGACTTTGCCGATGGTTTTTAACTCTATATATATCTCTCCCAAATTGGCGGTTTTTATGTTCATCATTGGAGTAGGAGGCCCAACCAACATCATGTAATTAGCAAGGCCCAGTGGCCCACGCACTGGTTCTCTTGGCGGAGGCACAAAAAGGCCCACCAAACTATTTTTTTTATTGCCCACCAAACACTATTTTAGTCAAACTACAAAGTTCTTGTGTGCACAAAGGGCTTGATTGGTTGGCTTCCAAAATATATTAAGCCAAAGATTTGTCAGGCCATAATTTTGGCTATTGTTTGATTAGCTATCAAAACTTGCTAATCTTTCACATTTGGCTTGTCAAATCTATGACAATTTTTTTACCTAACTTTACCTTACCAAATCTTTTAGCATGGTAAATTTTAGTCGCAAACCAAATTAGACCCAAAATGTTGAGATGGTTGTCTGTAAAACGATCCGTGCGATGAAAAGAACTTCAAAACACAACATTTTTCAGTTCACTGGCCTTTAGTAGTACCGTTCAATATTAAATGCAAGATAAAAACAATGAGCGTTGTTTCACGTGATGAAAAGATATTGGCAATTGAGTTTTGCTTATTTAGTTAATTCCATGTGGAGTGCCATCCGAACATGAAGGTCTTGCCTTAGGATTAATGCTTGCATTTTTCTACATTATTTATTCAACAAAAAATGGTACTATTTAATTAGTGGTAGACATTGTGATATTGATAATTATACTGAAACACCTATGGCGAATTGGCGACACTATATCAAAAGTCAAAAAAGCATAAGGAAGGCATCCGATTTAGTGATGTGGAAACAAAATGTGTCTCTATAATATGAATTAGAGATGTGACTCTAATGTGTTGGTCCTAAAAAAGAGATCTTCTCAAAGCATATATCATATCATAGTATCGCTTGTCTCAAAAGTCGTGGCTGAAAGTATTGGTCGCTGATTTATTATGAGAGAAAAATACTATTAGCCGGTTAAAAAAATATAGCAAACACGTCTAGATGTGTAGTTGAGGCGCGTCCAACGGAGTGAATCAAAATGTATCATAAGGGCACTCACAATGCAAGACTTTATCACAGAGTCCAAGACACTTAATTACATATTATTTATAATATTTTACTGATGTGGCAGCATATTGATTTAAGAAATAGGTAGAAAAATAAGACTCCAAGTCTTATTTAGACTCTAAGTCCACATTGTTCGAGGTAATAAATAACTTTAGACTCTATGATAAAGTTTGTATTATGAGTACCCTAAATATGTCTCCTAAGATGTAGCCTCTACAACGAGCAATAACTGGAGCGATGAACAAGAAAGTTACGTCCGAGTCAGATGTTTGATATCTCGAGTATGTACTTAATTATTCAAGCTTCACTACTTGGGAAACTATATACTCCCTCCATACCCATAATTCTTGACGTTTAGGACATAATTGTGCTAACCAAGGAGTGATTAATTAGAGGTTAGTTTTCCATGTCTACCCCTAATAAATAAGGTGGCTGAGGCTCTTTATATAAGAAAATGAACTGGCTCCGCTGGCTAGTGCCTAGCAATTCGAGCGTTGCATCCTGGGTTCGAGCCCTGGCAGCAGCCACTCATTTTGCTTTATTTTGCATGCTAGCAGCTGGGTGGCTCGCAAGGAGACCTGGCAGCTGAACGGACGCCGCTGCGCGTGCAGCTTCTTGGATGCTCGTGCAGCGGCTAGTCGAACAGACGTGCTCTTGGCAGAGACTGAAAGGACGTGAGCGCAGGGGCATTTCCGTCCGCGGCAGCAGCTGCCAGTGCAAAACGACAAGCTCGGCGTGCAGCTTCTTGGATGCTCGTGCAGCGGCTAGTCGAACAGACGTGCTCTTGGCAGAGACTGAAAGGACGTGAGCGCAGGGGCATTTCCGTCCGCGGCAGCAGCTGCCAGTGCAAAACGACAAGCTTTGCAAAATCTACACAGGGGTCCAAAACGTCAACTTTTCTAGGTATGGAGGGAGTATATAGGAAGGGCATGTTTACTGTGCCGCTTAGGGTGTTTAATTAAGGGTGTTTAACAGGTACTGTAACATTTTTATTTTATTAAGCAATTAGTATTTAATTATAGATGAATTAAGCTTAAAAGATTCGTCTTATAAATTATTCTTTAGCTGTATTTTTAGTTTCGTAAATAGTTTATATTTAATATTTTATGTACATGTCTAAATATTCGGTGTGATAAGAGTTAAAGTTTAAATCTCCAAACAGCGCCTTAGTTAGTGATGAAGATCTCGTGGATCCCTTTGGAGTTGGACAGTGACCGATAGGAAAAATTGCAAAAACAGCTATATATGCTATTAATCAATTTGTCAGTTAATCGGCGAAAGCTACACTACATGATTCGGGCAATTTGCCTCGTGCCTAAAACACCAGGCAAAGGCCAAAAAACACCCGACAACAAATTTGCCTGGTGCAACACCCGGCAAACAACACCCGGCAAAAAAAGACCAGGCAAAGAAATATTTGTCGGGTGTTTTTTATCAGGCACCAGGCAAATCTTTTGCCTGGTGTTTTTTCCGGCACCAGGCAAAAAAAGTTACCGTCACGACGCCTCCGTTAGCCGGTTTTTTTTTGCCGGGTGCCAGGGTGGAGACACCCGACGAATATATATATTCATTTTTTCGACAGCGTCCTTTGCCGGGTGTCTTTTGAGGTTGGCACAGGCAAATAAATTTGAAAAGAAAAAATTTAAAAAGATTTGCCTGGTGTTTTACATGAAACACCCGGCAAATCTGGGAACCGAACTGGAAAATGTTCCCAGATTTGTCTGGTGTTTTCCTATAAAACACCAGGCAAAGGCTATATATATAATTTTTTTATTTTATTTCTGTGTTCACAAACAAATCACATACAATATACATGACACATATTTGACATCACAAACACAATATGGCACATATATATCACATCAACCATAATATGTTCATCGAACATCGACATGTCCAAACATAACATGTCCATCAAACGAAACATGTCTCACACAAGCAGAATATGTCCAATATACATGTCCATCAAGCGGCGAAAAGGGAAAGCAAACTAGAGGTTGACGGGAAACTAGTCGTCTGGTGAAGCAATTTGCCTGGCATGGCCTGGCGAAGGCATAGATCGGTCGCCTGCTTGCAGTTGAGGTGGGTTATTCGAACCCACGGTTGACTGAGACTGCAGAAAGCACTTGTCCAAGCCAACTTGGTTCATATGTACTCACAGGACTCGCATGAGGACTTAACAAAGCCCCCCCATTCTGACTCTGGAGGAACGCCTTAATTTCGGCCAGCTGCTTGGCATGGTTTGCTACCTTCTCATTGAGCCTCTTGTTCTCGGCCTGCAACATTTGAATCGAATGTATCAGTAATGCAAAGGCAACTAAGCTATGTCAAGATCAATGTACGACGAGTGCCACGGGACTAACCTCGAGTGCCACAATCTTCTGCTGTGAAGGGGACGACCGTTGGCGTATGGCCGGGCCTCCGCTCGGGGTTTCAGCTCGGATCTGGGAGAGAGAGGGAACCTGGGTGGAATCGAGGACGCCATCGCCAAGCCAGTACCGCCCATGCTTCTTGCCTTGTCCAACCCTCATGACCACCGTCCCATCAATGTCATCGGTGCTCGGATCCCAGTCTGACCGAACCGACCTAACCTCAGACGCATAGGTAGTGATGCGTGCGTGGATGCCCGGGTCGCTGTACGCCTCGGGCGGGTCATCCACGTTGAAGGTGACATCGGAAGACGCCTTTGCCTTGCGGGCCATTCCATATGCCTGGAACTTTGACAAAGTCCGGCCACCATGCGAAGACGACTGCGAGGAAGACAAGAAGATGATTAGAAGAAATTTGACATAGTCTAAATACTATAAATACATCAAATGTTGATAAAGTCCGTACCCATTTTTTTGGTACCCGCTGAGGCTGCTGCTTCCTTGATGGTGTGTGGGGTCTTGCTTCTGCTTAGCCCGGTCACGGTGGGAGTCGCGATCCTCGGCTACTCCAGGCACAAACCAACTGTTCACAATCTTCTCCCAACAGTCGGCATATGACGCGCACCACCATGGAATCATCTACATGTGACAAACAACTTCAGATATAAGACGGCCAAACTAAAGCTACTTAATCTAAAAACAAATCAGTATCTTGCTTCTTCATTTACCTCTAGGAACTGTTCCTGGGTCAGAAGCGACTGTCTTGCCTCTGCCTTGTTGATCTTCTGACTAAGGTGCTCGGCGTAGTACTTGATGGTGAGAGTGATGCGCTCCTCGTAGTGCATGTTGGAGATTCTTGATTTGCAGGTTTTCTCAATGTGCTTATCTGCCCTCTCCTCCTGTCCGTCTTCACACTTGAACCATTTCTACAGACAAACACAATGTATCAATTCGTTGTGTCAACAAAAAGGAAAATCAATGCGATGTATTGATCATAGTTGTGCGAACGTGACTTACCCAGAACTCGGCCTTGACCCGCTCCTGCTGAAAGCCCAAGTTTGGTTTTGGTAATTAATGACACCAAGTTGCTAATGCCTTGTGTTTAAGTGATTTGAGTTAGGCATAGCAACACATGTGATGAAGGTGCATGGTGGCATGGAGAGGTGGCCACATGATCACAAAAGTGATGAAGCATGAAGTGGAGATCATAGTGATAGACGAGGAGCAAAGTTATCAAGGCAAAGGTATAAACATAGGGTTTTACTTTTGCCGGTCTAAGATGAGTAGAGAAGTGATTGACCGGGTTTAGGATAGATAGCCGACTATCAAGAGGGGAAATCACGGTCATCTCTCGAATCAAGTGCTACTAGGTCCATATCTTGAGCATATGCATTAGGATCTAGTAAATTTCTAACTTAACTCCTTTGGATAAAAATTTTTGTGAAAAGGTAACACACATACACTTTGGTGGAAGACACTTGTTGGTGTTAGCACTTTTGCAAAGGAGGTGGTTTTCCTAGGGTTGAGAGGGGTGTGGGTTCGGCGGGATTCGGTGCTTTTGACAAAAATAAGTGTATATTTTTCTATTGCGCCGGTGGGAAATTTGGAGAAGTCGCGGGAGTGTTTTCTCACTGAGAAACACTCACCGGACGCTGAGTTTGGAGGCACCGGACGCTGGCCTCAGCGTCCGGTGGTTAGCGTCCAGTGTGAGGGGTTTTTGCAACCCTCTCTGCGCACGAGTCCAGTGAGCACCGGACCGTCCGGTGCCTAGCGTCCGGTGAGGTCGCAGGTTTGCGGAACTCTCTGCGCATGAGTTCGGTGTGCACCGGTCGAGTCCGGTGGGGACCTGCAGAGCGTCCGGTGATCCGCAGGTGACCGTTAGGATCTGACATGCGGGTTTCAAAGAGGACACGTGGCCAACTCCAGTGCACTGGACGCAGGGGGTCGAGCGTCCGGTGCTCACTTAGTAGCGTACGGTGCCCCCGTTTTTAGCCCAGTGAAAACAGCCAACGGCTAGTTTCTTTGAGGGGCTTATAAATAGAAGGTGGCCGGCTTTGGAAGGCTATCTCTTGCACATTTGATTACTTGAGGCATACTTTGAGCTAGAGAACACTCCCTCCACTCATCTCCTTGCTTGATTGCTAATCCTAGTGAGATTGAGTGAGATTCAAGTGCATTGCTTTGAGAGTTGCATTTAGTGGCACTTGATTCTTGAGTTTGCTGCGGATTTCTTGTTACTCTTGGGTGTTTCCCGACGCCCTAGACGGCTTGGAGCAGCGGTGGTGTTGAGCTCGTGATTGGAGATTGTTTCGAGCCTGACCAAGTGATTTGTGAGGGGTTCTTGAGCCTTCCCCGCGGGAGATCGCAATTGGCTACTCTAGTGGATTGCTCGTGGCTTGGAGGATCCCCATCTTGTGAGTGGATGTGTGGCACCCGCTGAGGGTTTGGCTTTGGATTGCCAATTTGCTCGTGATCCATCAAGTGGGTGTATCGCCACAACGAGGACTAGCTTGCAAGGGAAGCAAGTGAACCTCGGTAAAAAATCTTGTGTCATCTCTTGCCGAGGATTCTCTTATAATTGTGATTGTTTGATTGGCTATATTTCTACTCTACAACGTTGGTATAACAATCACTCACCTCTCCTTTACTTTTGTGCCTACCTTGCTAGTTGTGTAGCTTGTTTAGCTTAGCTATCTTGTTTAGGAGTGTAGCAAGCTTCTAGTTGTGCTTTCTTGTTGTAACTAGTGTTTAGCTTTCTTGCTAGACTTGTGTAGGTGGCTTGCATAGCTTAGTTGTGCTAGTGCTAGAATAGCTTCGCCTTTTGTTTTACTAATCAACTTGTCTAGTTGAAGTTTGTAGAATTTTTTAAATAGGCTATTCACCCCCCCTCTAGCCATTTGGACCTTTCACCTGCTTGTCTCCGTAATCGGGGTTGGGGGCAGATTTGTAGTGGGCCCACGTCTTGGCCGGCCCCTCCTTGCTTTTGTGCGTGACAAGGCCAGGGTAAAAGTGCCTGCAAATAAGCCCCAACATGTGGTTGGGGTTGCGTGAACCCCTAGGCGACAAAACCTCCCAGTGCCTACACAAGTGATTAACAAACATTATTAGTTTCTCTGGCAATTTTGAACAGGTTATATGAAGTAGCCGTGAAAAAAACTAAACTTAGTTACCTATCCCCCTAGGGGCGGATCACTGGGCGTAGGTGAGGAAGCGGAGGCGCACGGAGTTTTGAGGCACCTCGCAAGTAGGGCCTGGCCACAACTCCATCCTCGGCGCCCTCGTCTGCCTCGGCGCCCTCGTCTGCCTCATCGTCCGTCCCAGGCCGTGCTGTGCCTCATCGTCCGTCCCTAGGCCCTGCTGAGCCTCGTCCTGCAAGTAGCCCGAGGTACGCTCCTCGTCCTGCAAGTAGCTCGAGGTACGCTCCTCGTCCTGCAAGTAGCCCGAGGTACGCCGGAAGAAGCCGCTCAATCCATACGTGGTAGTCATGACTCTTCATCCCATTGACTCGCATAGTGCTCAAGTTGACTCCCCTACTCAGGTTCCTGGCATACCCATCAGGGAACATCAACTCCTTGATCCACCGTAGTACTTCCCTTCTTTGTTCGGGTTCCAAGATGAAATCGGCCTTAGGCCTTCTCCAGTTCTTGCCGTTTCTAGGATGCTGCATCTCTAGATGTGGTCTATCGCACAACGTTTCTAAGTCCACTCTAGCCTTAGGGTTGTCCTTAGACTTGTCGGTGTCCATGAGTGTTGCCCAAAGTGCCTCGGCGATATTCTTTTCAGTGTGCATTACATCGATGTTATGGGGCAGTAGGAGGTCATCGAAATAGGGTAGCCTCGTCAAGCCGGACTTATGAGTCCACATGTGTTGCTCACCATATCCCACAAAACCACCTTCTTCATTGGGCACGAGAGCATCTATCTCAGCATGAACCTCGGCACCAGTCTTCAAGCGCAGCTTAGGGTCAGTGATTGTGTCGGTGTTTTTCCCCCGGGGGGTCACACCAACGAGTAAATTTGTATGCGTGCTCCCTTTCCCGGATGGTGATGCAAGAAGACACAGAGATTTATCCTGGTTCGGGCAAGAGAAGGCCCTACGTCCAGCGGGGGGAGAGAGTTTGTATTATCTTGCACCTAAGTGCTTGTACAGGGGCGAATACAAGCGTGGTATGAAGTGTGGAGCTCTACTACGTATGAGCGTGGTCTTGTGTCGTGATCCCCCGTTCTATTCCTGAGTCCCTCCTTTTATAGTTCCAAGGAAGGACCTAGGGTACATGTATAGGTGTAGGAATCGGAGTCGATAGCAGCATGGAGCGCTGACCTACTCGAGGTTTCCGTACCGGCATGCCTTCGAGCCGTCCCGTCTTAATAGCCTGGTGATGATCACGCGTGCCCCTGCATTCTGCTCTGCGCGCCGTCTTGGATTGGTTCGGCGGATGCACGCTTATATGGCTCGGCGGCAAATCCGACGGAGCGGTTACGGCGTGGTCAGTCGACGCCCGACTCGTCTCCAGGAAGGAGCCTGGTGAAGTCGAGGGTCGGACGCCGTACGAGGTGTCGATATCTGGAGCGCTGACCTTGGGTGTCTCGAGGGGGTCCCGATTAGACGTTCCATCCTTGTTTCCCGCGTCCTGACACGCCCTGGGTCGTTCGGTGGGAAGGCTGCAAAAAGAACGATGGGACAGAAGCCTGTTCCCTATCACGCCTCCCGTGACCCGTGTGTTAGGTGGGGAAGCGTCAGGTGCATTAAATGCCCTGGCTCTCGTGCGCGCGTCAGGCGGCGGACAGTGTCCTTGCGCTCGACGCCTCTCGGTTCGCTCGAGCCCGCTTCCGTATTCGATGGCAGTTGTCGCTCGAGCCCTAACCGATTCGCTCGACGCTATTTCCGTCTTCGAGGCTGCGGCCGTCGATGGCCGCGCGTGTGTACGGATGGTCTCGTTATACGCATTGGTGAGGGTACCCCTTGTTGATACCCTCGATAGTAGCCCCCGAGTCTTCATTCGAGCGCTGGCGCTTGAGTGGAGACTTTCGTTTTTACGGTCGAGCTTCCACGGGGGCGCGCGAGCGACCCCGCGGGGGTAGCCCCTGAGCCCTTCGAGGGAGTATTTAACTCCTTCGAGGGTTATTTTGCCAAATTTGCAGAAACGCTGTCAACACCCGTGGTGGAAGGTTCTGTTCGGCTTTGCTTTGCGTGGAGGTTTCGACGTACTCTCGATAGAGCGAGCGTCTTCCACCCCAGTTTGAGTTCCTAGCGGGTAGTCCAAGTGAGAACCTGTGCCCCTTTCGAGGGGGTCAGCTGTAGCCCGGAGGCGTCCTCATAAAGCAGGGTCGACGTGGTCGGGGATACCGGTCTCATTCGATAGAGTCCAGCGGCTCGATGCCTCCCTTCGGGGGGATTCCTCTCGACTGTCTCAACCCTACCTTGGACATCGCCAGCGAGTCCTCGAGGCGGGCCTCGATTTTCGACCACTCGCTGGGGATCCCTGACTCTTGGTGCTCGAGATCGGCTGTTGAACCCTTTCGACGGGCCAGCCATCGACCTCTCGAGACTATCGTGGGCGCATATCTTGGCTTACGAAGTAAGGAAGCTGCCGTGCCTGTTCGTCTTTCTGCCCGTTGGGCGCACCTTTTGAGGTAAGTGACGTTGCGACACTGTATCGGCGGGGAATTCGGAGCGTCCGGCCTGTGAGGAGAGAAAGGACCGTTAGACGGCGCATTTATGGGGGGAGTTACCTCATTTATCGGATCTATCCGTCGGTTGGCCGCTATCTATAAATACGCCGTGGCGTTGCTCCATTCTTTCTTTCCCCTTCCGTCCTCTCGCCTTCGTCTTCTCGCTGCCTTTGCTCTCTTGCTTCCTCCACGCGCGCGTGCACCCCCTCGAGCGGTAGTGAATCCACCATCCTTCCAACCAAGATGCCTGTGAGGCTTGTTGCCGCCGACGACTGGCGTCCGTCGTTGATGACGGACCGCCGTCTGCTAGAGCTCGAGAATGAAGGGCTCTTGCGCCGCCGCACTTCGCAGTCTTCGCCGGAGTGGATCGCGCCGCCGGCGAGTCACAGGGAGCCCCAGCCACCCGAGGGCTATGTGGTGTCATTCGCCAAGTTCCACCGCCATGGCTTGGGTGCTCCCCCGAGTCGCTTTATGCGGGCCCTCTGCTTCCACTATGGAGTGGAGCTCCAGCATTTTTCCCCGAATGCTATCACCATCGCGGCGGTCTTCGTCGCGGTGTGTGAGGGCTATCTGGGGATGATGCCCCATTGGGATCTATGGCTCCACCTCTACAGGGGCGAACTTTTCAACGCCCCCACCGGAACCACCGGCGTGAGGAAACCCGTGCGGGCCGGATGCCTCAACCTGGTGTTGAAGACGAAGAAGACGGAAAGGCCGCGCGAGTACATCCCGGTGGGGCTGTCGTCGAACCATGCTGGGTGGGACTCCCAGTGGTTCTATCTGAGAAACGACGACAGTCTCTTCCCCGCCTACACGGGCCGTCTGATCTCGGATCGCCCAGACAACTGGACGTATGGCGTCGTCCAGGAGCACCAGTCGCGGCTCGACCCCCTCCTCGACGCCATGAAGAAGCTGCGCCTGGAAGGCCTGTCCGCCGCTCTCGTCCTTTCGGCCGTCCATCGTCGGAGGGTCCTTCCCCTGATGTCTCGGCCGTTAAGGATGGACGAAATGGGGCCGGGCGTCTCGTCCCGGGATCTCGAAGCTTGCCGGATGTCCAACGTGGCTCTGGCGGACGATGAAGTCGCCGCCTGGGTCAGGGCGGCCATCGCCGGCGACTTCAAGCCGCAGCACGTCAACGGCTTCCCCATGAGGCCTGATGAAGGCTCGGTCGATCTGGTATGTTTTCTTCCTCGCGGGTAGCCTTGACACTGGGTTCCTTTTCCACCCCCTTTTTCTAAGTCTACTTTTTACGGTGGCAGGGGCGGATCGACGTTCGATCCTCGAGGCCCCCGGTGAGGGAGGACGAAGTCGACCGCGACGCGCGGCGCCGGTCCGCCGAGAAGTCGAAGTCTGTCAAGGACTCTAAGAAGAAAGGGGAGAAGAAGAAAAACCTCGACCGGCAAGCCTTAGAGGCACGCCGGTCCAAGTCCAGGCAGAGGGGAGAGCCTGAGGAAGAGTCCCCCAGCGAGAAAGATGACGACGATGACGAGGACAGTGAGGACTCCGAGGGGATGGCGTCTCGTCTTGACCGGATCCTCGGGGGTCCATCTCAAGGCGACGTCGACGCTCCTCGGGCGGAAGCTCCGACGGGGGGCCCAGGCGGATCCTACCGTCCTCGCGCCGATACCCCTCCCGCGCCCAAGGTCAGCCAAGTCGCGCCGCGCCCTCCCCCGGCGCTCAGGGAGAGCGGTCATGCCAGGCCCCAAGCGACGGGGCCACTGACCCGCGGTCGCGCAGCGGCCTCCGAGAAAGGAGAGGTCGGCCGCAGGAGCGCCAGTCCCGACGCCCGTCAGGCGGGAACTGACGCACCTAGGCCAGCACCTGCTCTCGAGGGGCCTGGAGCCCTGACGCGGGGTGGCTCGAGGCCCACCGGTCGGGGCGGAGGGAGGCGAGCTGTTCTCCCCGTGGGGTAAGCCTTCTCGATGCTGTGGCTTTTGTCTTCCTGTTCCTCTGCGTTTGCTCCTATACCGATCTTTTCTCAGGCTAAAGCGGACCCTCGAGCAGGCCCAGCCATCCATGGCAAAGAGGCTCAAAACGGGCGCCGCTTCCAAGGAACCAGGTTCGTAGTTTATTTCCGGGCCTTGCGATGTTCTTGTGTCGGTTATTATAACGTCTGACCTTTTTACCCTTTGTTTTGTAGGCTCCTCCAGTTCCCAACCTCCAGCCGGCGTCGAGAGGGCTCCGACACGTACCGCGCCTATTCCGTCGCTGCCGACTTGTGATGAGGCGCCCCAGACGCGAGCGTCAGAGGAAGCCCCCGATCCCCCTAGATTGGGGGTCGAGGGGGAACCCATCACCATCAGCGACACGTCTGATGGTGACAGAGCGTCTGGGGGTGCCCGCCCCATGGAGGAGGAAACGTCGACCCCTCATGTCGAGGGATCAACTCCCTGGCCCGCCGGCCTCCGCACCCTCGAGGAGCAGAAAAAGAAGAGGGAGGGGGATGAACAGCGGGAGCGCGAGGCGGCGCGGCAGCCACAGGAGCATGAGGCACAGCAACAGCAGCAACAACAACAGCAGCAGCAGCAGCAACAGCAACAGCGGCAGCAGCAACAGCAACGACCGCAGGAGCAACCGCAGCAGCAGCAGCAGCAGCCACCGCAGCAGCAAGAGCAGCAGCAGCGGGCGGGCCAAGAGGAGGGACCGCTCGAGCCTCCGCCCCAAGGTCTGGCCCAGCCAGTGCCACCGGAGCCGCAAGAGCTCGGCGAGGAGGAGGACTTGCCGGTGTACGGCCCCCCAACCCCGGCGTGGCTCCTCCCGGGGGCACCTGCCGCGATCCGGGCAGAGCCGGGGCGAGCGGATGGAGTGGTGGCGCTCGCCTGCCTGAAGCGCACGCCCCCCGACCCCGAGTCCGATATCAAGAGGACAATTTACGGCATGGACGGGATCGCCCCAGGGTTCCTCCGGGAACGTCGGGCGTGGGAGGACCGCTTTCCTTCCGAGGAGGATGAAATTGGGGCATCGGGGACCAAGGATGGAACCTGGAAGACGGTGGACAACGACGGACGGTTCCCATGCCTCGTCGACCTGTTCCTGCGCCATGGGGGCTCCCTCGAGACCGTCGAGGGCCTCATCCGCGGCGTTAAGGCGCGGGCTGACCGGGAGATGGAGCACTGGTGCCCCGACCGCATCCGTATCCGGGCCTCCCACGACCCGTCTGAGCCCGACATCTTCCTCGACGATCGGAAGGAGGCGGAGAAGTGGGAACACGTCGAGGAGCTCCGCCTTTGGATGAAGCATGTGGTGGGGCTCCTCTCGGACGTTATTAACAACGGGCTCGGCCCGGCTTATTTCGTAAGTGTTTCTCGAACTCCAATCCTCATGGTGCTTTCTGGTTTCTGTATTCTAATCCATCCGACCCTTGATTCGCAGGATATGAAAGAGACCTCCCGCATCAAGTCCAGCTTCATACACGCCACGAGGGGCGGTTGGGAGCAGCTCCCCCTCCTCAAGGATCAACTCCTCGAGTCGCAAGAAAAGCTCCTTAAAGCTTACAAAGATCTCATAGCACTCGAGGAGGAGAAGAAGGCGAGGGAGGCTGCTTTGGCCGAGGCCCGAGAGGCCTCGAAGAAGGCGGAGGAGGAGACGATGCAGCTACGGGAGCGGGCTCTTACGGTCGAGGAGGCCGCGTCCAGAGCCCGGGAGGAGGCCCTGTCCTACAAGAACGTTATCGCGGATCTGGACAAGGAGAAGGGCCTCCTTAAATCCGACCTGGACTCTCTCCGAGAGTCCTTCCGAAAGATGAAGGTGGAGCATGTGAATGGCGAGGTCGCCAGGGGCGCCGCGGAGGAAGCCAAGAAGAAGGCCCTCAAAGATCTCGAGGCGGAGCGGGCTCGATCCCGCAGTCTCTCTAACGACGTCGAGTGTCTGAAGGGAGAATTGCTGGAGAAGAGTGGGGCCATTGCTCAGGCTGGCAAGGCGATCGAGGATCTCCGCGTTGCCAACACCGAGCTGGCACGCTCCAACAAAGAGATCGAGGGGGCCAACACCAGACTGGTCGGCGAGAACACGGCCCTCGAGGAGACCGTACGCGGTATGTTTCCTCTATCAGATTTCTTTTTCCGAGGTGTGCTTAGTTTTTCCTAAGGTTTCTTTATATTGGCTTTTACAGGGCTCAAGGACGAACTCCTGGCCGCCCAAGCCGAGGCTCGCAACGCCAAGGCTCAGCTCGAGGCGGAGGTTGCTTTGAACCGTCGAATGCGGACGGCGATAAGTGATCTCTCGACCTCTTGGGAGGTCGAGCCTATGGATGAGTCGAGGGAGGACGCTCGAGGCGACGCCTTGGTCGACCAGTTGTGCTACATAGGCGCGACGCTGCGAGATCGGGTGCGGGACGCCCTCCACATCGGGGTGAAGCGGGCGATGGCGGTTGTCTGCTCGGGCTTCTCCTACGACATGGAGGTGGTGTCCCATGGCTTCGTCACCGACATCTCCAAGACCGACGCGGAGAATGAGGAGAGGCTCCATGCCTTGATCGACGACGCGGAGGCTCCTGGGGAAAGGTTGGCCAAGCTTTTCGAGCCTGAGGTGCTCCCTCCTGAGGCTAGCTCGGGCGGAGGCGAGGGCGGTGAGGATCGTGCCGCGGACTGAGGCCTGCGAGCCTGCTCAGGGCGCGTGAGGCCCCTTGTACGATACTTTGTTAAATCTGTGGGTAACTGATGTTGTATCACTTTCGTAATTGTTAAATGCTTATTTTGTCTTTCCGCTTGATGCTTTCGTTTCTCTTTGTGCCTACGTTTGTATCCCTTGCTCGATTTTTCGTAAAAGACCACCTCGATCACTTCAATGGTGGGGAAGTGAGTAGAGTTTCCGTAGCCCGGGGGCGTAGGAGTTCTCCAGCTCGTTGTCCCTCGGCCTTTGAGGGGCTCGAGGCGCCTTAAACCGTGCAAGGTTTACTACGTAAGAAAATAAAACTTCTTGGTTTTTTCGATACTCGGGGGGGGGGTCGTCCCCCTGGTAGCCCCCGAGGGGGTGCTGACTATGATGGGTCATAGTCGGCGCCCCCTTTTAACGTCGAGATCGTGACTTATTAATCTTCTCGGCACAAAGAAAGAAGAATTGTTTCGAGGGAAGGACTTTATTTATTCATTCATTCGTTTACAAAGTCTTGGTACAAAACGTAAGCAGGAACATAAGTTTAGAACTTCTAGGGGTAGAATCGACGTAGTTGTTCGATGTTCCATGCGTTGGTGAGAATTGCCCCCTTTTCGTCCGCCAGCTTGTACGTTCCCGGCTTCAGGACCTCGGCTACCACGTACGGACCTTCCCAAGGCGGAGTCAGCTTGTGGCGTCCCTGATTGCTTTGCCGGCGTCGTAGGACTAGGTCGCCCACGTTGAGGTCCCTCTTGCGCACATGCTTGTCGTGGTAGCGTCGAAGTCTTTGCTGATATCTGGCAGAGTTGAGGAGGGCCATGTCTCTAGCCTCCTCAAGTTGGTCGACCGCGTTTTCTTGAGTCTCTTTGTTCGATTGCTCGTTGTAGGCCTTGAGTCGAGGTGACCCATACTCGAGGTCTGTGGGGAGGATAGCCTCAGAGCCGTAGACCATGAAGAACGGGGTGTATTTTGTGGCCCTGCTTGGTGTTGTCCTGAGGCTCCATAGGACTGAGGAAAGCTCCTCGACCCATTTTTTGCCGAATTTCTTCAATCGATTGTAGATCCTTGGCTTGAGTCCTTGCAAAATCATGCCGTTGGCACGCTCGACTTGGCCGTTAGTTCGAGGGTGGGCTACTGCAGACCAGTTCACACGGATGTGATGCCGATCGCAGAAGTCCAAAAACTTTTTGCCGGTGAACTGGGTGCCGTTGTCGGTGATGATGACATTGGGGATCCCAAACCGATGGATGATGTCGGTGAAGAAAAGGACGGCCTGCTCGGAGCGGATGTTGGTGATGGGTCGAGCCTCGATCCATTTGGAGAACTTGTCAATGGCCACCAGCAAATGGGTGAATCCTCCTTTCGCCTTTTGTAGAGGTCCTACTAAATCGAGCCCCCACACCGCAAAAGGCCAGGTAATGGGGATCATCTGAAGAGCGTGGGCAGGCGGATGCGTCTGCTTGGCGTAGAACTGACACCCGTGACATGATCGTACGAGCTCGATGGCGTCCGCCACGGCCGTTGGCCAGTAGAAGCCTTGTTGAAAAGCGTTCCCTACAAGGGTCCGTGGAGCGGCGTGGTGACCGCAAGCACCCGAGTGCACGTCATCGAGGAGTTTTCGGCCTTCTTCCACGGTGATGCAACGTTGTAAGACCCCCGTCGGGCTCCGTCGATATAGCTCGTTGTCTTTGCCATAGATCACATATGATTTGGCCCGTCGAGCGATACGACGAGCTTCTGACCTGTCTTCTGGCAAGTCGCCGCGGATAAGGCAGTCGAGGAACGGTGTGCGCCAATCGAATGGTCGACCTGGTCGTCGTTCTATCTCCATCATCTCTTCCACCATCAAGAGCGTATCGACAGCATTGGTTGGTTGGGCGGTGGTGGCGTCGACGCCAGCCCCCGTGCCTAGGTCGACGGATGGCTCGTGAAGATCCTTCGAGATGGCATCAGGCGGCACCGTGCCTCTGGTCGATGCGATCTTGGCGAGTTCGTCGGCTGCCTCGTTGTAGCGTCGAGCGATATGGACAAGCTCGAGACCGTGGAACCTGTCCTCGAGTCGACGGACCTCCTTGCAGTACGCTTCCATTTTTGGGTCGTGGCAGCTCGAGGTTTTCATTACTTGGTCGATGACGAGTTGGGAGTCACCTCGGACGTCGAGGCGTCGGACTCCTAACTCGATAGCGATCTTGAGACCGTTGACGAGGGCCTCATATTCTGCGACACTGTTAGATGCGGCAAAATGAATCCTGATTACGTACCTCATGTGGACGCCCAAGGGTGAGATGAACAGCAGGCCGGCTCCGGCTCCAGTTTTCATGAGTGACCCATCGAAATACATCGTCCATAGTTCCGCCCGGACCTGGGTCGGGGGGAGCTGGGTGTCCGTCCATTCTGCGATGAAGTCTACCAGGGCCTGCGATTTGATGGCCTTGCGAGGCGCATAAGTGAGAGTCTCACTCATGAGCTCGACCGACCATTTTGCTATTCTTCCCGTGGCTTCTTTGCTCTGGATTATTTCGCCTAAAGGAAAAGACGAGACCACCGTGATGGGGTGGCCAAGGAAGTAATGCTGCAGCTTGCGACGGGCAAGGATTACGGCATAAATCAGCTTCTGGATTTGGGGATAACGTGCTTTGGTCTCCGAAAGCACCTCGCTGACGAAATACACTGGCCTTTGAACCGGTAGCGCATGTCCCTCCTCCTGCCTCTCGACCACCACCGCCGCGCTGACGACCTGGGCCGTCGACGCGACGTAGAGGAGCAGCGGCTCTGCAGGATGAGGTGGAACCAGGACTGGTGCCGAGGTCAGCGTCTTCTTCAGCCTTTCGAGTGCTTCCTCGGCCTCGGGGGTCCAAGAAAAGCGCTCGACCTTCTTTAGGAGTCGATATAATGGTAATGCCTTTTCTCCTAGTCTCGAGATGAAACGGCTCAGAGCCGCCAGGCACCCCGTGACTCTCTGTACACCCTTGATGTCTCGGATCGGCCCCATTTTCGTGATGGCCGAGACTTGCTCGGGGTTGGCCTCGATGCCGCGCTGCGAAACGATGTATCCAAAGAGCATGCCTCGAGGCACACCAAAGACGCACTTCTCGGGATTGAGCTTGATCCGGCTGGTGCGTAGGCAGCTAAAGGCAATCTCGAGGTCCTGGATCAGGTCTCCTCGTCGCTTTGACTTGACGACAATGTCATCGACGTAGGCCTCGACCGTTGACCCTATATGTTTGCCAAATACGTGGAGCATGCAACGTTGATACGTGGCTCCCGCGTTTCGAAGCCCAAATGGCATGGTCACGTAGCAATACATCCCAAAAGGCGTGATGAAAGAGGTCGCGAGTTGGTCGGACTCCTTCATTTTTATTTGGTGGTAACCAGAATATGCATCAAGGAAAGAAAGGGTTTCACATCCCGCGGTAGAATCGACAATCTGATCAATGCGTGGCAATGGAAAGGGAACTTTTGGACATGCTTTATTCAGACTAGTATAATGGACACACATCCTCATTTTCCCATTCTTTTTCTTAACTAATACAGGGTTTGCTAACCAGTCAGGATGATGAACCTCCTTGATGAATCCGGCCGTCAAAAGCTTGTGGACTTCCTCGCCAATGATCTTGCGCTTCTCCTCATCGAATCGGCGCAACCGCTGCTTCACTGGCTTGGAACCGGCTCGAATCTCCAAGGAGTGCTCGGCGACTTCCCTCGGTATGCCTGGCATGTCCGAGGGACTCCATGCAAACATATCAGCATTTGCACGGAGAAAGTCGACGAGCACGGCTTCCTATTTGGGGTCGAGGTCGGCGCTAATCGTCAGCACTTTGCCGTCGGAGTTGTTGGGGTCGAGCGGGATCTTCTTGGTTCCTTCCGCCGCCTCGAAGCTGCCCGCATGACGCTTAGGCTCTGGAGCCTCAGCGGCCATGGCCTCGAGCTTTGCAACGAGCTCGGTGGAGCTCTCGACCGCCTCCCCGTACTCGACGCACTCGACGTCGCATTCGTACGCGTGCTCGAAGGAGGAACTGACAGTGATGACGCCTTTGGGGCCAGGCATCTTCAGCTTCAAGTAGGTGTAGTTGGGTATAGCCATGAACTTGGCGTAGCCCGGGCGCCCGATGATGGCGTGGTACGTGCCTCGGAACCCAACCACCTCAAAGGTGAGGGTCTCCTTCCTGAAGTTGGCCGCCGTGCCGAAGCAGACCGTAGGTCAATTCGACCTACTGGCAGTGCCTTTTTCCCTGGCACGACGCCATGGAAACCGCCGGCGCTTGGCTGGAGGCGTCCTCTATTGATGCCGAGGAGGTCGAGGGTCTCGAGGTAGATGATGTTGAGGCTGCTGCCACCATCCATCAGCACTTTCGAGAGTCGGGTGTTGACGATGATGGGGTCGACGACGAGCGGGTAGACGCCCGGGGCGACTACCTTGTCGGGGTGGTCCTCTCGGTCGAAAGTGATAGGAGTGCTTGACCAGCTAAGGTACTGGGGCACCGCCATTCTTGCTGCAAAGACTTCGCGACGCTCCCTTTTGCGCTGCCTCATGGTTAATTGAGTCGAGGGCCCGCCATAGATCATGTAGCAGTCGTGGACGGCGGGGAAGCCGTCGTCATCTTTGTTGTCCTCCTTGCTGCCAGCCTTCTCTTTCTTGGAGTCATCACGCGTATCTTTTTTGAACCCCAGACCGTCGAAATGCTTTCTCAGCATACGACAGTCCTTGAGCTTGTGGTTGGCGCCTCCCTTATGGTAAGGGCACGACTCCTCCAACATCTTGTCAAAGATGCCTCCATCCGGAGGGCCTCGAGGCTTCTTTCGATCCATGGCGGCAACAAGGTTGTCATCGGAATCTTCCCGGTGGAACTGCCGCACTTTCTGCTTCTTTTTATTTTTCTTGAGGCCTCGACTGGGGGTTCCATCTTCGTCGACGGGCTGCTTGCCTTTTCTTCCTTCTGAGCTGAAGAAGGCGCCGACTGCCTCCTCCCCTGCCGCGTAGTTGGCTACTACGTCCATCAGCTCGTCGACGGTCTGAGGCCGATTGCGACCTAATTCCCGCACCAAGTCTCGACTGGTGGTGCCCGAGACAAACGCCAAGATGACGTCGTGGTCAGGGATGTGCGGCAGCTCAGTGCGCTGCTTCGAGAAGCGTCGAGCATACTCCCGAAGAGTTTCTCCCGACTTCTGCTTGCACTTGCTGAGGTCCCACGAGTTCCCTGGCCGTATGTAGGTCCCTTTGAAGTTACCCTCGAAAACTCTGACCAGATCAACCCAGTTGTGGATCTGATTGGCAGGGAGTTCCTCGAGCCATCGACGGGCGGTGTCGGAGAGGAAAAGGGGTAGCTGTCTGATGAAGGCTCGATCATCACCTCGAGCGCCACCTAGCTGACAGGCCAGCCTGAAGTCGGCCAGCCACAACTCTGGTTTGGTCTCTCCATTGTACTTCGCGATGCTGGTCGGGGGTCGAAATGGATTGGGCAGGGGCGTGCTGCGGATCGCCCTGCTGAACACCCGTGGGCCTGGTGGCTCGGGGGCCTCCCGGTCCTCGTCGCTGTCGTATCTCCCACCGCGATGCGCGCTATAACCGCGCTCTTCCGCGTCTCCGTGCCGGCGGCGTCGATTTTCTTTGATGTCGTGCCGCGCGTCGTGTCGACGTTGATTGTCGACGGGGAGGATGAGAGCGGTCTTTCTACCTTGAGGGGGAGGTTGTTGATGGACTGACACCTCCTCTTCGTTTAGAGGCTGTTCGTCGCGCTTCTCTGTGGCAGCTCCTCGTCGTCGAGGCGCCGAACTTTCGGCTTGTTGAACCGCCGCCACCTGGAGCAATGTCTGTACCTCATCTCGAATGCGTCGGGCCTGGGAATTCGACGGCTCTGGCATGTTACGTAGCAGCATCGTCGCTGCCACTACATTCTGGCCTGCTCGAGGGAAACGGCTGACAGGTTGCTCTGGCTCTGCGTCGCCGACGATCTGTCGATGTACCTCTCGAGCGCGTCTGCGGACACTTCCGCCCGGCGGGTAGGGCAGGTCTTGCTCGAGGATTTGCTCGAGCAGGATGAGGCACTCGCGGTCTTCGTCGAGCTTCATCTTGAGCTCCTGCAGCTGCGCGAGCTGCGCGGTTCTGTCTTCCTGAGGAGGGGGGTCGACCTGTCCGTCGTTCCCAGGCGTCCTGGGGTCTTCTCGCGCCGCGGGGGCTCGACCACCCGCAGCAGCATCCCGTGTCTCGTCAGTAGTTTCTACCGCCCCGTCGATGTGATAGCATTCCCTCGTAGGGTCATAGCTATCTGTCTCGGAGTCGGAGTCCGGTTCGGTGGCGTAAAAACACCCACGTCCTTCCCCCAGCAATCGTTGCCTGAGGGAGGTGATCGAGTATCGTCCGGGTCCTAGACGACGGAGGCCTTGTACTCGGGAAAGGTCCGGCAGCTCGGACGCCGGCCGCCGCGCTTCAGAGCTACGTGGGAGGACCATTGGTCTTTCTACGTACGTCTGGGCGTTTGGGCATATCGCCCTGGCGAGCGACGCCGCGGCGTTGTCCAATCCGAACGGCAGTGCCGCTCTTGGAGAGAACAACCCGTGTGGAAGTAGCCTAGCTGCGGTGGGGGAGAGCGCGCGATACGCGTCCCCTCCCGTCGTCGCGCGGTGCTGAGTCGTCGCGCTTGTTGCTCCGTCACACGGTGCTGCCGACTTGTGGCCTACGTCCTGCCTCGCACGAGTTGTTGGTCGTGCTGAAGCAGAGGGGCCGCGGTGGTGCTGTCCGCGCCTCTTCTTAGGCGGGGAGGCGTGGTGGTGAGGGCGTCTCGGGGCCTTCAACCGTGCTGGCGTAACGCGGGCTCCTCCTGGTCCTTTGACTGAGAGCAAGATCATGTCGTAGCCGGAGCCCGTAGACATGAACTCGAGACTCCCAAACCAAATCACCGTGGAGCGCGGAAACGGCGAGGCAAGAGTAGCCATCCGGAAAGGAGTGGGAAATCGATGAAAAACACGCTGGACCCCTACCTGGCGCGCCAACTGTCGGTGTTTTTCCCCCGGGGGGTCACACCAACGAGTAAATTTGTATGCGTGCTCCCTTTCCCGAATGGTGATGCAAGAAGACACAGAGATTTATCCTGGTTCGGGCAAGAGAAGGCCCTACGTCCAGCGGGGGGAGAGAGTTTGTATTATCTTGCACCTAAGTGCTTGTACAGGGGCGAATACAAGCGTGGTATGAAGTGTGGAGCTCTACTATGTATGAGCGTGGTCTTGTGTCGTGATCCCCCGTTCTATTCCTGAGTCCCTCCTTTTATAGTTCCAAGGAAGGACCTAGGGTACATGTATAGGTGTAGGAATCGGAGTCGATAGCAGCATGGAACGCTGACCTACTCGAGGTTTCCGTACCGGCATGCCTTCGAGCCGTCCCGTCTTAATAGCCTGGTGATGATCACGCGTGCCCCTGCATTCTGCTCTGCGCGCCGTCTTGGATTGGTTCGGCGGATGCACGCTTATATGGCTCGGCGGCAAATCCGGCGGAGCGGTTACGGCGTGGTCAGTCGACGCCCGACTCGTCTCCAGGAAGGAGCCTGGTGAAGTCGAGGGTCGGACGCCGTACGAGGTGTCGATATCTGGAGCGCTGACCTTGGGTGTCTCGAGGGGGTCCCGATTAGACGTTCCATCCTTGTTTCCCGCGTCCTGACACGCCTTGGGTCGTTCGGTGGGAAGGCTGCAAAAAGAACGATGGGACAGAAGCTTGTTCCCTATCACGCCTCCCGTGACCCGTGTGTTAGGTGGGGAAGCGTCAGGTGCATTAAATGCCCTGGCTCTCGTGCGCGCGTCAGGCGGCGGACAGTGTCCTTGCGCTCGACGCCTCTCGGTTCGCTCGAGCCCGCTTCCGTATTCGACGGCAGTTGTCGCTCGAGCCCTAACCGATTCGCTCGACGCTATTTCCGTCTTCGAGGCTGCGGCCGTCGATGGCCGCGCATGTGTACGGATGGTCTCGTTATACGCATTGGTGAGGGTACCCCTTGTTGATACCCTCGACAGATTGCGACACCTTTCCTAAAGTTCTTGGTGTCCGCTCGGAATTGATGGCCCTCATCTAGGAATTGACGATGTTGATCGAACGAAGAATACTTGCCACCCTTCTTCAACCAAATGAACCTCACAGCTTCCTGGCATACTGGGCACGGGAACTTCTCGTGAACACACCAGGCGCAGAATAACCCATACGCAAGGAAATCATGCATGGAGTACTGGTACCAGACATACATTTTGAAGCTTTCCTTTCTAGCTCGGTCGTATGTCCATACCCCTTCATTCCAAGCTTTGATCAACTCATCAATCACAGGCTCCATGAACACACCCATATGATTCCCCGGGTGCCCAGGAATTATCAAGGTCAAGATCACGTTCTGTTGTTGAAAGGCGACTCCAGGGGGAGATTGAGGGGGATAACAAACACGGGCCAACATGTGTAAGGGGCAGACATCATGCCATAAGGATTGAACCCATCTGTTGCCAGCGCGACACGTACATTACGAGCCTCATCGGATTTGGATCGATGCTTGAGATCAAATGCCTGCCATGCTTCACCATCAGATGGATGCACCATCTTGTCAGGTGCATAGCGTTTTCCATTCTTGTGCCACGTCATCTGTTTTGCACGTTCCTCAGTCATGAATAGCCTTTGAAGCCTACCCATGAAGGGAAGGTGACGTAGGACTAGGGCGGGTATCTTTAGAGGCCTCTTCTGTCCATCACCGTCACCAGACTCTACCTCCAAGAACCTGCAGGCTTTGCACTTCGGACAGTACGTTTCATCCTTGAGGTCTTCCCGAAATAGGACACACCCGTTCGGGCAAGCATCTATCTTGTCATACTGCATCTTCAGTGCTTTCAGGAGCTTCTGTGACTCGTACATGTTCTTCGGCAAAACATGGTCTTTTGGAAGCAGGGTGCCAACCACGGACAACACCTTATCGAAGCCATCTCGACTCAAATTTAACTCAGACTTCAACCCCATCAAGCGACTTATGGCATCCAGCTGGGAGACCTCAGATTGAGCGTGAAGGGGTTTTTTTGCCGAATCCATCATGTACTTGAACGCATCTACAGCTGCCTGCATCTCCACCTCCTCACGTCCATCAGCAAACTGTGCTTGGTGAACATCATCTAGCCAGCCAGCTACCCCGGCATCAGCATCGAACGCATCGACTTGTTGTCTCACCTCCTCTCTCATGCGCTTGGCTTCACCATGTTTGAACCATCGGGTGTAGTTCGACATGAACCCATGGTTGTGTAGATGTCTACCCATTTCAACCTTGTCTATCGATCTCATGTTACCACACCTCGTGCAGGGGCACGACGCCATTTTCTTGCTATTCAGGCCCTTGCCAAATGCACGATTCAAGAACTGATTGGTCTTTCGAATCCATTCATCGGTTGCAACATTCTTACTATTCCAGCCTGTGTACATCCACTGACGGTCCTCCATCCTCTACCATATATAACATATCCATGAACACAATAAATTGCATGTAAGCGGTGCTCCTACTCTCTACTAGGTGAGTATAGGTCCTAATCCCACCCGCGGATGTGTGGATGAGGTTAGTTTCCATGCTCCACTCCGGTTCGAGACAGAATTTCGGCAGCACCTCCCCGCTGCTCTCCCGATACACGTCCTGCAAGGGAGAGTGTGTATCCAGAGAACAACGGAGAGGTGATGTCGAAACTCTATCTTGAACCGGAGCGGAGCATGGAAACTAACCCATCCACACATCCGCAGGCTGTCCAGAAAACGTGGACAATCCGAAGGAGATACGGTCGCAAATATGCAGAGATCCGCATATCTCTGACCGTATCTCTTTCGAACGGGAGACGCCTAACTGGGCTTCGCCGACCACATAAGGATACAGGGATTATACCTAGGGTGCCGATGACGTCCAGGAAGGGGGTCAGTGGAGAGCCGGTGCACTGGCGAGTCGTCGAGCCCCTCCCACAGGTCCTCCTGCAAAAAAAAGGGACAAAAAAGGTTAGTGTCGACCAGAAATTTCAACAATGCATTAATCTGAATTTTAGGTCAAATCTTATCCAAACATTACCCTTACACAAGCTAAAAGCAGTATAACATGGCAAAACATTTACTAGCAGACCAGTGTTGAAATGCTATCTAATGGCACTGAAACTAGGTACAAACTCAAAATTTCTGGAAAACAAACTACTACTGGTGCTGCAGACAACAAACACACAAAACTACAACAAGCCGGATGGGTTGGGGCTTCTGAAATTTATCTCGGCCAACAAACGCACACACCCGACAGCGCCAAAGCAACGGCAAGGCAGGAAGCCGAGCTGCGCAGTCACTCCTTAAAATCTATTATTCATCTTCACATATCAACAAACTTGGTAGAAAACCATAATCCTATTTTATTTCTTCATGCCTCAACTTTCTAAAAACATATCAACAAATTTGTTCAATTCTTGGCTCACAGTCTCATAGAGTCACAGATCTGGGACAAAATCAAATCCCTAAACCATAAAGCCATAGCCATCTGGGAGCAGATCTGGGACAAAATCAAATCCCTAAACCATAAAGCTATAGCCATCTGGGAGAAAAAAAAATCGAACTCACTAATTCCAATCGGAGATGCTGGACGCGGAACTGGGCGACTACGCCATGGGCCGTGGCCGCTGCCCGCTGGCGCCTGGCGCCTGGCGGACTGCCGAGGCCCGCCCGACTGCTTGAGTCGAGTGCCGGCCGTCCGCCGTCGGGGGTCGAGCGAGCGGACACGCCTGGAGCACACGCCGTCGAGATCTCCACGCCGTCGGGGGTCTGCTCGAGAAGCTGTGCGCCTGTGCCCTATGCGCGTGCGGGAGTGGAAGGCAGGGCGAGACCACGGCGAGATCTGGGCGAGTCCAGACCGCGGCGGCCGGCGGCTCCTCCTCACGCAGTCGCGCTCGCAAGTCGCGACCTCGCGCGGTCCTCTCCTAGTCGCGTCGCGAGTGACGGGATGACGGAGCCGGAGGAAGCGATGAACGGAAGCGTCGCGAGTCACGGGATAACGGATCCGGAGCCAAGTTTGTGTGGGCCAAGTACTAAAAGTTTTTTGCGGTAATAGAAGGCACGAAAAAAAAATTATTTGCCTGGTGCCTTGTTCCCTGGCACCAGGCAAACATTTATTTGCCTGGTGTAATTGAAGGCATCAGGCAAATTAGTTTTATATTTTTGTTTGTTTTTGCCCTAGTTTTTTTTGTGACCTTTCTACAGTAATTCAAACCCACTATCAAAATTTGAGACAATTTTGACTTTTTTAAGCATATTTGGTTAATTTTTTTTCTTTCATTGCATTTTTCGGACCACTCCAAATTTAAACTGCAGGTACATGAAATAATGCACTAGGGTCATTCGAAAAATGATATCCATGGTGTTTGGGGTATGTTGAGGCCGTATCCAGGAGCTCGCATGAAATTACCACCATCATGCCGTCGTGACATGAGGAGGTAATCGCGTAGAAAGAGTATTTAAATTATAAAAAATCCGAACGACGTCCGAAAATCACGAAACTTGTTGATGTGTCTTGGTATCCCATGTGGAGACTATGATAAAAATTTGAGGAAGTTTCGAATAAGTAGGGACGTCGGATGCTTAAAAGCCATCCTCCTCCACATGTGATCACAAAACTTTGACAAGCGGAGATGTCTGGGTTTTAAGCATCGGACGTCGCTACTTGCTCGAAACTTCCTAAAATTTTTATCATAGTCTCCACATGGGATATCAAGACACATCGACAAGTTTCGTGATTTTCGGACGTCGTTTGGATTTTTTATAATTTAAATACTTTTTCTACGTGATTACCTCCTCATGTCACGACGACATGATGGTGGTAATTTCATGCGAGCTTCTGGGTACGGTCTCGACATACCCCAAACACCATGGATATCATTTTTCGAATGACCCTAATGCATTATTTCATGTACCTGCAGTTCAACTTTAGAGTCGTCCGAAAAATGCAACGAAAGAAAAAAAAATTAACCAAATATGCTTAGAAAAGTCAAAGTTGTCTCAAAATTTGATAGTGAGTTTGAATTACTGTAGAAAGGTAAAAAAACTAGGGCAAAAACAAACAAAAATATAAAATTAAATTGCCTGGTGCCTTCAAAGACACCAGGCAAATAAATGTTTGCCTGGTGCCATGGAACAAGGCACTAGGTAAAGAATAACGGCAAATCGCGCCGTCCACGGGCCCGTCACGGATAGATTCTTTGCCGGGTGTTTTATTTTACCAGGTGTCGACACCGTGCAAATTTTATATATTTGGCGGGTTTCTTTTTTTGCCGGGTGTCGGTGTCCAGAAAACACCAGGCAAATCATATTTTGCCGGGTGTTTTTGTTTGCCGGGTTCTTCTGGGTAGGGCACTAGGCAAATACATTATTTACCGGATGTCCGATAAAAAGCACCAGGCAAATCATTTTGCACCAGGTAAATCTCGCGTTTCCTGTAGTGTAGCTGTTTCGATAGCGGCTCATAAATTTACTTGCAACCGCACAAGCTACACTGTCAGGAGCTAGGTGTGTATATATAGCTGCTGTTTCGTATACATGAAACGACGACGTCAAACATGACGACGACTATTCTCATGATATCGACACATGTGTGTTTGAAACGATAACCATACAAAGATAGAGATGAGTGTGGCCACATCGTCATCGGGCAACAGGCGAGAGGCCGGCAAAACAGTGACGACACACACTCACACACGATGCAGCTAGCAGGCGAGGCGTGCAACGTTTGGTTTATGATTATGAAATCCAAGTACTACTGACAATTATCCATTCGATCGATCGGGATCTTACGTGGAGAATGCTAGCTAGTTGCAGCGTGTATATACAGGGGACGAGAAGAGAGGGGGTACAATGCAAGTTCCCGCGGCGGCCATTCGTGTCGCGTTTTCGGAGTTACACTAGATAGAGCTGACGGATTCTACGAATGCCAACTTGGAAATTGCCAGTGGCCATACAATTATTTTTTTTTTAAAAAAAGGTTATATTTAATCAGTTGAAAATCTATGTGCAGGGGTATGCAGCTGCACAAGAGAACAAGTTGTCGATCAGCAACTGCGGCGCCATTCCACTCAGAGCTAAAAAAACATATAAACTTATTTTTTAATGTAAAGAGTATTTTTCTCAAGATAAATCTATTAATATGGTTTTCATATTTATAAACTCAACAACTTAAAATTATTCACAATTAACTTAAAGCTTGTCCAAAATTATTTTCTTTACCAGCATGGATGAAGTACACAGAATTGTTAGTCTTAAAGTGTACTATATACAGTTTGCTGGCCGCGCCGGCCATTGGTTTAGGCCTAGTTCTTAAATTTGTTTGGCTGGAGTACCGTAGCTATTTCGTTTTTATTTGAGAAACATTGTCCAATCATAGAGTAACTAGGCTTAAAAAATTCATATCGTAATTTACAGACAAACTGTGCAATTAGTTTTTGTACTCCCTTTGTCTACAAAAGAATTAATTCCTAGAATCCATGTCAGTCAAACTTTGTAAAAGAGTAACAACATCTATAGCATAAAATGCGCATTATTTATGATGAATCTAATGATACTAATTTGATACCATAAACCTTAAAATTTTTTTCTAGAAATTTGGTCAAAGTTTAAAAAGTTTGACTTAGGACAACTCTAGAAATTGATTCTTTCGTGAACGGAGGTAGTATTTATCTATATTTAATGCTCTATGCATGTACCGCAAGATTCGATGTGACAAAGAATCTTGAAATTGTTTTTGATTTTTGAGGTGAACTAAACAAGGACTTAATGACGAGATTGCCTACGACGAGATTCTGAAATGGTCCGAGGGTTCGTTCGTTCCTAGCAGTCCACACGTGGTGTCGGTTGGGGATGGTAAAGTTTAACAGGTACGGTAGTATTTTTGTCTTATTTCAAAATTATTGTCCAATCGTAGACTAATTACGCTTAAAAAATTTATCTCGCAAATTACTCTTTAATTATATTTTTAGTTTTGTAAATAGTCTATATTTAGTACATGTGTAAACAGACAAGAAAGCCGCGCCGACGGACGGTACGGTTCCAATCCAGAGCCGAAAACTAGGACCGACGACGCACCGTCCCGGGGGTCCGGTTTGCACTGCTGCTTTACTCCAAGGATCTCCCGTCCACACAAGGCACGGCAAGTGTGTGCTAGCTCGATCGTTTTGCTTCGTTGTTCGGCTAGCTGAAGCAGCGCACCGGCCGACCACCGTGCTCGCTGCGGATACGTGGATGCCGTCGGGCGTCGGCGGTTGTCACCGGTCAAACCAGACTCTCGTCGCCGTGGCGGGCGCACGCAGCAGTACGTGGCTGTCTAGCCTGAGCTGATTGGCCGGTCGGTGGGGTGCCGGCCGGGTGCGTTGAACGACTTGCTGGATTCGAGCTCCTCGCCTGTTATTCTTGAATGTTTTGTGTGTGACAGTGTGTGTGTGGGAGGTGGTATGCGCTGACCTTCAGACGCTGCGCCCGGCCTGTTCTCTCTGTTTCCTGTGCAACGGCGCATTGTCGTACGTCTGACATATTGCTTCGCGCGGTACTCCACTGTATAGCATGCATATACACGTACCAACTGATGAAAACGAGAGACCAGATGATCCAAGATAATACTCCGTATAAAGGAGTATCGTGTGTTTTATTGAACATGAACTCAGTTTCACACCTCTCACACAGATTCAGGACACATGAACTCAACCGGGCACAAACTAAAAACAAAGCCCCGGTCCGTCCGGATGACGAGACGAAATGCATGCACAAGCATATATCTATCTGCAGGGAGCGCATCCTACTACGGCTATATGAAACGAAATGAAACTGAACTAATGTACGTGTCTGAGTATGATCGGACTACACTACATGATGGAGCAGCCGTTGGGGTCGGTAGCGGCCGGGTAGTACTCGTAGTGCACGGCGGCGGGCGCCGCGGCGTACCGGTACGGCGGCTGGTAGCTGTACTGGAACGACGGCTGCTGCTGGCCGTTGTAGTAGTAGTCGGAATCCGCCGCCGTCGTCGTCGAGTAGGGGTAGCCGCCGTAGTAGCTCCCGCCTCCTCGGCTCCCGTTGCCGTACGCGGCGGCGGCGGCGGCGTCGCGCGAGAGGCTGCCGCCGGTCCGGGACCCGGACCCGTATCCGTAGGCGCCGGCGCCGGCGTGGAGGGTGCGCAGCTCGACGACGTCGGCGTGGCCGACCTTCCGGCGCAGGCGGGTGGTGAGGTGGTTGCAGTCGAGCCCGTCGCCGACCACCCGCAGCAGGCTCTTGTCCTTCCCCGACAGCGTCACCGACTCCACCCCCTGCATCGCCGCCGCCACCTTCATCGCCTTGGCGGCGTGGCCCTTCTCCGTGCCCCCCTCCATCCGGATCAATATCTCCGTCTGCACGCCACAACATTTACCCTAGCTTGGTTAGGAATGCAATTAAGCCTTACCAAATTTACCAATAATGATCATGATGGAACTAATTTAACTAACTGTCAGCTTACCCTCATGCTGTAGCTGTACGCTGTACAAGTACTTATTGGTGTTGTAGTCGAGTGATTTGTGATTAGCGAGCACGCGATGTTTTCAAGCTATGGTTGGTTTGTGGAGAGCAGAGGGGTGCATGTACCCTCCTATTTATATGTCTGCCTGCTACGACAAAAAAGAAAAAAAAAAAAAAGGAGACTGCGTCGCGTGTGCGCATGCCTTAAAGCCCCGTTAGCTAGTAGTTTCAGTGCAATTGCCTCGGCACTCCGTGCCGTCTTCACTGGATTCTTTTTTCTTTGCATCGAAGCAGAGTACCGCCCAAGAACCCCACACAGAATAATAATAAGAAGGAAAAACGTTTCAGACCGGTGACAGGAAACACTCGCATACGAGAGGAAGGAAAGAAGCCTTCAGAATTTGGATCGGCCGACACGCGCTTTGTGAGAATGTTATTATACGCGGTAATCACGGTACCATTGCATACGCCACCGTAAGCGGGGTAAGCAGTATGGTTGCACGGGAACAGAACAGGGCAGCTTACAAGTCACAAGTCGCATGGAATTGACTAAGGCCTTGTTTAGGTCCAAAATTTTTTAGAAAATCGACACTGTAACACATTCGTTTGTATTTGACAAATATTGTCCAATTATAGACTAACTAGGCTCAAAAGATTCGTCTCGTCAATTCCGACAAAACTGTGCAATTAGTTTTTATTTTCGTCTATATTTAATACTCCAGGCATGTGTCTCAAGATTCGATGTGACGAGAAATCTGAAAATTTTTGTAAAATTTATTAAGAACTAAATATGGCCTAATTATTAGGTGCTGGCTTGCAGGTTGCAGCTACCTGCCGATGGACGGTTGGTTTGGGACTTGATAGACCACAGGTGGCGTTATTAGTCAAGATTGTTGGCAAGACCAGGTGGTGATCGATGGACCGGCAGCTTGACAGTTAGTAAAATCCAGTGGCGGTCGGAAATGTTTGCCAAAGGTGTGTCGTCTAGTCAAGCCAGCTTCACCGATCATCACCTGCAAGAAAAATAATGCATCAATCCAGTAGGTTCTTTCCTTCTCATTTTCACGACAACAACATGAAGAGCATTTGTTCCTGATGCGGAGATTCCGAGCTGAAAATTTCTCTTTCTGTTTTGTTTATATGTTATCGGGTGACATGGCATACGAGATCTTCTTCTTTTTTCTTTTTTTTTGGCATATCCTTTTTGGAATCGACCTGCTACTACTCCACTGAAATTACTTACGTACAGAAGCATCAGCTTGACTCGGTTGCTTCGCCAGTTTGGATTTCGTCCTCGTTACGGCGCAACCTTTTCACCCCCCGTGTTTTTTGTACCAATATTCCTGTGGAATTGCTGGAGTTGAAGTTTTCTGAAATTCGTAACTTTCTCTGTGGCAAGTGTGCTCGGAGAGTAAACATGGCGGCAATACAGCGGGCCGGAATACATGGGGGACTCTAGCCCATTAAGCTGTTGGCCCAAAACAGAAAATAGAAGCCCAAACAAAGAATTGTCTGGGCAAGACCGCAGATCAACAAAACCCAAACGCCAAGGTGAGACTTCTTTTTTCCTCAAAAAAAAAAAAAGGTGAGACTTCTTTTTGGTTCGAGTGCTCGCACGTGTGACCTAAGAAAAATGACAAACTTAAAAGATTGGTTCTATAAAAGACAAATTAGAAGAAGGTCAAAGAAAAAAAACAGAGAAAAACGACAAACTTAACAGATTAGTTCTATGAAAGGCAAATTAGAAGAAGATCAAAGCAATAAATCATACAGACAAAAAAGAGAGGCAAAAACAAAGATCATAGAACTGTTCAAGCACTGGCGGAGCGCCTCAGAGGCGAAACTGGGCCATTGCCACACCTTATTTGCCAACACTTTACCATGCAGTAGTTATTCTACAATATAGATATGCTAATTAAAGTGGAAATAAAGGTTGATACTTGTTAGAATGCTAAACTTTTCTTTGCTATACTCAACCACTGATTTTAAGTAAGACAAGATAATAACAAAACAAATTAAAGTAGCAAATTTTTTCCTATACATTAATTTGTAAAAAACAATCTAGCCCCTGCTTGTTTAATCCCCACGCTCCGCCGCTGTGTTCAAGTAACCCAAATCACCATTCTCATTTAAAAAATGAATTTACACCCATTAAACATAGAACATACAACCAAATATGAATAGTAAAATATGTTAGAATGAGATGTAATTTGTAATTACTACCCAAGGAATGAATTTGTACAAGATTGCAGCATATCTCAGTCGGGCGGGCTAGAACGCGGCCGTGCCGGCAGCGGATGGGTGGGAAGGCAGAAGTAAGTAGGGGCAAGGGGTGCGGTGGCTTGGATGCTCTCGGTGCTTGGTCGACGGTGACGCCGGGACGGCAAGGCCAAGGTGCACGCGGTGAGGATGCACCAGGATGTAGGTTCGCATACAGTGGCGTAGGCGCTGGGACTAGGTCAGAGGCAAGGAAGAAAGAGAAGGTTGCTAGGGTGGGGTCTAAGGCAAGGTTCCAGAAAGAGAAGGACAGAAGAAGAAAGCTGCGGCGAGAGATTACCTGTAGATTTTGTTAGGGTTAGGGTTGTGGGTTAAGCACCGAGATACTGGGGCAACAATCATTTGGATACATGGAAGGGATGGGATTTACGTAGTGTTGGACTGCATGAATTTGGATATTTCGGACCCGTAAATTGATTTGGATCGGCTAGGTGTCTTCCTTGACTGAATTTTATTTGGATTGGTTTCACTGGACATGGATCCTAATCCAAAATGGGATTAGGACTCCTTTTGTTATATGCAGTATATAGTTAAAGTTAAAAAACATAATTAAGAGTTTTTTTTGACAAAAAACAAGATTGCATTAACAACACGAGGCTGACAGAACCATTACAAAGTTAATGGTTACAACATTGATTGCTCGTAGGACCGGGCAATCATTTCTATGACTAGGATTAGTACAGGTGCCTCAGTAAACAAAATGATTGGTTGTAAGGGCGTGAAGCGCCTGTTTTGCTAGGGAGTCAGCCATCTGGTTCTGATTTCTTTTTATCCTGCGCACTTGAGAGGAGTTCCCTGAAAGAAGATTGGCTGCAATTTGAGTGAAAGGTTTGATTCTCCAATCCGGCGGGTTGGATAGGTTGACTTCATTGAGTAAGTGCACGAGCTGCTGATTATCAAAGAGTATCGTTGTGTTCTTGAGAGGAGTTCCCTGAAAGAAGATTGGCTGCAATTTGAGTGAAAGGTTTGATTCTCCAATCCGGCGGGTTGGATAGTTTGACTTCATTGAGTAAGTGCACGAGCTGCTGATTATCAAAGAGTATCATTGTGTTCCTGCATTGAAGCTGATTGAGTATAGTTGATGCTAAAGCCATTGCAGCTGACTCCGCCATTATCACTGAAGAGGATTCCTGCATAGTGGCTTTGATAAAGACACTTATGGGGGGTTGTATATTAGTGTTAATTATGAAGATCTCTAGGCCCGCCTGTCTAGGTGTTGATGCAGTAGAGTCTGGCTCTGTGGAGGCATTAGTGTAGCATCTGATTCCTGAAATGGAAGTAGGAAAATGAACTAGGTAACGATCAGTGACAGAATTCATTTGATGGCTCGCTGGTCGAATTCATGCAGAAAGATTATTAGTAGAAAATTGGGGATTATCCAAGGTAGAGTTGGTTGGATTATTCAAAGCTTCTAAATGGGTGTGCATATGTGCAGTTTGAAACCTGTTATCATTGCGTACCTTCCAAATGTACCAGAGAATAAAAGAGCTATTTAGTAGTACTAAGCAGTGGCGAAGCTAGAGCAAATTAGAGAGGGGTGCATCTAGCTTGTGGATGCATAAAGATTGATTGTAGGGGGTGCATATATGGTGAAATTTTAACTAAATCTACTGTTTTTGAATATTTTGGGGGGTGCATTTGCACCCCCTGAGTCCAACGCAGCTTCGCCCCTGGTACTAAGTAAGGATCAAGAAGTTTTAGTGTAATCATTTTCCATGTGGGTCAAGAAGTTCTTTTTTGGTGGGGTCGTAGACTGGTAGAAAAATCATAGAGTACGTGATGTGGCCGCCGAGTCGTCAAGGTCGGCCGACCCCGATGCCATAACGTAGCTTCACCTCTGAGTCAGCTCATCATTTCATCCTCTGCAGCAAAATGACAACAACTGCAAAATCTACATGATTGGAAGCACCTGCTAGCAAAGCAAGCTTTTGTGGCAAGTCAATCTCAATCTACACAAACCATCTTTTACTTCTACAAATCAAGCGCATGTAAATCAGTGGCCTATACAGGTTGCACCGCAAATTGTTTCCTAAAACACTGTATCCGTATTATCAAAGTTGTGTTCCTTGTAAAGACAGTATTTTGAACTTATCAGCTCGCTGGGTACCTCTGCTACCTGCTCCGATCCAGAGCTGCTCCCTATTCCAGTACTTAAGGGCCTGGACAGGCGAGCTCGGGTGCTGAAAGAAGACGGTTGGTGTACTTTTCAGTTGTATTTGTTCTAAAAATCAGGGGCAATGATTTATTTCAGGTTTTATCTCCTAGGAGTTAATTGGAGTACCATAGCAAAAAGCCCACACATAAATATGTAAAATTCAAAAGGTAAATGGGGAAAAAACACTGTATTACTACGTACACTTACAACAAAGGTCAAACTGTAATTCCTATATATTCTTTTTTACCCTATTGCTCTACATATCTTCATGCTATTTCTTTACATTTTCTTGCTATAAGGCACATCCTCCTTTACTCTTTACGAGTCATTTACCTTCATCTGACCTCTCTCCCCCACAGCATCATCTCGATCAACCTCGCAAAAACCCTGACTTCACAATGGCAGCAATTAAGGGCAAGCACTCCACACAGGCGCGGCAACACCACGCTTTGTTTTATAGTGAAAACCGAGGATGCTAGCTTTGCATTGCACTGCATTATTGGCCATCAAGATTCGGTGCTCTGTCTCGACCGTCCCCCTGGTAGCTTCTTCCTGAGTGAGGCTGGTGAGCTGTGTGGCCAAGAGCGCAAAAATGGCCAGATACTGGCGTGATAGCACGTCGCTACGTACCTCTGCTGCTTGCTCCGATCCAGAGCTGTTCCAGTACGTACGTAGGGGCTTGGAAGACGAGATCGATCGAACGGTGGTTGACGGATGATGTACCAGTCTGTCTGCCACATGCAAATTAATCCCACGTCTGACATGCAATAATAATGTGATGACATGCATCGTCGCCACCTCTCTGCTTCCAGTTAACGTACGTACTAATAATAACGTTCACACACTTCGTTCGTTGCTCACGTGTTGCTTAATATTCCACTACTGCTCATTAGTTCATGGCACGTTTTTTTGTTTGTTTACTGCCTAACACAACTCACATACAAATACTATCTATAATTATATCTGAACAGTTCTGATAATTTTATCAATTACTGTTTGCAACGGCAGGCACCTCCACGTATCTTTAATAAACATTCTTGAAACCTTAGCTTAATATACGGTGTCTTGTTGAAGCCTATGTTTCATGGCACCTTAATCTATATTTGGATTTTAAAACTGTGAGATCTTATTAATTATAGTTACTAGAAATTTTAATCCTCAGGTCAAATTGAAACTCTTGTGCTTATTGCATCTTTAATAAACAATTGTATCTTTGATTAAATCTCTCCCTTTGTATTTTCACTAATAAAGATAAGGACTTTTGATTGTAGGCTACACTCTTAAGTACTATGACCAATAAACGTTATTTAAACTTACATCAGACCACTCAAAATCAGTGGTAGATCATCTTCAAGTGAGATTTATGATTGCACATGAGTGTTAACCTTAAGAATATGTCATTGATATTAATGTAACTTTAAATGATTTGCTAGTATCACTCATATATGACGAGTGTAGATAAGAGAGAATTTTCATGAGTGCTGGAACATATGTATATTTGTTGCTCATGCATAAACATGTACTTGAGATCTGCATGACATTACAACATGCATATTTACTTTAGCTAATTTTACTTTTAATAAAACAGTTGCAGTTTGGAAATGAAAAACCTTTGTTAACGCAACACCGTTAATTTTGACCTGACCGCGCTTGAGCTCCAGTATGGGAATATATATGACTTCACCTTCCACTTTTCTTATGATGAGCTGAGTCATTTTCTGATCAATTTTTTATACAAGATTAATCTTCTGTGTTTCTTCTAGAATTTCTTTTTTGAAAAATTAATTACTTCTAGAATTTATTATGGGACTTCGAATTTGCTTATTAATTTAGTTGAAATAAAGCCGAGCAAACTAAATCTAACAAATATAGTTACATCATTATTATTGACACGAGCTAGGTACTGGTTTATATAACCACGTAACAAGTTGCACATTACATGCATGGCAACGCATATAGAGTTGATTACTGGTAGAAAAACTAAAAATATGGACTACTCGGATCCTATCCGTTGGTACGCGTCGTCTCTGCGTTATGGTCTCCAGTCTCCACTCGTCCTTGCCGCGTCTAGCTAGTGGCGGTGGCAGTAGCAGTAGCACGAGTAGTATCCGTAGCAGACAGGGTGGCAGTGGTGGCAGACGAAGGTGACCTGCTGCGGCGGCGTCGGCGGGTTGGGTGGCGCCGTGGTCGGCGGCGTCGGCGGGTTGGATGGCGGCGGCGGGTTTGGCCGACGGCGGCGGGTTGGATGGCGCCGCGGTGTCCGACGGCTTCTTGTTGTCCTTTCTTGATGCCGACCTCGCTGACGTGCAGGAGGTCGGCGTGCCCGACCTTCTTGCGCAGCGCTCTGGTGAGCTTGACGGAGTCGACGCCCTCGCCCACGACGACCACCTCGTCCCTGTATTTGCCGTCGAGCTCCACGGAGTCGACGCCGCACGTCGCCGCCGCCAGCGCCATGGCCTTGGACCGGCACTTGTCGCAGCACATGCACACCCTGATCACGATCTTTTGCTGCGCGTCCGGATCGACGACGTGTGTATGTGTTAGCGTTTGAGCCGAGAAAAAGATCAGCACCGGCTATGGTACGTATGCGTACCTTCATTTTGCTTAGCTGATCGATGAGGCTCCCTCACAGAGCGGTGTGAAGGTATGTAATCGAGGATTTTTTGTGAGACCCCTGTACCTACGTTGTTGCACGTAGAAAGAGACGAAGTGCGTGGGGACTGGAGTTTGCTGTGCTGCGACCTGAGAGCAGAACCCGTGCTGTGGTGTAGTATTTATACTACTCCAGCAGTAAACCTATGGCTACGATTTATTGTCAAAAAAAAAAAACACTAGTCGATCGATTTTGCAGATAAATTCAAACGAATATTTTTTTCTAGGTGCGATGATGGAGAGATTAAAAGCTATGCATGCACGTGGCTCAGAGGGTGAAGACGACGTTTCTTCCTCCGATCCGGCGAACGGCGAAACCACATGTTCCTTCCTTCCTCCATCTGGAATGCGAATGATCATCATCATGCTAATCCTCAAACTCCCGCTGTGTGAGTGCTGTAGTTTTTCTCTAATGCTAGCTCTCAGAACTCTCTGTATTCGCAATACCGCAATTCTGTTAGTAGCTAGTAAATCACGTTGTATAACTCTTGGGTCGGCAGACGGCCGGCAACGACATGCTTGCTAAACTCTCTCTCGGCGTTCCGATCCACTGTCAAATGTGTGTGTGGCCGTTCAGCGCGCGGCAAGACGTTCGAATAATAATCTCTCCTGCGCTAGCTGATGCCGTGACGGATGACGCGTGATCGGGCTTGAAATGCGGGTACGTTTCTTGTTCAACACAGCTGGGATGGGATGATTTTTCTTGTTCACTGGCTTAATTGCGCATACTACCAAAACCAAGGTCGATCGTCCTGTGCGCTTTCCTTCCAGATGATTTTTTCTGTGGTTGGTGCCTCCCTGGTTTTCAATGATTGATGACGGCGGTCGGTTCTCGATCTGAATAATTAATGTTACTACGTGGGAGCTGATCCAAGAGCCTCTTGAGCTCCAAGTCAAGTCAACCATTTGGATTGATGACATTTAAGGACTGTTCGATACAAAGCCTAAGGCCAGTCTCAATGCATGTTTCATGAGAGTGTCATGCACATTAAATAGGTTGCCACGTAAGCAAAATTGCTGACTTGGTAGGGTCATTAAATGAAGGAGTTTCATTAGATGAGAGAGGAGTTTCATCCCCATGAAACTCTTGTGGCTCGGTTACCTAGTTTATAGTCTTGGTAACTGTGTCATGAAACTATGTATTGAGACTTGCCTAAGAGCAAGTATTATGGTGGGCTGTAAGCTGGCTAAATGCTGATGTAGAGGAGAGAAGGGAGGAGAGAGAGAGGAGAAGCAGGCTGTAAGTTTACAACAAGCTTAGACATAAAAACCAAGAAACTTTGTGAGAGAGATAAGTGAGTCATGTATTATTAATAGTGAATAGCTAACTATTGTATGAGTGAGCTGCAAGAACGCTGTAAGGAACCTTACAGCCAGCAAGTGGACTGTATTATTAAACTTGCTCTAATTGCTAGCTAGCTAAAAGTTAGTCAAAATTTGCTGTAGCCTATCTAATTGAGATCAAGCTTTTTAACTGCTCGTTAACCAACTAGTGAACCAAACTCAGCTAATTTAGACTATTTTTAAGTTAAATCAATAAGGCCTTGTTCGTTTCTTCTGTATCCAAAACGGGTCTGTTTCTCTTCGTGGGCTGGATTGGGTGATTCTCAGTGGTTTACCGAAACCTGGTGAGCATATTGAAAACGACCTGTTTTTCTTCCGGAGAGTAGGGCCCCCGGAATTGATCCTGTGTGGAATAACACAGAAAAAATGCTAGGAATGGGCTAGCTATAATTCAGCCCTAAATTAACCGAACAACCATTCATCTCGATTAGTAATCCTAAAAACGCCTGCGTGTATGTGGCCTTTTGCCGCGCCAAATGTCGAGCTAGCCATGTATACAGTACATGTGAATTAGTAAATTGACTAGTAGTTTAGAGAGTTATAAAAGCCATTGAATTTTCTATCTTTGGATTTGAGATTGGTGATATCTTAAAATATGGAAGAGCTTGAACAAGTTTGCACTAAGACCAAGCCAAGTAGACAGGCACCCCTCATTGCTTGGAGAGATAACTACTTATTATAGTCACAACCTTTTCCTTTTTGGGCTTGGAAGCCTTGTACTCCATTTTTCATGTGCAATTTGTAAATATTATTTTTTATCTAATGAAAAAGAAACAAAAATAGGTAGTAGACTCTCCTATTGACTCGGTCAAAAGATTAGTGCTCTATCTTCTACTATGGTGAGCCGCACACCTCTAACAGATTCAGACCATGAACTTTGGTAAAGCTAAGGTTCCAGGTTCAAATCATTAGGAATGGGGAATTTGTGGGGAATTTTGGGTTCATGCATGGCTACAGAGCAATGGTGAGGGATGTCATCTACAGAGTGGTGTATGGCACTGAGAATCTTAGCGTCTAACTAGGTGGCCACTAGCAGCGCGCCAACCCTCCCTCCCACCACTTTTATCTTCCTCCCTCCACATGCTAACCAGCCCAACGCAGCCCGGAAGCCCAGCACCACGCCTGTGCCTCCACCCGAGCTTGTTGGCGCCGCCCTCGTCTCAATCTTTGGCAGCTCTCTCCCTCCCTCGTTGAAAGGATCAAGATGCCCAAGAGGGGGGGTGAATTTGGCTTCTCTAAAAATTTAAGCAACCTATAAGCTCCAATTCAACCCCTTGTGCCTAGTGTGACCTAGAGAGCTACCGGATAAAAGTTTTGCAACCTAGTTCCAATCCTATTCTAGCAAGGCAATTCTAAGAATGTAAAAACACAAAGTAAATGCTAGAATGTAAAGGAGTAGTGGAAGAAAGTGCTCGGCGATGTTTTGCCGAGGTATCGGAGAGTCGCCACTCTCCACTAGTCCTCGTTGGAGCACCCGCGCAAGGGTCTTGCTCCCCCTTGGTCCGCGCAAGGACCAAGTGCTCTCTACGGGCTGATTCTTCGACACTCCGTCGCGGTGAATCGCCCAAAACCGCTCACAAGCTTGACACAAGCCACCCACAAGAACTCCGGGCGGTCTTCGTGCCTCCAATCACCACCGAACCGTTTAGGTGATGGCGATCACCAAGAGTAACAAGCAAAGAACTCTCACTTGACCCAAACAAGGCTCTAGAGAGTGGTGGATGCACACTCTTGGAATTCACTAGAGAAGGATTCTCTCAAGAAATCACTCAAATCTCAATCCTCTCTAGGCTCTTGCTACTCTCTTGCTCCACAACAAGTTTTTCAGATGTTCAAATGGGCAAGAGTGCTCTCATGGACGAGGTGGAGGAGTATAAATACTATCCACGAAGTCCAAAGGTCAGCCAACCGTTTTCCACTGAAAACGGGGTCACCGGACGCTCTTCATGTTGCACCGGACGCACTGCACCGAGCGTCCGGTGCTCCATAATGGCTAACTGTACTTGCGTCTGACAGGTCACCGGACGCTAACTCTCAGCGTCCGGTGCACCGTCCGGTGCTCCGGGAAGTTTTACATGCTCCCTGCGCATGGGACCGGACGCTACCCGGTGCGTCCGGTGCTAGCGTCCGGTGCTCGGGGCAGGTTTACAACCTCCCTGGGTATGGGACCGGACGCTGCCCGGTGAGTCCGGTGCCAGCGTCCGGTGCCTAACCCTAAGCACCGAGAACTCCCAACGGCTAAGGACCTCACCGGACGCACTCACAGAGCGTCCGGTGCAGCGTCTGGTGCCCCCTTGGGCACCCTAACTTCGTCGAAACGCGATCGCTCCAAAACGAAGTTGGTTTCTCTCGATCTAAGGACTGTTTCTGAGCTGCCTAGTGCTAGGTTTACCAAGTGTGCACCACACCTAAATCTAAAACCTTGCCTAAGTCAAGCTACTAGATCAAAGCCCCTCTTAATAGTACGGTCAAAGGAAAACAAAGTCCTAAACTACTCTAAGTGCCCTTCTTCACCATATGGCACTTAGACCTAGTCTAGTCTTGACGATGTCCATCCATCCTATGAAAACCGAAAACGATTTCCACTATTAAGTAGGCATGTACGTCCCTGTCCATCGAGTACCTATTACCATGACCTTACCTATGACTTTGCCTCTGCAAAACACACGTTAGTCATAGTAATCAATATTGTCATTAATCACCGAAATCACTAGGGGCCTAGATGCTGTTTCAATCTCCTCCTTTTTGGTGATTGATGACAATAACCTCGAGTATGAAAAAGGTTGAGGTTTTCAAATGACTTGGTTTCAATAAGCATGTTACAATAAGAACAAAGGGATTAGTCATGCTTATATCAACCAAGTCCAACATCCTGCATCCAAATATGTGAGTGATACACAACAGGATAAAAACACAAGGCTCATAAGTACATCGGAGTAAAACACAGAAGCAAAGGTAATATGAGTCAAAACACATGACATAAGATATCACAAATAAGCACAAGTCATGTCTCACAAGTAGTGTATCTCACACAAATGCAATGCACACAAGAGTATATCAAAAGAATAAAAATGCCCTCTCTAGCTCCCCCTAACTCTCATACTCACAGCTCTCTAGCTCCCCGTAACTCTCATACTCACAGCTCTCTCCCCTTTGGCATCAAGCGCGAAAAAACTAAGATGACGGTGGAGGAGGCGGAGCAGTGGAGTCCCTCGGCACGGCCTCAAAGCGAGCTGCGTCATCTGAACCATCGGTCGTCGAGGCGGAGGAGGTGGAGTGACCCTCTGAAGCTGCACGAGCTGGCGAAGCGGTCTGGGTCTGCTCTGGAGGTGCTGGAGCTGTCACTGGCTGTGCGGGCTGCTCGAGTCCTGCTGACGAAGCTGGCACGGACTCGGTCGCTGTAGCTGAAGTCTCGGGCACGGTGGACGACGGTGCGAGCTGCTCAGACGACGCTACTGACGACGACAGATGCTCTGTGGTGGTGACTGGTGCCGTAAAGGCTGCAGGAGCCTGCTGAGGTGGAGGCTTAGGGTCACCAGTCAGAGCACTGTAAGAGAAGCTGAGGTGCGGGTCTGTCGACGAGTCCAACACTAGCTGTGACGCTGTCGCTGACTGAGGTGTAAAGCCTGAGCGGAGAGGCATAAACTGTGGTACCTGCTCAAAGCCAGAGGAGATAGCACCCTGGGAGACCTGGTGCTGAGGCGTCGAAAACAACTGACTCTGAGCGGGTAGCTAGAGAGGCTGCTGTGACTGGCTCTGAGTCTGAGGAGCTGGATTGAGTGGCCTGACAGTCGAAGTGCCTGGGAGCTGTATGTGCGGAATTTGAATCCCTGAGGCGGCCATCATCGCTGTCTGCTGGGCCTAGAACGCAAGCTGCTGCTCCTGAAAAGTCAGAAACTGTCGCTGGAGCTCATCCTGCCTAGCCTGCACGGCTGCATTGATGGCAGCCTGGTCCCTGTCTCTCCTCGCCTGCTCCTCAGCTGCCCGCCGCTGATCGGCTCTCAACCCCTCTAGAATGGCAAGCAGAGCGGGGTCAGAAGCACTCGAGGAGCCTCCTGCCTCGTGGTCGTGTGCCCTCGGTGGAAGGTCTGACACTGGAGGACGATAGTCATCATCCGAGCTGTCCGAAGTGAAGTCAAACTCTCCCTCAGCCTCAGCATCTGCAAAAGCCCCAATGGCTATGTCCTGCTGCTCCTCGGTCTCTGGTACTGCTCCTGTACTGCGAGTGCCCCTAGGAGAAGGAGGGGGCACAGGGCCACGTGGTGCACGAGGAGGTGGAGTAGCTCTGAGGTCGTGGTGTGCTCTCAACATCTGCCTGGGGTCGTAGTGGGGGAAGACGGTGTCGGAGTCAGTCAGCTCTCTCTGGAGGTGAGCTGGTAGGGGAACTGGCCTAGCACGGAGAATAAGCAAGGTGATCCAATGTGCGTACGGCAACTGACACCGTCCCCTGAAGCTCTCAAAAATAGTGTCCTCAATCTCTGAGACTATCAGATCCCATAGGTCAAACGCTGTCTGTGAGATGAGGTGAACCACGAGCCACTGCTGAATCCGAGTGAAGCCATCTCTATAGCCTATCCTGGGGAGAAGAGTCTTCCTCAACACAAAGTCGAGGATCCTGGCTGGGCGAGTCAAGTCTCCTACAGTCCTGCTGGAGCCTCTCCAAACGGCGGACGGAAATAAGGAGCCACGAAGTCAACCGGTGGTATCTCACCACCATGAGGACGACGAGGAGGCTCGAAGTTCCCGTAGCACAGCTGGTGAATCCTGGTGGAGTAGGCTCTCAAGCCAAGCACCTCTCTGGCCCTCTGTGCTGTCACTCTGTAATCAGTCCCTGCCAGAGCGTAGTGTATATAGCTGTGATCCGGAGAGATCCACACTCAAGCATAGAACTCTCTGACCCACTGCTCACAGTAAGTATCAGGGAGAGCTAGCAACTCTGGGAGGCCGTGGAGGTAGGTGAAGTACTGTCTGATATCTGCCCCAACCACGTTCCCTAGTATCTGAAGATCAATAACTCTGTGCTCCCTGAACTGAGACTGAGAGCGAACCAGTGCCTCGTAGATGTCCTCCTGGACCACAGTGTAGAACCTGGCACCGGCTCGTGGATCCCTAGCAGCTGGAAACCAAGTAGGAAACGGAACGAACTGCAGCTGCTGGATCTCTCTGGCTGACACAAGAGTGAGATCCCTGTGTATCCTCACTGGCCCCTGACGGGCAGCTGGTGTGCCTCTAACTGGTGTAGCACGAGCAGTGGAAGTAGACAGACCCGGCGTACCAGTCCGAGGAGTGGCCTGGGCACGTGCACGAGTCGACCTCCTAAGGAGCTGCTCCTGTGCCTCTGCTGGACCCTCTGCCTGGGCCTCTGTCTCTGGATCCTCCTGGGCTAGATCTCTGACCACAATCCTGACCCGCTGGCCCCCTATCATAACTGTGCCTGGAGGGGATCCATGGAGTGCCTCTGTCTGAAGAACTGCACACCGCTGCTGTGGCGTAAGGTCATCCCCAATCCTCAGAGCAACTGAGCATCCACCTCTCTCAGCTGCCTCAACCGCTGCTGCAACTGCCTCTGCCACCTCTGCCTCTCTATCACTGGCCTTGCGCTTCTTGGTGGCTAGCTTCTTGCCCTTGCCTTTTTCTGCCGCTGATAGGCGATGGCCACCGGACACTGGCTTTAGCGTCCGGTGCCCTAGGGCACGCATGGTGAGCACCGGACGCACCTCACCGGACGCTGCAGGGACACTGTTCCTGCGTTCGGTGAGTGCAGTCTGGCACACTCATCGCACCGGACGCACCGAGACAGCGTCCGGTGCTCCTCTAAGTCCTTTTTCGACTTAGCTTTACGTCCGACTTTGACCCAACCAAGTTCCATCTTCAAAGACACACAAATAAACACCAAATGGAACTGGTATGAGTGACTTCTCTCAAACTCTCAAGTTTTCACAAATATTTAGCTATAGGCTTAGTAGTTTTTATGAGAATAATTCGAGAAATCACCAAGGAGCATCATATGGCCATAAAGCTAGGGGTTTTGATCATAAAGAGCTTTGAATGCTCTCCCTATCTATGGACGAACACAGCGGATGCTCAAAGAATAACCGAAAAGAAACGGTCAACTAACAAGCATGCATATGATATGAGTGAAATGCAAAACTTGAAAGTAAACTAATGCTTGTCAAGTTTGATCCAAGGTTAAGCTTTTTCACACACATAAGGGGGTTATCTTAACCATGTTAGACAAGCCCTACATGCAAGTTTTGTATTTTAGTTTTAGTTTGCATGATATGCAAAGCAAAAGCTATTTACAAGTTTCAACACACAACTTTATCTTTTAGTGAAGTTAGAGAAATCAAGTACATTAAGTTCATTTCTCAACATACAAAACCTAGCTTCAACTAGAGGTTTTGTGAAGATATCCGCCAATTGATTTTCCGTTCCTACATTCTCTAGAGATATGTCACCTTTAGCAACATGATCCCTAAGGAAGTGGTGGCGGATGTCAATATGTTTTGTGCGGGTGTGTTAAACCGGGTTGTTTGCAAGTTTTACGGCACTTTCGTTGTCACACAACAAAGGTACTTTGTCTAGTACTACTTCATAGTCTAGCAAAGTTTGTTTCATGTAGAGTATTTGTGCACAACAAGCATCGGCGGCAATGTATTCCACCTCGGCCGTTGACAAGGCGACACTATTTTGTTTATTTGACATCTAAGAGACAAGTGATCTACCTAGGAAGTGGCACCCTCCGGATGTGCTTTTTCTATCAATCCGGCACCCGTTATAATCCGAATCGAAATAGCCAACAAGTTGGAATCTTGCACCTTTGGGATACCACAAACCTAGGCAAGGTGTGTATTTTAGATACCTAAGAATTCTCTTGACCGCAATCAAGTGAGATTCCATAGGCATTGCTTGATATCTTGTACACATACACACACTAAACATGATATCGGGCCTAGATGCGGTGAGGTAGAGTAGACTTCCTATCATGGAGCGATAGAGAGTCTTGTCAATTGGGTTACCTCCCTCATCCAAGTCAAGATGCCCATTTGATGCCATGGGAGTCTTGATTGGTTTGCAATCCATCATCTTGAACCTCTTGAGAAGATCTTGAGTGTACTTCTCTTGAGAGATGAAGACTCCTTCCTTCATTTGTTTGACTTGAAATCCTAGGAAGAAGGATAGCTCGCCAATCATGGACATCTCAAACTCCTTGGACATCAAATCACCAAATTCCTTGCAAAAATCTTCATTAGTAGAGCCAAAAATAATATCATCAACATAAACTTGGCAAATGAAGATTTCCCCATTCATTTTCTTGGTGAAGAGTGTTGTGTCAACTTTCCCAATCTTGAAGCCCTTCTCAATGAGGAAGTCCCTAAGCCTCTCATACCAAGCTCTAGGAGCTTGCTTGAGACCATAGACAGCCTTGGACAACCGGTAGACATGCTTGGGGTACCTAGGATCTTCAAAACTGGGGGGTTGCTCAACATAGACAAGCTCATTAATATATCCATTCAAAAAAGCACTTTTCGCATCCATTTGAAATAACTTGATATCATGACTAGATGCATATGCAAGTAGGATACGGATTGCTTCAAGTCTTGCCACCGGTGCAAAGGTTTCACCGAAGTCAAGACCTTCCACTTGTGAAAAGCCTTTTGCCACAAGTCTTGCCTTGTTGCGCACCACTTTGCCTTGATCATCCTTCTTGTTCCGGAAGACCCACATTGTTCCAATCACTCTTGCATCTTTGGGTCGCTCTTCAAGTGTCCATACTTGGTTGCAAGAGAAGTTGTTCAACTCCTGTTGCATGGCCATGATCCAATCCGCATCACGAAGAGCTTCCTCTATAGTCTTTGGTTCATCTTCAAGAGACACAAAAGCGTGATGTTCAATAAATAAAGCATGTCTAGAACGAGTAGTTACACCACGTGATGGACTCCCGATGATGAGATCTTGAGAGTGATCTTGGAGGAGATGTGATGTTCTTCTTGGTGCCACTTGAGGGGTTGGTTGGGGAGCATCAACATCTTGTGCTTGTGCCACCACTTTTTCATGAGTGACTTGAGTGTCTTCATGAGCATCTCTCACATCCTTATCTTCATCTTGTGGAACATGTGAGGTGGATGGTGGCTCAATAATTTGCACATCTTCATCATCTTCTTTTGGCTTGATGTCTCCCACCGGCATGTTCTTCATGGCATCCCTCAATGGTTCACCACCTACATCATCAAGATTATCACTTGCTCCTTGGGAGCCATTAGTTTCATCAAATTCAACATCAAATGTTTCCTCAACCATGTTTGTGGCATGGTTAAAGACTTTATATGCCTTGGACTTTGATGAATAGCCAACCAAGTAGCCAATGTCACATCTTCTTTGGAACTTTCCCAAGTGTTGGCGCTTCTTGTAGATGTAGCATTTGCACCCAAACACTCTAAAGAATGAGACATCGGGCTTCTTCCCATTGAACAACTCATATGGTGTCTTCTCTAGGAACTTGTGAGGAAAGAGCCGGTTTGAAGCATAGCATGCGGTGTTGATTGCCTCGGCCCACATCTTCTCTGAAGTGTTGTATTCATCTAACATTGTTCTTGCCAAGGTGATCAATGTCTGGTTCTTTCTTTCTACAACCCCATTTTGTTGTAGTGTGTATGTTGAGGAGAACTCATGCTTGATTTCCACTTCATCACAATATTCTTCAATGTTCGTGTTGTCAAACTCTTTGCCATTGTCACTTCTAATTTTCTTGATTTTCACATCAAATTGATTTTGGGCATTCTTTGCAAACTTCTTGAATATTGATGCAACTTCAGCCTTGTCTTGCAAGAAGAATGTCCAAGTGTACCGGGAAAAATCATCAACTATGACCAAGCAATATTTGTTGCCCCCAAGACTAGCATATGTGGTTGGTCCAAATAAGTCCATGTGAAGTCGCTCAAGCACTCTTGAAGTAGAGAGATAGGCCTTGGTTGGATGGGTGTTTGCAACTTGTTTGCCCGCTTGACATGCACTACAAAGCTTTTCCTTCTCAAATGTCACATCCTTCAAGCCTCTAATCAATTCTTTCTTCATCAACTTCTTGAGTGTGCCCATTCCAACATGTGCTAACCTTCTATGCCACAACCACCCAAGTGAAGTCTTGGTGAATAAGCAAGTCTTGACATCAACTTCATCGGATGAGAAATCAACTACATATAAGTTGTTGTGTCGGAAGCCTTTGAATATCACTTCATTGTCATCTTCCTTGGTCACAATTACTTCCTTCTTCTTGAATAGGCATTCAAATCCAAGATCACAAAGTTGTCCAACCGAGAGCAAATTGAAACTCAATGATTGCACATAGAGCACATTGGTGATGGAGTTGTCATTTGATATAGCAACCTTTCCTAGTCCTTTGACCTTGCCTTTTGAATTGTCACCAAATGTAATCTTCTCTTGGTTGTCAACATCTTCATCAAGAGAGGTGAACATCCAGGGATCTCCGGTCATATGTTGAGTGCAACCACTATCAATTACCCAATGTGATCCACCGGTCTTGTAGTTCACCTACACACAAGAGATCAAGCTTGAGATTTAGGGACCCACATTTGTTTAGGGCCCTTGACCTTCTCTACTAGTTGCTTTGGCACCCAAATTTTCTTTGGCCTTTGCTTGTTGGGCGGCCCCATGAAGCTAACCTTGACCTTGCCACTCTTGTCTTTCCTTACAATGTAGTGAGCATTGAAGGCAAATGGTCTTGCATGCTTGGGCAAGGGTGGTGGTAGTGGTGCCTTGCACTCATGAGCAAAGTGTCCTTCTTGACCACACTCAAAACATCTCTTTAGCTTTGGCTTGCTTGGTTGATCATGAGTGGCTAGAGACTTGGTGAGCTTTGATTGATGAGCCTTGTAGCCAATCCCACTCTTGTCCATCTTCATGACGGTGTTCATGAAAAGCTCACTTTGAAGATCCTTTCCTTTTGTGAACTTTGCTAACCCTATGGTTAGATGTTCCTTCTCTTTCTTGAGCTTGTTGTTCTCTTGAGTTAGCTTCTTGATGATTGGATCATTGTTGCTAGCTAACTCATCCAAGATGAATGTCTCATCCTCTTCTTGCTTGTCATACATCAAACCAAGCTTGAGATATTGATTTTCTTCCTTGAGTAACTTGTTCTCATATGCAAGCTTCTTGTCTTGATCAAGTGACTCAATCACAATGGTCTTGTGCTTGGCTTGGTCTTGCAACTCTTTCTTGAGCATGACAATTTCATCCTTGAGCTTGATAGTGTCCTCATAGCTCTCGACCACTACCACTTTCTTGCCTTGCAATCAACACATTTTCTTGTGCTCTCCACAAGTAAATCATCACAAGATGTGGCTACATCAAGCTTAGCAACATTGTTAGTAGCAACATGTGTTTCATCAATTGCAAGTTCATAAGCAATCTCAAGGTTGTCATAGTTTGCTTTTAGAGTTGTTAGCTCTTCTTTCATTGCTCTATATCTAGTGATAAGCTCATCATGAACACTCTCAAGTTTATCATGTTTTTCTTTGAGCTCTTTTAGAGAGAGTTTGAGCTCCTTGAGCTTAGTGGTCATGATCTCATTATGGTCTCTAAGCTCATCACTAGACTTAAGCTTTGCTAGAAGTGTTTCATTTTCAAGTTCTAGTTTTTCATATTCACTTCTAGTTTTTCTTATGAATTTTGTGTACTTGTTAAGCAATTTTACAAGTTCATCATAAGATGGTGGTTCAAATTCACTATCACTTTCACTACTCTCATCCTCACTTTGTACCTTCCGGTCACCCTTAGCCATAAGGCATAGGTGTGTAGAGGATGTAGATGGTGGTGAAGATGATGGTGATGAAGCATCAATGGCAATGGCGGCAACCTTCTCATCATCACTCTCATTGCCGGAGGAGTCACCACTTGAGCTCTCAATGTCAGTGAGCCAATCACCAACAATGTAAGCCTTGCCATTTTTCTTCTTGTAGTGCTCCTTCTTCTTGCCACCTTTCTTCTTGTATTGCTTCTTCTCATTCTTGTCAACATCACTTGAGTCATCTTGATCTTTGTTCTTCTTCTTGTATTTGTCCTTCTTGGGCTTTGGACATTGGTGAGCAAGATGGCCAAGCTCACCACAATTGTAGCAATCCATCTCGAAGATGGGCTTTCTCTTGCTACTTGTGAAGAACTTCTTCTTCTTGGAGTCAAAGTTGACTCCATTCTTGTTGAGCTTCTTTAACATCTTTGTGGTTCTTCTCACCATGAGAGCAATAGATGCATCATCATCACTTGAAGTTGATGACTCAACTTCAATCTTCTTGGCCTTACCCTTGTGAGAATCTTTGAGGGCCAAGTACTTCTCCTTCTTGGCCGATGAGGAGCCATCTTGGGGGTTCATGTGCATGTACATCTCATGAGCATTGATCTTCCCCAATATGGCGGTTGGTGTAGCGGTGGAAAGATCGCCTTGATGAAGCACCATTACTATGTGCCCATATTTCTCAATGGGAAGCACACATAGTATCTTCCTTGCTACATCCACCGCACTCATTTGAGTGAGCCCAAGGCCATTAAGCTCCTCTACAATGACATTCAAGCGAGAATACATTTCATTAGCATTTTCTTTTGGAAGCATCTCAAATGTATTAAGCTTGTTCATTACTAAGTGATAGTGTTCCTCGCGTTCACTCTTTGATCCCTCATGGAGCGCACAAAGTTCCTTCCAAAGAGCATTGGCGGTTTTGTGGCTCCGAACGCGGTTAAACACCTCTTTGCAAAGGCCTCTAAAGATGTGGTTTTTGCCCTTCGCATTCCACTTCTCGTTTTCTTGCTCTTGTGGAGTAAGAACGGTGTCTTTTTCCGGAGGGGTAAACCCTTCGGTCGTGGCTTTTAGGCACTTTACATCACATGCCTCAAGGTATGACTCCATCCGTATTTTCCAATACGGGAAGTCATCCCCATCGAACATGGGTGGCGGTCCATCCCCGTTAGACATCTTTTCTCTAGGCGGTGAAGCCTAAAACAAGAGCACTAGGCTTTGATACCAATTGAAAGGATCAAGATGCCCAAGAGGGGGGGTGAATTGGGCTTCTCTAAAAATTTAAGCAACCTATAACCTCTAATTCAACCCCTTGTGCCTAGTGTGACCTAGAGAGCTACCGGATAAAAGTTTTACAACCTAGTTCCAATCCTATTCTAGCAAGGCAATTCTAAGAATGTAAAAGCACAAAGCAAATGCTAGAATGTAAAGGAGTAGTGGAAGAAAGTGCTCGGCGATGTTTTGTCGAGGTATCGGAGAGTCGCCACTCTCCACTAGTCCTCGTTGGAGCACCCGCGCAAGGGTCTTGCTCCCCCTTGGTCCGCGCAAGGACCAAGTGCTCTCTACGGGCTGATTCTTCGACACTCCGTCGCGGTGAATCGCCCAAAACCGCTCACAAGCTTGACACAAGCCACCCACAAGAACTCCGGGCGGTCTTCATGCCTCCAATCACCACCGAACCGTCTAGGTGATGGCGATCACCAAGAGTAACAAGCAAAGAACTCTCACTTGACCCAAACAAGGCTCTAGAGAGTGGTGGATGCACACTTGACTCTTGGAATTCACTAGAGAAGGATTCTCTCAAGAAATCACTCAAATCTCAATCCTCTCTAGGCTCTTGCTACTCTCTTGCTCCACAACAAGTTTCTCAGATGTTCAAATGGGCAAGAGTGCTCTCATGGACGAGGTGGAGGAGTATAAATACTATCCACGAAGTCCAAAGGTCAGCCAACCGTTTTCCACTAAAAACGTGGTCACCGGACGCTCTTTATGTTGCACCGGACGCACTGCACCGAGCGTCCGGTGCTCCATAACGGCTAACTATACTTGCGTCTGACAGGTCACCGGACGCTAACTCTCGGCGTCTGGTGCACCGTCCGGTGCTCCGGGAAGTTTTACATGCTCCCTGCGCATGGGACCGGACGCTACCCGGTGCGTCCGGTGCTAGCGTCCGGTGCTCGGGGCAGGTTTACAACCTCCCTGGGTATGGGACCGGACGCTGCCCGGTGAGTCCGGTGCCAGCGTCCGGTGCCTAACCCTAAGCACTGAGAACTCCCAACGGCTAAGGACCTCACCGGACGCACTCACAGAGCGTCCGGTGCAGCGTCCGGTGCCCCCTTGGGCACCCTAACTTCGTCGAAACACGATCGCTCCAAAACGAAGTTTGTTTCTCTCGATCTAAGGACTGTCTCTGAGCTGCCTAGTGCTAGGTTTACCAAGTGTGCACCACACCTAAATCTAAAGCCTTGCCTAAGTCAAGCTACTAGATCAAAGCCCCTCTTAATAGTACGGTCAAAGGAAAACAAAGTCCTAAACTACTCTAAGTGCCCTTCTTCACCATATGGCACTTAGACCTAGTCTAGTCTTGACGATGTCCATCCATCCTATGAAAACCGAAAACGATTTCCACTATTAAGTAGGCATGTACGTCCCTGTCCATCGAGTACCTATTACCATGACCTTACCTATGACTTTGCCTCTGCAAAACACACGTTAGTCATAGTAATCAATATTGTCATTAATCACCGAAATCACTAGGGGCCTATATGCTCTTTCACTCGTCCCTAACTCCGGTGGGCTTAGAAAGGAAGAGATCGAGGCGAGGTAGGGTAGCCAGGCGATGGGGATGGTGGCCTGGGCGGTTAGGATCGTGGTGGTGGCTGCGACAGCCGAGCCAGGCTAGGGTGGGAGTGTCGTGGCTTGTCGGCGAGCATGGCCATGGTAGGGGTGAGAGTAGGGTGAGGGAGACAGAGAAGGAGGCCACCGTAGCCACGCTAGGGTTTGTCGCCAGAGCTCCGTTGCCGTGGTCGTGGGCGGTAGGTGGCAGGGTGGTGCCAGCGTGTCTCAAGGAAGAAGGCCAAAGATAGCACGTCAAGAGGAAGAAGGTCGCGAAAGGTGGTGGGCTACAGTGGACCACACGGGACGGGCAAGGTCTAATCATCACTTTGGTTGGTGCACGACTCGGCGTCCCCTAGGTCGGTGCATAGCACGCCTGTATGGCACGACTAGAGGATGGGTGTTTGGGACTGCTCCTTAAACTCCACCGTAGATTAGGTTCATAAAAAACTAGAGTTTGTAGAACATCTCTTTAGGTGCTCTCACAACTTCATATTTTTTCTTGAATAGAGTGTGTCGAGGTGAAACTGTTTGACTAAAAACGTGGAGCAGAGCTGAGAAACGTGAAGTAGAGCAGTCCTAAAGGGTTGTTTGGGATTGCTCTACAAACTCTATTCTATAACTCCACCGTGGAATAACTTCACAAAAAATTAAAGTTCGTGGAGCATCTATTTAGGCGTTCTCACAACTCTACATATTTTTCTCGAACAGAGTGCATTGGGGTGAAACCGTTTGGAGAGTAGTCCCAAACACCATTAAATTGAGCCTGTTCGCTTGAACTTATATGTCGAATTTACTAATCATTTTACAGTATTTTATCTTACAATAAATCAGCGAACTTTTTAACCTAAAGAATAGGCTCGTCTTTATATAGTTATTAGTTCGTACATTCCAATCATTCTCGTTAGCGCTTTTACAATCGCGTACACAGATAACGCGTTGTTTAGATGCGAAAAGATTTTGGATTTCGCTACAGTAGCACTTTCGTTTGTTTGTGGCAAAATTATCCAATTATGGACTAATTAGGATCAAAAGATTCGTCTCGCGATTTACAATTAAAATGTGCAATTAGTTTTTATTTTTGTCTATATTTAATGCTTTATGCATGTACCAAAAGATTCGATATGACAGAGAATCTTGATAACTTTTTGATTTTTGAGGTGAACTAAACAAGGCCTAAATCTACTCAGGGCCACACCGTGAGACTATGAGGCCTAGTAGGTACCTCCATTTGCTTTGCAGCAACTAGCCAACTACGGCTACGACGTATCCAACATGAAGTACCTTACCATCTACCTCACCGGCAGTCGCGATTTGGACTTCGTCGTTGATACACTTAGGCGTTGTTTAGTTTGTAAAGGAAAAAATTTTGCAACATTATAGCACTTTCGATTGTTTGTGCTAATTATTGTCTAGGGGCGGATCCAGAATTGGGACAAAATAGGGGCTAAATAGTGAAGGTTTAGAACTAAAGCTAGAGATTAATGGTAATTTGAAACAAAGTACTATGGATTTAAAGGCAGAAATCAGGCTCAGGGGGGCTGCAGCCCAGGCTGCCCACCCCGTGGATCCGCCCCTGTTATTGTCTAACTATGGACTAGCTAGGCTTAAAAAATTTGTCTTGTCAATTCCGGCCAAACTGTGTAATTAGTTTTTATTTTCGTCTATATTTAATACTCCATGCATGCGTCTAAAGATTCGATGTGGCGAGAAATCTTGAAAAATTTTAGATTTTTGGGTGAAAGTAAACAAGGCCTACTGGTAGAACGTTTGCACACTTTTCTTTTTGCCTTGAAGATTCCTGCGGAATTGCTGGAGTTGAATTTGTCTCGATTCGTTGCCACTATTTTGTCCGGGGAAAAGTGTAATCGTGATGTAAAACTTGTTTTTTTATTGAGATATTTCTTTTTGCGATTCACAAAAAGACCAGAATACATGATGGAATTGGGCCCATTAAGCTGGCGCTTATAGAAAACAAAAATAAAGCCCATACAGATACAAAGAATTCTGTGGAAAAGACTACCTATTCCTCACCGATCACGGATCATCAACAACAAACAAAAGCTCAAAAGACAGAACCAAGTCAAGTCAATGCTTGCATGGAAGAAGCCGGCTCTCTACATTACATTATGGAGCAGATGCTGCCAGTCCGCGTCTGGTCCCCGTACGCGCACGCGTACCCGGCCGTATAGATTTCCAGATGCCATGCGGCCCGTTGGCACGGCCCAAGGCACGAAGATTTGGCCCGGCACGGGCACGGCCCGGCCCGGTGATCGACGGGCCCGTGCCGGCACGGCCCGAGGCAGTGGGACGTGCGTGGGCCGCCACCTCGGCCCAAGGCACGGCACGGGCACGGCCCGAATTTGGCAGTGGCACGATGGCGGCCCGATGACCCCAACGGCTATTCCAGCCCACCAGGCCACCACCCCCGCCCCGCCCGCTTCCATATATAAGCGCTCAGCCAGGGGGTGGAGCTGAACCCTAACCCTAACTCCCCATTCCCCATCCCCACAGCGCCGCAGCCGCTCTCTTCGTCTCATCGACTCATTCGCTCCGATCCGCTCCGGCCTCCGCTCCGTCTTCCTCGATATCCCTCTTCCCTCCGTCCGCCGACCGCCGGCCAGGGCCACCACTCGCAGATCCCGCTCGGCTCCACGACGCCGCTCGCCGCTTGCCTGAGTTGCCTTACCCTCTCACTCTCCTCCTCCCTCCTTTCCCCTCTCCACTCCTCTATCTCCTCTGGACTCTGGAGAAGCATGTGAGTTCATCTTGCTCACTCAGCCGCTGCTCGCCGTCGTCTCTAATGGATGTCTGTCTGTCTCTGTCTCGTGTCTCATCTTGACTCGTCGACCGCTTGTCCTCCGGCACCGGGCTCCGGTAATGCAGGTGCACTGTCTAAACCCTAGATCTGCTTTGCTGTCTCACTCTCTCAATCTCTCGGTCTCTGTTCTCATGATCTCATCTTTATTCGTTATTTCATTCTTTCTTCTTTGTTTTTGCAGGTTCGTGCCTGACGCCGCGTCCTCCTCCTCTGGAGTAGTGGACATGGCCAGGCCGCCAAAGCGTCCGTCGAGGGGCGGTGCTGGAGGTCTGGTGGGTCCAGGTCGTGCTCAGCCGTCGAAGTCCAGTGCTGGTGCTGGTGCAGGGCTCGCAACGCGAGGGGCGGATCTGCATCCCCCTCTCGGCGACGGCGAGGACCTAGCGCCGCACCCGGACGAGGTCGAGGATATGGAAGCCGAACTCGAGAACGATGACGACTTGCGTGAAGACGCTCGTGAGTTCTTCGGCATCGACCTCGGTGACCAACAGCCACCCATCATCAACCTCGAAGGGGATGGGGACGACGACAGTGGCGTGGCTGCTTCGACTGACACTCGTGGTACTTCAACCACGGGCACTGGTAAGCGCAAGTCTGTTGTGTGGACTTACTTTGATGAGATCAAGGATGAAAATGGGCTACGATCTGGTGCCGTATGCAAACACTGTCGTTCTCGGTATACTGCTAGATCCACGGGGGGCACTGGGCATTTGAGACGGCACATGAGAACCTGCATGAAAAAACAAAAACATGCAACTATGATTCAATCTAAACTTGCACTTAACGCTGATGGCTTGAAAAACTGGGTGTATGATCCTGTTGTTGCTCGCACTGAGTTGTGTAGGCTGATAGCTAAGTTAGACCTTCCCTTAGGCATTGGTGATACTCAGGCCTGGGAAGATTATATCAAGCGTGCTCATAACCCTTTGTTCGAGCGGGTCTCTAGGCAGTCCACAACTAGGGATCTTGGCAAGTTGTTTGCTGATGAACGGTCTTTGCTTATGAATTCTTTGTTGCCTGCTTGTTCATCTGTGTCTATCACATCTGACATTTGGTCTGGTAATGCTAAAGAAGATTACATATCTATTGTTGCTCATTATGTTTCTGCTGATTGGGAGTTGCAGAAGAAGGTTATTGGGTTTAGGCTGATTGAAGTGAAACATACTGGTGAAAACATAGCTGATAGAATATGTTCTGTGCTTGAAGAGTTTAATTTGACAGATAAGACCTTTGCTATAACTCTTGATAATGCCTCTGCTAATACTAGGGCTTTTGAGATTTTGCAACCTTGCTTGTTTGGTTACATGGGTTCTTATCCTGCACCTACACGTGAAGAACCTCACAAAGTTAACTATTTGCTTGTGCATCAGCGTTGTACTTGTCATATTATTAATCTGATTGTTAAGACTGGTTTGAAGAGGATTAATCCTTATCTTGAAGCATTTAGAACTGCAATAAACTTCTTGAATTCCTCTAATCAGAGAATTGCACTGTTCAAAAACTATTGCATTTCTAAAGGCTTAAGACCTAGAAAGTTTGGCTTGGATATGGATGTTAGGTGGAATTCCACCTATCTAATGCTTAAGCATTTGGTGCCTTATAAGGAAGTCTTTTCTGTGTGGATCACCACTAATCATGGTGAGAACTTGTTGACTAGAGATCATTGGATTGTTGCTGAACACATGTTGAAATTCCTGGAAGTGTTTTATGATGCCACTCTTGTTCTGTCTGGTGTTTATTATCCAACTGCTCCACTTGTTTTGCATCATCTTCTTCACATTGCTGAGCACTTGCATGAGGCTGAGAATGATGCAAATTTCAGAAATATTGCTTCTCCTATGAAGCTTAAATTTCTGAAATATTGGGAGAAAATTCCATTGATCTATTCATATGCATTCATCCTTGATCCTAGAGGTAAATGGAAGGGCTTTGTTAATGTGCTTGGCTTGCTCGCTGAGAGTACTGGTGTCTCTTATACTCTGTACTGTGGTGATGTTAAAGATGAGATGTCCAGGCTGTTTGGCAAGTATGAGGAGAAATTTGGTGGTACAAGTAGGTCTCAAAGGGTTGCAATGCCCTCAGCCTGTCCTGGTAAGAATAAGCAGGTATGGGGAAGGATCTATGGAGGTCCTGGTGCATCCTTTCCCCCTCATGTTCATCTAGTCCATCTGCTGCTAGTGAGCTCCAAGCTTACTTGGACAGTGACCCAGTCACTAATTGGGATGAGTCATTTGACATACTGCTATGGTGGCGTGACCACAAGCTAACCTATCCAATTCTATCTATTATGGCTCGCGATGTTATGTCTGTTCCTGTCTCTACTGTCTCTTCGGAGTCTTGTTTCAGCTGTACCTCCAGGATTCTAGAAGACCGGCGGTGGAGATTGTTGCCTGAGCATGTGGAGATGCTCACCTGCATCAAGGATTGGGAGCAAGGAGCAGCAAGAGAACAACATAAAGCTCAAGACTTTGACCTGGAGGACAAGTTCAAGAACCTCTACCTGGATGAAGTAGGTGAAGGGAGCGGCAGCGGCAGCGGCAGTGGTGGTACTACTGCTGATACTACTGCTGGTACTTGATGGGAGAAAGAAGGAAACTGCCCAGGTAATGAACTTGTCTTAAAACTCAAATCATCACTCAATTCTGTATAACATTGCTTGATAATGGATTCTACTATTTGCAGGCACATTTTGGTGTCTTGGTGCAAGAAGTCTTTTGGTGCATCTTGTTGCAAGAAGTCTTTTGGTGCATGTCTTTTGGTGCAAGTGCAAGATGTCTGGTGCAAGAACTCTGTAATAGGATAGAACTTTCATATTTGCCTTGCCACTGATGCATTGCAACTGATGCTGGCTATTGTAAATTTGTAATAGGATAGTTGAACTAAGACTTTGAACATTTGAGCTGGCTGCACTCTTTTTTCCTTTCTAGGGTTTCTCACAAGGGTGAGTTTTACCTAGAAAGGTTTTTAATGAGGCAGCATTGCACAAAACAGCTCCTTTTGATAATATATTCATACTATCTTATGCTGACTGAATTGTGTCTATATTGTGCTACCTGAATTGGTTAAGTTCTGAATTTGTGTTAGTGTTTGCACTTGTGCTCAAGCTCAACCCTCTCTCTTGAACGGGCCACGGGCCAGCCCGGCACGGCAAAATTGGCCGTGCCCAACGGGCGGCACGGCACGGCCAAATGGCCCACGGACCGTGCCTTGGGCCGTAGGCCAGGCACGAGCACGAAGGAGGCACGGCCCGTGCGGCACGACGGCCCGCTGAGGCACGACACCGGCACGGGCCAGCACGGCACGCCGTGCCGAAGGGCCGGGCCGGCACGGCCCGATGGCCATCTATACCCGGCCGCGGGGTGCTCGTAGACCACGGCCGCCGGCTGCGGGTAGTGCTGGTAGTAGTACCACGGGGTCGACGCGACGAACTCGGGCAGCGCGGTGGGGGTGGTGGCCGGAGGATTCTTGCCGCCGGCGCCGCTCTCCTCCTTCTTGGCTTCGGCGGCGGCGACCTGCACGATCTCTGCAGGCCCGACCTTCTTGCGCAGCGCGCTGGCGAGCTTGATGGAGTCGACGTCGTCGCCCACGACGACGACCTGGTCCCTGGCGTCGCCGGCGAGCGACACGGAGTCCACCCCGCCCGTGGCCGCCACCAGCGCCAGCGCCTTGGACCGGCACCGGTCGCACTCCATGTGCACCCTGATCACGATCTTTTGCTGCGGCAGGGAGGATCGATGCAATGTATGCCCAGCTCAGTACTGGTGAAAGAGGAAAGACGACGATGGCGATGGAGACGTTTCAGGAATAGGAAGGGAAGTGATTATGGTTCGGCATTCTCACCTTCATCGCTAGCTGGTTCTCCTGATCGATCGGCGGATTGCGCTCCAATGCAAGCCTCGGAATTGAACCAAGTGCGGCGCGCCTACGGTGGTTGATGTGCGAGCGCCGAGCGGATGCGGATTTATGGCCTTGTTTATTTTGCAAAAAATTTCAAGATTCCCCATCATATCAAATCTGGCGGCACATGTATAGAGTATTAAATTTAGACGAAAACAAAAACTAATTACACAGTTTGCCTGTAAATCGCGAGATGAATCTTTTGATCCTAATTAGTTTATAATTGGATAATATTTAGTACAAACAAACGAAACTGCTACAGTACGCAAAACCCAAAAATTTTGCCAACTAAACAAAGCCTATATATAGCACTGGTGGTGGTGGTGGTGGTGGGTGCCTGAGCCTGATTGGTGCCTTGTTTAGTTACGAAAAGTGAAAACTTTTCAGAACTGTAGCACTTTCGTTTGTTTGTGATAAATATTATCTAATTATAGACTAACTAGAATCAAAAGATTCGTCTCGTGATTTACAACTAAACTGTGTAATTAGTTTTTGTTTTTATCTATATTTAATATTTCATGTATGTGACGAATATTGAAAATTTTTTGGTTTTCAGAGTGAACTGATCAAGACCGGTGTAAAGTGATACTGGTAGCAGCACTTGGACTCACAGTTTAAAAAAAAAAAAGCAGCACTTGGACTCCAGTGATGGCATACTGTGGGAGTTGTTAGCCCGCACCACACCACATGTGATTAGTTTTCTTGTTTATGACTTGACCTTGCAGCATTAATTTGCCGCCAACGCGCTGCGGCAGTGGATGGAAACCGTGTTTCAGAGCACACGCACACACGGCACAGGCACGCACATGGTGCGATGGCCGATGGCGGATGATACACTACAGGTCAGCGGCCAGGGAGAATAGGCCTGGTTTAGTTCCGAAAAATTTTTGGATTTCGCTACTGTAGCACTTTCATTTTTATTTGACAAATATTATTCAATCATGAACTAACTAGGATTAAAAGACTCGTTTCGTGATTTACAGATAAACTGTGTAATTAGTTTTATTTTTGTCTATATTTAATGCTTCATGCATGTGCCGCAAGATTCGATGTGACAGGAAATCTTGAAAACTTTTTGGATTTCGGGGTGAACTAAACAAGGCCTAACCACATCCCTTTCTGCATCAACGATATTCAAGATGTTGGGAAAAGTAATGCGATTTTATTCGACGTATAGACGAGGAAAAGAGAGGAAAAATCTATGGGTTCCGCCTGTGAGGAACCGCTGGCGCGAGCATGAAATTAAAACCGGGCATGCAAGATAGGAATTTGTGCGAGCTTGTTCGCTTTAGCTTATCAGTTGAATTTATTAACCATTCAACAGTGTTTTTCTCTCATAAAAAAAATCAACCAACAGTACTTTATATCATAATTTATCAGTCAAATGACCAATACGGCACAAAATGGTCCAATACTGTTCTAATAGCATCCGCAGGTTGGTGCCAAGAGCGCAAATGGTCAGATGATAGTAGCAGCACATGTCGCTACGTACATTAGCATGTCACTACGTACCTCCTCTGTTGCTTGTTCCCATCCAGCTCCTCTGTTGGATACTGGGAGCCTTCCAGAGCTGCCCCTGCAGGGACTTAGAGGACGACGGGCTCGGGTGGTCAACCCGACCACACCCGCAGCACCGCTGTACACACCCGATCGAACGTGGTTGACGCATTTATATAATAGGTGTTTTGTTAGGGTGTTAAAATTAACACAGTAGTATTTTTGTTTTATTTGATAATTATTATCTAATTATAAATTAATTAATTAAGTTTAAAAAATTCGTCTCGCAAATTACTTTTAAACTTTATTTTTAATTTCGTAAATATTTTATATTTAGTACTTTATGTATGTGTCTAAACAATTAATATGATGAAAGTTAAAGTTTAATGACGCCAACCAAAGAGAGCATAGGCCTTGTTTAATTCACCCTAAAAACCAAAAAAAATTTAAAAATTTTTGTCACATCGAATCTTGCGGTATATGTATGGAGCATTAAATATAGATAAAAATAAAAAACTAATTGCACAATTCATCTGTAAATCGCGAGACGAAGCTTTTAAGTCTGGTTACTTCGTAATTGGATAATACATTGTCAAAATCCAAAACTTTTCGAATCTAAGGCTAAATATCAGATGCAATCTACGTACGCACGCCTGTTCCTACTTGTTTCTGTGTGTGCGGTTGCTGTCATGCTGTGCCGGGTAGCCGGCCGGGTGGTAGTAGTAGTGCACATTGGTGCGCGGCTGCAGCGGCGGCGGAACGTATGGCACGGCGGCCGGCGGGCGGTTGGCGTCGCTGACCTGCAGCAGTTCCACGGCTCCCACCTTCTTGCGCAGCACTCTGGTGAGATAGACGGGGTCGACGCCGCCCTCGCCCACGACGACGTCACTATCTTCGTTTATTTAATCTTATCAGCCGAATCACTCAACCAACAAATCAGCCAAAAGTACTTTTTACCGTAACTTATCAGCCAAACAAACAAAGCTGCCTTAGCCGTCGAGCACCACGGAGTCAACCCCGCCCGTGGCCGCCACCAGCGCCATCGCCTTGGTCTGCACCTGGATGACGATCTTTTGCTGCGGCAGATTCCGAGAGAGAGGATGCATGACAAAAAATTCTATTAATTACACAAAATTATAGATCTAAACTACGATTACCATCGGTTCAAAATCCGGTAGTGAAGAGGGATTTTGAACCGATAGTGATGGCCTGATCTGAGATAGTGCGAGTCGAAGCAACCGAAGCAGAGATGACAGTATGCGACACTGACTAACTTAGATGGAAGAGACAAGTCGTCGTAGAGGTCAGGACCAGTCATACGAAGTTGCTTCCTAAAAGCCGTATTCATCCTCTCTTGGTGCAAGATCACACAAGGACGAGTGGTTGTGGAGACATATTCTTTCGATCAGTGGATGGTGTACTTGAGGTGGGGAGAGTATGGTGGCAATATGGTAGCAGAAAAGAGGTAAAACCCTAATTCGAATAGAACTATTTCTAGCCGATCAAAAAAAAAAACTGAAAGCTCTCCTGCAAAACAATGAATCGGATTTTAGCGGACCATCCACAAGCAGGCGTCCTGCACCGGCCCGACGAGCAAATGCGTGTGTACGTTTTTCCCTCTCTACACTAGGGCCTTGTTTAGATTTATTGTTTTGAATTTTGACACTGTAACACTTTCGTTTTTATTTAGCAATTATTATCCAACCATGGACTAAGAATTAAAAGATTCGTCTCATAAATACAGACAAATTGTGCAATTAGTTAATTTTTATCTATTTATTTAATGTTCTATGCATGTACAGCAAGATTTGATGTGACGAGAAATCTTGAATTTTTTTTGGATTTTAGGGTGATCTAAACAAGGCCTTGATTTGAAGAAATGGATATAAGTTTCTTACGTAATTATGACAACTGTACCTCCACTTCAACTAATATAGTGAAATTAATGTTTCCAACTACTACCCTCGTATGCATATATATAAGGCCAGTCTTAATGCATGTTTCATGAGAATGTTATGCACATTAAATAGGGTGCCACATAAGCATAATTGCTGACTTGGCAGAGTCATTAAATGAAGGAGTTTTATCAGATGAGAGAGGAGTTTCATCCCCATGAAACTCCTGTGGCTCGGTTATCTAGTTTATAGTTTTGGTAACTGTGCCATGAAACTATGCATTGAGACTGGCCTAAATGACTCTTTGAGATTTGTTTGGAACAATTAAAAATTCTCTATGGGCGGCATACATATTCATGCATACGGAGTACATTCCAACACTAATAAAGGTTCACAGTGATACTTGGAGCCTTCCAGAGCTTCTTTACTAGCTAGGAACTTGGAAGACGGGCTAGGGTGGTCAACTCGAGATGGTCGTTCGCACTGCTGCACTACAGTGATACTTGGAGCCTTCCAGAGCTAGGAACTTGGAGTACCACACCTGGAGTACTATTGTACACTCCCAATCAAACTTGGCCTTGTTTAGTTTGCAAAAATTTTGCTTTTTGGCAACTGTAGCACTTTCGTTTTTATTTGACAAACATTGTCTAATCACGAAGTAACTAGGCTCAAAAGATTTATCTCACAAATTACAGGTAAACTGTGCAATTAGTTTTTATTTTCGTCTATATTTAATACTCCATGCATACGACCAAAAATTCGATGTGACGGGAAATCTTGAAAATTTTTAGGGTTCACTGCCACATGCATCCCACGTTTGACATGCATCGTCGCCACCAAGATCCAACAGGAGCCCAGCAAGGTTACTCTGCTTCCCGTTAACATGCGTACCAATGTTCAGACAATTCGGTGGGAGCTTCACCAAACAAAAATCAAACAGCGATTACGGCCTTGTTTAGTTACCAACAAAAACCAAAAAATTTTAGATTCTCCGTCATATGGAATCTTGCGGTATATGCATTAAACATTAAATATAGATAAAAATAAAAACTAATTACACAGTTTGTCTGTAAATCACGAGATGAATCTTTTGATCCTAGTTAGTCTATTATTAAATAATATTTACCACAAACAAACGAAAGTGCTACAGTAACAAAATTCAAAAACATTTCACATCTAAACAAGGCCTACATTAAAAAGAAGAAGCTCAGACCAGACAAAATAATACTAATAGGAACCAGTGGCGGATCCAGAAATAGACCTAGAGGGAGGCTAAATAATATAGGCTATTTTTTTTCTCGCTCAATCCAGTACACTAAGACCTTGTTTAGTTCCAATTTTTTTTGCAAAATAGAAATAGTAGCATTTTTGTTTGTATTTGACAAATATTGTCCGATCATGGACTAACTAGGCTCAAAAGATTTGTCTCGCAAATTATAGGTAGATTGTGTAATTAGTTATTTCTTTTATCTATATTTAGTGCTTCATGCACGTGCCGCAAGATTATATGTGATGGGGAATCTGAGAAATTTTGCAAAATATTTTGGGAACTAAACAAGGCCTAATAGATATAGCTAAGATTGATAATTCAATATTGATTCAAAGTGTTTAAAGGCAAAAATTTATAAAATAAATATAGAAAATACCAAATATATGGAGTCTTTTGCTAAAAAAACGTGTTAAAAAAATTGAGCCCAAGAGGGGGCTGCAGCCACCCAGCCCCCCTCGTGCGTCCACCAATGATAGGAACCTAAAAGGTAATAGAAACACCAATAGAAGCAGCGATTTACATTAAAAAGGGAGTAGAATAACAAAGACCCTAAAAGGGTTAGACAAAAAAAAAGCAAGCAAGACAAACCATTAGCATTAGATGTTCATGTTTAATTAATAATTACATTTTAGACAGTTGGTGGTTGGACTGAGACCTCAACTCACACCGCCTCATCATAACTCTAAACCACTTCACCACTCTACAACTGAACTCTAAACCACTAGCCTTGCTTCTAGAGGGGCTAGAATTTTAGGAGGCATAAGCATTAGATGTTCATGTTTAACATTGTAACAAGAATTACTTGATCTGCATATTCACTTTACCTCTAGTTTTTGTATATAGATGTGAACCGATACTTTAGTTTTTTTAATAATGCTAGACTTATAACTTATATGCACGGAACTCAATACGTCTTGAAATCAAAGACTTCATATTATTGTTAGACGCGTGTTGTTCTAACTCATATGATCTAGGGTCAAAAATCCATGTTACATGCGAAATACGGAGGGTGTGGGACAGTTTGGGAGGTAAAAAAGATAGAAGAAACCCTTCACTTTTTCATATAAGGTATAAAACTATAGACATATAGGATGCATAATAGGTATATGTAAGTGCATCAATCCTACTAATGGGTTTCGGTGAATAAGTGACAATGCATATCAAGATCTAATTATGTTTCATGAGCATTTCAGTTTTATACTAATGTGAAAAGTTCAAGGGAACACGGGACCCCTCATTTCTTACTCCAAAGAAAGATGCAGCAATACGTTTGAAAGTGAAAGAAGTTTGGTTTTATTTCAAATTTATTTGAACTTCACTTGAGTATAGGATGTCGTACCACTAAGAGGGATCAAAGTGTCATTACTTGCATGTGCCCTAAGTCCCATATGGATCACTAACATAAAGCTTAAACACCTTACAATAGCCACCTCTTGCTAACTTTACCCAGGGCTGTTTTCCACTGTGTGCTCGAATATTCCAACTCTGGCCTAGAATTTGTAGGCTAAGGGCCTCGCAATTTTTGGCTAGCCCTTCCTAGGTTGCTGGCAGAGCATTCATCAAATATGTCGGGCCCCACCTAGAATATCCGATCTAACCTAGATATGAGAAAGAAGCGCATTGTGTCTAAGTTGTAGGATGGAAGGGATATTCTAGGGCCCACGATGGATCTAGGTGTTGTGCGCCAATGGTCGGCCGAAGGTGGGGAGTGAATTTATTTTCACTCTTCCTCCTTCCTCTCTCTTGGCCACTATTGAAGCTCCCAACAACTTTGAGACAAAGGTGTTCAACTTTCTCCCTCTCCCAAGCTCTTCTCTCACAAAAGCTTAGATTCTCATCTTTGAGAGTGAGATTGGAGTGAGTTCTTCGTGCTTGCGACTCTTGGAGTAAGATCCATCTCTTGAGCACGTGTGGCATCCGCTATTGGGTTCTTGGAACCCTAATATGCTAGGTGTTGCCTAATGACACCCTCATCTCTTGCTTGTGAGGTTCTTTGGGAAGTTTGTATTACCTATTTGTTCTAGTAATATTCCCGGCTGATTTTTGTGGTCGCTAGGAAAAGAGAGGAGTTAAAGGAGACTCTAAAAGCCATTGTAGTCGCCTCAACAATGGACATAGGTACAACTTTGTAGTGTGTCTGAACCTCAGATAAATCTTGTGTCCCCATGTGCTTGTGACCTTGTATTTGCATATTTTGTATTATTTAGTGTGGTGGCCAAATCTATATTGTGTATAGGTGGTGGAGCAAGCAAAAGCATGGAATCACTTTGTACTACATCTCTACATCTGTGGTGAAATCAATTTAGCATTTGCGAAATTTAGTTTTCATAACCCTAGCTAGTTCACTTCCCTCCAAGGCTCGAAAGTTCGGTCCTCACTGAAATGTTTTGCAAGTGAGGGAATTCCAATTGGGACCAAAAATTATAATATCCTAATTTAATCTCCATTGCAAAGTTTTTAAGTTTCAAATTACACCTATTTATCCCTCCCCCATCTAGGCATGTGATCCTTTCAAAATAGATATAGAACAACACTATTAATCTTCCTATTTCCATTTGCACACTTGTCTGAGACAGAAAAAAGGACAAAAAACAAAAAAAATGAAATTATATATTTGTTACACCCTCTGTCCTAAATTATATATCATTTTGGCTTTTACAGCTACATAGCTTTTGCTATGCACCTAAATGGAAATAATAAATTTGATATATATACATATATATATATATATATATATATATATATATATATATATATATATATATATATATATATATAATGTCTAGATACATAATAATCGTATATCTAAAAAATCTAAAAACAACCTATAAATTGAAATAGAAGGAGTCTTACTAGCTATTTCTATTTCCACATTTGCTTGAACTCGAAAAAAAATCAAGATGGAGAAAAACAAAAAAAAAAGTAGAACTGGAGGACCACTTCTCTGTGCAACTCAGAAAAAAAAGGTAGTGTACTGCGGTGTGCCTGACGGACCACTTCTCTGTGCAGCTTAGAAAAAAAAAATTGAAACATATTAGGACGGTCGTTAGTTACTGGGAAAAAAACTAAAATTAAATCAGAACGATCTCCTCGTCAGAAAAAAAACTGGAAAACAAAAATAAAAAAAGACCGAAATCAAAGAAATTCTTCGTGGCTTAATAATAGTAGAGATAAGATAACGATACAGTTAGATGCATACTAGAAAATTATTGTAACTGTAATGAGCTACGTACTAGAGCTTAGATGGATTGGTCCCAACAACTCCATCACTTCACTCGAAGACTCATTAGACATCTGGTCCTGGTGAACAGCTGGTGTGTCAGCGTCAAGGGCACGTGAAAGAATTGGTCCGTGCATACTTTTCCCTTCCTGGAACTGATGACTTGCCTGGTCAAGTAATTGCAAAATGCTAAAATGCATGTATACGTACTACGTGTCGGAATGCGAGTGATGTGCATTGTTTTATTAATCTGGGCTCCACTTGTTAATTACTCGAAAGAGAAACGTTTGACTTCGAACATGCATGCTCCTTGGTTCATTACTCTCACCCTTATCATTTTGAGTTTTATGTTCCTTGGTTCATCGTCTCGCACTTTCACCTTTCTCATTGTGAGTTTGGGCTTGCAAAAACCTTTGTCAACGTCCCTCCACTTAGTCATATATGAGCCTGGTCACATCGCGGCACACGGTGGCCACGTCTTCCATCTTCTCTAAACTCACAACAAGCGCATACAATAGGCACTTATTTAAATTGAGTCACTGTTATGTCTATTTCTCATACGTGATTAATTCTTTTATTCCACTGGCATTTATTATGGATCTTGAAATTTATTTGATTTAAGATTGGACCAAGCTTAATTAAATCTAACAAAAAATAGGTACTAGCTCACATAGTTTTAAATCTCCAGCTATAGCTATCACTATAGCCTTTTGAGGCAGAGTGTCGCTATTTGCATTCATATATAATTTAGCTGCTATATCCCGCTATAGCTCGATTTAGCTCCGCTATTAGCTATTTTAGAGATATACCGCTAAATACCTTAGCCCGCTATATATTTAAGACATTGCTAGCTCATTGTCATTGGCATGAGCACCATACAATAGACTGCATAGTGCACAAGCATATTTGCTAATATAATATTATGTGTGGTTGTTTCTCATAAAAAAATCCTAGGGCTTCATATTACATTTCTAAAATATGGTGTCCACTTCAACACAGTGCAAGGAAAACCAGGAGTTGCACACAGTCCAGCCGTATACAAATATATAAGAGTAGTGCAGCAAACTAAAAAAATATACTATCCGTACGACCGTACATACGTATATGCATGGTCTGTCGTCTACTTTGTCTCTACATTATGGAGCAGCTGGTGTCTTGCTGCGCCTGGTAGCCGTACCACGAGTAGCCGGCAGGGTGGTCGTAGACGACGGTGACCGGGTGCGGCGGCGGGTAATAATAAGCGGGCACGACGGCGGCCGGCGGCTTCGTCTTGTCGTCCTTCTTGGCCTCGCCGACCTGCAGCAGGTGCGCGGGCCCTACCTTCTTGCGCAGCGCGCTGGTGAGCTTGACGGAGTCGACGTCGCCCACGACGACGACCTTGTCCCTGCCTTCGCCGTCGATCGCCACGGAGTCGACGCCGCCCGTGGCCGCCACCACGGCCAGGGCCTTGGACCGGCACTTGTCGCAGCTCATCTGCACCTTGATCACGATCTTTTGCTGCACCAAGGACACCCAAAGACAAGGTAACGTTAGTGATCCAGGCTTTAATTTCATCTTAAACCTAATTAGAGCGAACAATAGCTACTACGTGCTGCAGCTGCAAACAATCAGGGAGTACCTTCATTTTGCTGAGGCTCTCTGTAGGTTGTTGGAGAAAGAGACGAAGTGGGGGAAGCAAAAGAGTTTGCTGTCCTGCTAGCAACCAATGTACCGGCGTGTCGTGGTGGAGTATTTATTATATCGCTGGGTGACTGGGTCTACGAAGAGGCGGTACAATTTGGTAGGATTTTTGTTGGGTTTAATGAAATGAAGCTTAAACCATTTTCGTCTATGAAGAAGCTACGAAGGTATGCTTTTTTTTTTCTGGCTTCACTATTTTTAGACATGACCAAGTCTAAAAAAAAAGACCTTACTTATTATGTTTTTTTTTGAAGAATCTGGAGGGGTTAAAAACCCCTGCAGTATTTATTATTGAACAAGTAAAGTAATACAGATTACAAAGAAAAAGGAAAAGGAAAAGGAAAAGAAAGCAAAAGCCTAGTCTTAAACTTGAACTTAAAACTGAAACTAACACTGAAGCTGAAACCTTACTTATTATGTCAAAACGTACTTTGGGGAATCATTAAATTCTCTACGGAAGAAGCCGCAATCTGGAGAGGTTTAACGGTGGGTCATCAGTCATCACTCATTGCGAGCTGCTGGTCAGTGGCGAGCGGCGAAACACGTTTCCTTCCTCCGGTGTCCGGAATGCGAAATGACCATGCATCTGCTAATCCTTAATTAAAGTCCGCTGTCAAATGTGTGTGCCCGTTCAGCGGCACCAAGTTCGTTCGTTCGGATCTCCTGCGCTGACGTGATCCTCCGCAGACGTTTCTTCTTCAACAGGTATGTCACTCTCTCTGTGGGATGATTGCTTCATCACGAAAGGTCGTCATGTGCTCCTTCCAGATGAGAATGAGATTTTGCAAGTTTTCTATGGTTGGTGGCCTAGCTTTCTCTAACTACATACTATATATGGCGCTGAAGAGTGAAGATACACATGCGCTGAATGAGAGTCAGCAACAACCCAACAAGTGGATGCCAACAAAACACTCCGTGTCTTGCTGTACTTTACCTCGGAGAAAATGACTTCTTCCGTAGTTCCGTCGTTCCCTAAAGCAGCATATATATGCCTTGGTGTTCAGAATCATATAGTGAGTACAATATGTGGAGGAAAGAAGGGGAAAGAAGAAGAAAAAAAGGATATGTACCACCGTTTTTTAATCACGTACTAATACACATGCATATTTTCTACTCTTATGGATACATCCGCAACACTAAGGCAGCAGATCTCAAGTCTGATGAATCGACAGGTCTTAAGTTTGATGGACCAACAGATAAATGCATAGCACTTAAAGGACTAGATAATATCCCACGTCGTTCCTGCCGAGATTTTATAAAAATACATTACTATAGTCTATGTATTCCATCCATCTTAAATTATAAGATATTTTAAAAACCTTAAAGAGTCAAAGTATATTAAGTTTGGTCAAAATTATAGAAAAAATTATAAAGATTTATGATATTAAATAGACGTACTATAAAAATATAATTAATGAAGAACCTAATGATATTTAATTAATATTATAAATGCTATTATCTTATTATATAAATTTGATCAAACTTAAAATACTTTAACTCTCCAAAATTCTTTAAATGCCTTATAATTTAAGATAGAGGGAGTAACATATAAGAACTACAGACCTTTAGGCACTCAAAATAATTGGATGATATAATACTGTTGTACGGAATAGTAGGATGAGATTTTGACACCTGTAACAGTTTGAACTTTAGTAGATTCCTCAAAAACAGTTTGAGCTTCAATAACATTCAGTTAGAGAGAAAAACACTTGTGGACCTAAGTAGTTAAAGGGCGTGGAAGTAGGACGGCAGGAGCCTAGGCTGAGGCACGGGCGGCGCAACCATAGGACTCGCCGGTCACGGCCGCACCCCTGTGCACGGCATGCCTACTCGACCCATGGATGACCATGTCCATGTCCGATAGCGCCTCGGACGTCGCGGATGCGGCTCTGCCCGCTGTCGCATCTCCGCTTTGGATGTCGAAGGCTGGCGCGAGGTCTTGTCGTAGGGGTCAGTTAGTGGTGCCGGTGGGGGCTTGCCCCGTCGTCACTCCTCACTGCATCCGCGAACCAGTGGCCTCCTGCCCACTAGGTGACAGACAAACACGAGAAGTGCTTCAACTATCTCTTCACCACGCACAGGTTGGCAACCTACAAGCTGCCTCCACGCTACCTCTCTTGCAAGGGGTTCCGACACCTCACGTGGGACTGTAAGCAGCGGCAGAAGGTGCCTCCTTCCAACTCTGGCACAGTTGGTGCCCTAGAAGGCTGACAACAACGCCCTGTCTAGGAACATGCCTTAGGCAATCCGCCGTATACCTAGGATGGCATGTCGAGCATGGCTGGAGTTGTGCCCGGTGCGACTATGCACGAAGGTTGTGCGCACAGATCACGGAGGCATTGGTGCCGACTCAAGGGAAGTGTCACCACCAATAGTCACAGGCACCGGGCCACCCAAGCAACACCGGACTTCACCATGTCGCTACTAGTGCTCAGGCATGCCGCAGTGGGCCGACCAACACGACGGACATCGTTGAACCTGACCTATTGACGCTCATGATGCACACGGGCGCCACACATGCTCGCGACATCTTGGCGGACCCGATGGTTGAGGAGTTTGTAGCCCCGCTCGTCGACAGTAGTTTCATCATCGTGTGGCCTTTCCTTGAGCGCCACTTGTCAACTTCGGCAACCCCCCGGATGAGGCCCCAGTGGTGGTGGCCCCCCAGCTAGAGGATGTGGAAGTGACGGTAGTTTTATGTGAGCTGCGGACACCACCCTTGTGTCCCAATATTTAGTGGCGAATGACTCGCCAAAGACACACACGGATGACCTCATGGTGGATGCCCTCCCAGTTCACCACCAGGGGGTTACTTTCCAGGCGATGGACAACAACGGCTCTGTCAAATGATGCCTCGACAGCTTTATCAACAATTTCATACGTAAGAGGGACTCTCCGCTGATTCACGAGCTTCCCAAGTAACCTCCTGTTAAGCCGCTGCTATTGTGGTAGGATTTTTTGTTAGGATTGTCCAATTTTGATTGTGTTAGGATTGTCCATCTCAAATTATAATATAAGGTCTTTTTTTGCTAGAATTGTCCAGCTTTAGCTGTGTTAGATCGACCTCTTTTGGTGCTCCATAAAAGTGTGTCGTCTACTACCATATAGTAGTCGTGATTGTCCATCTTATTCGTTCGTCTGATAAGTCATGATAGAAAGGCCGCGATTGTCGTTGTGTGTGCGGCTGGCTCGGTCGGATGAGCAAATCGAGGTGCGCGGGTTATAACCTGACGGATACGCTGACGGTTGATCAGTTCTCATACGGATACTCTTCACAACGATTACACAACACATGGCCTTCCCTTTTCATTAATTAAATTAGAGACATATGCACAGGCTGTAGTAGTCTACATTATGGAGCAGGTGCTGCCCGGCCGCGAGTAGGGGTCGTAGGCGACGGCGACCGCCGGCGGCGGCGGCGGGTAGTGGTAGTAGTACTGGCTGTTGTAGTAGGCTGCCACAGCGTCGGCGACGGGGTCGGGCTTCGTCTTCTCCTCCTTCTTCTTGTCCTCTCCGACCTCGACGAGCTGCGCGTCGCCCATCTTCTTGCGCAGGTCGGTGGTGAGCTTGATGGAGTCGACGCCCTCGCCGACGACGACGACCTGGTCCTTGCCGTCGCCGGCGATGGCCACCGAGTGTACCCCGCCCGCCGCCGCCACCAGCGCCATGGCCTTGGACCGCGACTTGTCGCTCGACATCGGCACCTTGATCACGATCTTTTGCTGCGGAGAGTCAGGGAGGGAATTCACCAGCAGTAGTGTTCGTTAGTGCTTTGAGCTGGAACGAACTAGGAGCAGAGCAGAGCAGAGCGCAAAGCGAGGAAGAAGCTGATGCATGCAGGTACCTTGGCCATGGCTGATGATTTAATCCAAGATTTGGAGTTTCAGAGAACGCCCGGTGCGCTGATGGACGAAGAGGCTCGCTAGCTTGGAATGATTTGGAGGGGAGATCGATCCGATCGACTGTCCGTGGGTCGTGACTCGAAGCAGTAGTAGTCTGTGGTGAGAGCAGAGCAGCGAGCGTCCCAATTATATATAGCCGACGGGACCCGCCGGGCCGGCGCTTAGGTATACAGACGACACAACGGAGCTCCCCAACGGGAGATGAGCTACGCCGTACGTATTGTATTGTTTATGACCTGGCCGCTGTGGTCACTGTACCAAACGCGATAAGACAAAGGGAAACCGTGTTCGATCAGGCTTCAGACTTTGGAGCCCAGCACACTAGCGGCACAATTTAGCAGTCCGGCCGCTTAATAAGTAGACAGTGAGAGCTGCTGAACGAGTAGAGTAGGACGACTTGGCGGCCAAACTAGGAAGCGGTCTCCAGCGCAGCGATCCTTGGTGCTCAAGCTCAAGGTTGTCACGGTCGTCGGACCCCCGGCGGCGGCCAAATCGATGGGCGACGGCGATGGCGATGGCCATGGCGAGGAATCAGGTCAGCGATCCAACGCCGAGAAGAAAGACGACGTCGTACGTGGACATGGACTACTGGGCGGAGAAAAATGGATGATCCGATCCGATGACGATCCCATCATCCCAGGCGATTCCATTCTGCAGTACCGATCAATGCAAGGCTAATCATGCATGCATGGTGTGATCCGTGTCCCTTGGGTTGCATTGGGGTTGGGGCATGGACGCACGTACGTACGGGTGTGTGGCTCATCGGTCAGTTTCAGTGCTACGTAGAGATACTCCGTACGAGTACGACTGATCGGCACACGGCTCATCGATATATGTCTATCGACTTGACTGACGTGCGTGGTTGACGGGTACGTACGTCATCTCTGAGTACTGTCGTAGCTAGCTAGAAGGATTATTCTTGACGCGCGCCCGTCTCGCACGCAACGCAACACCCCAGCAAAATAATGTAATTAAGCTACAGCTTTGCTTAATTATTCCATCCACGCCGTGCGTGATCTGACACACCCTTGGTGCCGTCGTTGCTTAGCTATACGTGGCCTTGTTTAGGTACATCTAAAAACTCAAAACTTTATAAGATTTTCTGTCACATCGAATTTTGCGGCATATGTATGAACAGTGGCGGACCTAGAATTTTTACTCAGGGTATGCCATTATTTTTTTTCATACAATTTGGTATAATCTTTATTATGGATTTGCTGGTGTGTGCCAGATAATCCATCAACCAGTAGACTTCCGTATTCTCAAACAAAAAAAATTATGGATGTGCCTCTAAAACCATTTGAACGCCGAGGAGTATACCGTAAGTGGTCAGCAGAGCCTATAAGCTCAGACTCTAGTTTCCAGGTTTCACCTGTGATGAGTATTCTAATAAATAGTTTTAGCGCTTCATGCGTTGGCTTGCAGATCCAATTTTTAAGTATAATATCTTGCATCAGCTTGCAGACGACTAACTAAAAGGACCAAATATATATTTTCTATGTAACAAAAGCGATCAATAAGCAGCACATGAAGAAATAGATAACTGGATAGGTGAGTTGTGATAAATTCTCCAACCTTTCTGTGTAGCAAAAGGAAGATATAAACAAGAGAGGATTATTGTGCCAAAGTGCAAACCTCTTGCCGCTTGCCAGTTTCTGGCCTCCACAACGCTTGGCTCCACTGGCCATGGGGCATCGCAAAACCGTGCTTGGCCTCTCGCTTGGTGTCGCGAGATCGGTGTTTGGACGTTAAGCTAGCCGCCGCCGATCGCCCATGTCTCAGCCGCAGCGAGTCGAGCACTTGACATCACGACGGTTTGAAACCACACACTGGGATGATTGTCGTGGGAATCTATGATTAGGCTTTAGGCGTCGACTCGCCGTATTGGTCTGCCCCTTGATGCTTGCTATCGACTGTGTGTATTATGTGGCCAGGCGAAACTTCCTCGTTAACAAGCTGGTAAGATTAGATACGTAAGTTTTTTTCCCATATACATATGTATACGTACTTATTACGGCCAGATCCCAGGGTATGCCGTGGACCTACCGGCATACCCTGTAGGTCCGCCACTATGTATGAAGTATTAAATATAGATAAAAAGAATAACTGATTGTACAGTTTATACTGTAAATCACGAGATAAATCTTTTAAGCCTAGTTATTTCATAATTAGACAATGTTTGTTAAATAAAAACGAAAATACTACAATATCAAAATCCAAAAACTTTTTCATGTGGGCCTTGTTTAGTTCCGAAAAATTTTTGGATTTCGCTACTGTAGCATTTTCGTTTTTATTTGACAAATATTGTCCAATCATAAACTAACTAGGATCAAAAGATTCGTCTCGTGATTTACAGACAAACTGTGTAATTAGTTTTTGTTTTCGTCTATATTTAATGCTTCATCCATGTGCCGTAAGATTCAATGTGACGAGAAATCTTGAAAACTTTTTAGATTTCGGGGTGAACTAAACAAGGCCATAGCTCCATTCCTTGACGAACTCTCTCGCCGTTGCCGCCAACCGCCAGCCGCGACATACTACTAGCTAGTGATTATCAATGATTTGGAATATTCAATGGGACCAATTGTGGGACACACAGAAGCACGCGATTTTAATACTTCTCGTGTCTCAGTAACTACAGTATTATATAAAAAAACAAAACGGGAGCTTGCTTGACCTCAAGTCAGCGATAATTGCGACGTGCGGAGATGATAATAATGGTGTGACAGTCCAAACCGGTAGTATAGTAACGTTCTTCCTACCCTGCGAAAACGAGTGATGGGTTGATTTTTAAGCTGCGATCTTGGGACCCAAAAGATCAATAATAATACGTACTCCCAAGATCGGACGACTTGACCTGGGACGACGACTGACCAGGCGACCGATTCGATTCACACGCGGCACGGCGCCTACCTCTGGAAGCAGGTTGTTCCGTTCCGGGACCGGAGGGGACCACGCGGCGCCAGCACCACGGTATCCGGTACACGTAGACGCTATCTTATCACGTTAGACTATCTCCAACAATCATCACCTAAAATACAAGATCCATTTATCCTTTGGGTAGCGCTACAGGTAAAAGGTTCCATACTTATATTTAGTCTTCTCCAGCAACGAGACCTAAAAGAAATCACTCTCTGCAAATGGGTCTCTAGGAGAGAGAATACCCAAATTTGGGTTATGCCTCTCCTGATACCTTGAAGGCTATAGGTATTATGTTGAAGACCCATTTTAGGTTTGGATTTCCAAATAGGTCTCCTATTGGAGACAGCCAGCAAGGTTCCCGCTGACTGCAAGGATTCTCGCGGCCACGCCTCTTAGCACCACCCATATTTTTATCCGGTCACAAATTTTAAATCAATTTTTTTAAAATTTTTTAAATTTTTCAAAAAAATACTAAAATTTATAGTATCATATTAGTATCATTAGATCTATTATAAAATATATTAAAATATATATTTTATAGTATAGATATTGTTACTGTTTTCTATAAAATTATCCAAACTTTAAAAAAAATAACTAACACGAATTCTAAAATTAATTCTTTCACAGATAGAGGGAGTAATAGATATAGCTCTTTAGCATTAATGCATGGTCTACCTATTTTTCTAGGGAGTTTCATGATTACTACTTTCTCCTTCATGTCAACAGTGAGCCTGTTTACATCCTGCAATTATACTTTGCTAGGCGTTGCTGCACCGGTGATCATATTTATAAGGCCGTGTTTAGTTCCTGAAGTGAAAAATTTCGTGACACTGTAGCACTTTTGTTTGTTTGTGATAATTATTGTCCAACTATGGACTAACTAGGCTCAAAAGATTCGTCTCGTAAATTTCGACCAAACTGTGCAATTAGTTTTTATTTTCGTCTATATTTAATACTCCATGCATGCGTCTAATGATTCGATGCGACAGGAATCTTGAAAAATTTTAAATTTTAGGATGGAAGTAAACAAGGCCAAGTCGAACCTAGGCCTAGAGGCTAAAATTCAGTCACCAATATTCAGCCAGCAGGCATTCGATGTTCCTCATGGTAAGCCACATTTTCTTTGTAATTAGCAAAGAAAAACAAAGTAGGGCACATTTTCTTGTGTTTATCAGTCACCAAAATTCTTATGGGTGTCGATGCGTTCACATCCTGTATAATTATGGCCTAAGTTCTCTTCATTGAAATAGATGAAGTCATGATTTTTCTCAGCAATCTAGAAGTGTTTCTCTTGCATTTTTACGGTTTTTAGTCAAATTTTGCCGTAGAACACTATTCAAACGTGGAATTGGGTCTTGTTTAGTTGTAAAAATTTATAAAATACACACTGCCGTTCTGGTATATGTTGACAATCTTTGTACATACGTTCTTGGGAGGAAATTCTTTGTACATATATACGTAATGCCCGATCGCCTCAGAAGGGTTCAAAAGGCCTGGACTGGGCAACCCAGCCCTGGATATGGTAACCATCATGCGTACAGCTCAGGCAGAGGCCCATACTACATGGGAGGTGCCAAGGTAGAAACTGTGTAGTATTTCTATGTTTTATATCAGTAAAAATTCAACTAAAGATAAAAGGCCTATTAGCTCAGTTGGTTAGAGCGTCGTGCTAATAACGCGAAGGTCGCAGGTTCGAGACCTGCATGGGCCATTTTTTTCTTTCCTCACCTTTTTTTTTGTGCTTTTTAAGACTTTTGGCCAATTTTGTGTTTTTTCCTCAAACTTTTTCTTTTTATATTTTTTAGACCTGCATAGGGCAAATTTGTGTTTTTTCCTCGACTTTTTTTTCCTTTTTATTTGGACCTGCTTGGGCCAATTTTGTGCTTTTATCCTCGGCCTCTTTTTTGCCTTTTTTAGAGATTCTTTTTTTGTGTTCTTTTTTCCCTGAAGCCTTTTTTTTTGTGCTTTTTAAGACTTTTGGCCAATTTTGTGTTTTTTCCTCAAACTTTTTCTTTTTATATTTTTTAGACCTGCATAGGGCAAATTTGTGTTTTTTCCTCGACTTTTTTTTCCTTTTTATTTGGACCTGCTTGGGCCAATTTTGTGCTTTTATCCTCGGCCTCTTTTTTGCCTTTTTTAGAGATTCTTTTTTTGTGTTCTTTTTTCCCTGAAGCCTTTTTTGTGTTTTTCTTTTTGCTTTTTTTGGGATTATTAGTTTGGACCCTTTTAAGGGATTTTGGACCATTCTCTCCTCCACAGAAATTGCTTTTCCCCCCTCAGCCGTTTTATTTTGCTTCTTTTTAGGGATTGTCATTGTGCTCTTTTTCCTAGGGATTTTGAACGACTCTCTCCTCCACAGCAATTGGGCTTGGACTACACAACATCGCCGGACCAATGCTTACGCCACCGCCGCTGTGCTCACCGTCGGGCAAAAAAACACTACATGTTCAGCGACGAGGTGTGTGTGCTCATATCATCGCCGCCGAGGGAGCAGCTGAAAGGCACCGAGAATGCTCCGTAGTCACTGCCGTTCTCATGCTTACCTTCCATGTCTTCTTCACTCGTGCTCGTATATTATATGACAATGCTCCATTTTATTCTATTACCGAAGAAGACGCACGTAAAACGGTAGTACTAGGGCCTTGTTTAGTTCCTAAAAAATTTTGCAAAATTTTTCAGATTCCCTGTCACATCGAATCTTTAGACACATGCATGAAGTATTAAATATAGATAAAAATAAAAACTAATTGCACAGTTTGATCGAAATTGACGTAACGAATCTTTTGAGCCTAGTTAGTCTATGATTGGATAATATTTGTCAAATACAAACGAAAAAGCTACAGTGTCGATTTTGCAAAATATTTTGGAACTAAACAAGGCCTAGGATACAAGTACGTAACTAGACTACTATAGCTGCCAGCGGCGCCAGCATCACAATAATATTACAGAGGTCCACTACTACACTTTGTTACATCATCCTCCCCTCGTTCATATCCGCCGCCGCTGCGACAGCATCGGCGATGGCACCGCCACCGCCGTCCCCCTTCCCCACGTGGCGCGCCGCGGCAGCCGCCACCATCCGGGCGTCCTCCCTCGTGGCCACCTTGTCGGCGGGCATCGGCGCCGCGCCCGCGCCGATCACCACGTCCCTGAGCGTCACCAGCTGGTTCTCGCCGCCGCCGCCGTCGGCCTCCGCCGCTGATGCGTGCCTCGCGTTCGTCTCCCGGGCCTGCTGCGCGCGGGCCGCCACGCCGCCGCGGACGTTGCCGGGCAGCCCCGTCGCGCGCATCTCCGCGGCCTGCGCCGCCGCCGCGTCCGCGAGGTCCACCGGCTTGTCGCCCGCCGGCGTCGTCTGCGCCGCCGCGTCGATGGCCTCGGCGATGGTCACCGCGTCCGTCGCCCCCGCCACCGTCCGGCCCGGCACCGGCACGGCGAACTGTGCCATCACCTGCATGTTCAGGAGCGCGCGCGTTTCAAAAGGTCCCCCGCCCTGTTCGTGTAGACGTGCAACTCAATGGAACCTTACCTGGCCGCCGGCGCTGGCGGTGACCATGCGTCTGCCGGCGGGAAGAGTTGTCTCCTCGACATGCAGGTCGCCGCCGCGCTGCTGGCCTTCTCGAGTGATCTTGTCCCGCTCGTGGCTCGCCTCTCGCTTGGCGGCCGCCGTCGGTGGGTAGACGTCGCCGGTGCGGACGGGCTGAGCCTGGTTGTTCATGCTGCCGAGATCGACCGGCGGACACTCGCAAGCTATATAGCTAGACAGATACCTGGGCGAAACAGCGGAGAAATTCAAGGATCGCTGCTGTGTTTTGCTAGCTCCGGATGGCGGATGGGTGGCAGGTCGATCGGCAAACGCACACAAGGTGTATATGTACTGCTCTTAGCGCTATACGTGATACGTGGTGTTGGGCTGTTGGCACATGCATGCATGGTGCCTGCAGCTGCAGTTCACGTCTTACAGCGACACGTCAAGACGCGACGCGTGCGTGTGGGCTAATCCGAGTGACAGAGATAGAGCGGCAAAGGTTTGGCACCCCGGCCGGCCACTGCATGACACATTGACACGCTGCTCTCGTTCGCACTGACACCTGCAAGCCGCAGAACGGACGCTGGCTTCAAGCTTTTTTATTTTCTTTTTTTTTTTCCGACAACACGCCGACCTTAGTTGGTACACGCGCTGAGATGTTTTGGAGGGCAAAACGACTTCATTTTTTTTTCCAAACAAAGGACTTGATTTTTTGTATTTTATATTTTTTGATTGGAAGACTTGATTTTTCCAAACAAAGAGCATCTCTAAAAGTATCCTATTTTTTTCTCCTAAAAACATATAGTTGTGAAGAAAAAAGAAGGTCATTTTCAAGAGTTTTCAATAATTCACTCATAAATTATAGCAGACACTTTTACATAAAAAATCCTATAGTATTTTTAAATTATCGTTACCACTTTTATATATATATTCACTCTCTCGTACATTTACATCAGAATCCTTTTCTACTCTCTATCCTTTTCACACCCTTCTACCTTTAAATTAGCAGAGAAGATAGTGTGGGGGAAGAGGGTGCATAGAAGAAAGGCCGTGCACATTTTTACGTATGATGACGGAAAGGATATGGGTACTCTTAAAGATGAGTTTTTCTCTTTTTTCTTAAAAAATATGAATGGAAAGAAATATGAGGTATTCTTGGAGATGCTCTAAGAACACTCTAGATTGTAACGTAGAAACATTCTAGATGGTTTTGAGAGGCACATATACAGGGCTTGTTCGCTTGGCTAAAAAATCATGGTTGAAATACTATTCATTGATTTATTGTAAGAGAAAAATAATATTAAATGACTAGTAGATTCGGTACATAAACTCACACGAATATGATCATAATTTTACAGTTTCATTAAATTAGACTTAAAAAGTGAATTTTACATTATTTGTGGGACGAAGGAGGAGCATTAAGTACTCAACTCGCAGCTTATTTTTGTCCACGAGGTGCTAGCTAGTCCCCTTTGCATCGCAGCGTTGCAGCATCATATCGATGGCCCTCGTTCATCAGCGCGGCCGCCGCCATGGCGTCGGCGACCTCGCCCATGCCGCCGCCTTCCCCCGCTGAGTAGGCAGCCGCGACCTTCTCCGCGTCCAGCCACGTGGCCGCCCTGTCGCCCGGCACCACGGCCGAGGGGTCGCATAGCACGTCCCTCAGAGCCACCGGCTTCGCCTCCTCGCCGCCGCGCGCTTCCTGATCCGGTGGTCGCTTGTTCGTCTCCGCGGCCCGCTGTGCTACGGCCGCGACGCCGCCGGGGACCACGACCCCGCCCTGCCCCGCTGCCCTCTGCACCGCGGCCTGCACCACCGTCGCGTCGGCGTGGTCCACCGGCCTGTCTCCGGCCGGGGACAGCGCCGCCGCTCGCAGAGCCTGGCCGGGAATGGTGACTGCTGCGCCCGTGGCGGGGGCGTCCTCCTCATCCCGGTTCGCCGTCCCCTGCAAAACGTCCAAACCATGGGACCGTTCACCGCAAAGCTTCAACTTCTTATCCTAAAATCAAATTTTAAAACTTTAACTGAATTTTTAGAAAAAAAAAACACTAAAATTTATAGTATTAATCAATATCATTAATTAGTATAAAATATATTTTTATAAAATATTTATTTTATTTCATAAATATTGATATATTTTTTTTTATAAAATTAGTTAAACTTTAAAAATTTGATTGACACGGATTTTAGGAGTGAAAACTTTCACAAAACTATATATATATATATATTCATATTATATGATGTATTTGTACCTGATGACCGCCAGCGGCAGGATCGACGTCCCCGGGGCGGCTAGACTGCCTCATGGTGCTGAACTGCACTGCTGATCAGCGTCGCCGTCGCACGCGATGATGTAGCTGTCTGGGCTAAAGAACGGCAGCAGCCTCACAAGGATTGAACAAATGGTTCGGCTAGCACAAGCCCTGGCAACGCAAGTATTGAGCAGAGCAACCAGCTGCACATGCATATATAAACCATTCCTTGAGTTGCGTTGCGTTGGCGTGGCATGGGCCTTGTCTCGTCGATGCCTAGCTACAACGGTGCGTCGAGACGGCTACAACTACAACGGTGGGTGGTGGATCGATCACGCCCAGGCCACCAGTTTGCAAGATGCCATGACAGGTTGACAGACAGTGCCCACAGCTACAGTTCGCCGTCTCTGGTTTGTTCCCGGCTGAACCCACGCACGTCTCCGCTTGAGGTACCGTACGCGGCAGCTAACGTTGCTAAACGGCAAATGATCTCTCTCTTTGCAGATTCGTCTCCACCACGATTTTCAGTCGGCAGCGTGTCATCGTTAATTTCATTTTTTATGAGTCAAATAGAAATTGGAGGAGAGGGAAGGGTGCGTTGGCACTCCCTCAATCCTATAAATTATCTCACTCTTCAAAAAGTCAAATATTTTCAACAAACTAAATACATAAAAAATATTAATATTGATGATATACATCATTAATATCATCAGACAAAACGCTAAATATGTTTTTCTAAAAAAATTATTTAAAGACATAAGTAACTAGCAAAAATGCTCGTACGTTATAATGGAAGAAAAAATATAGTTTCATCAGTACTTTTGACATCTATGTGTTGTTTTATCTTCAAAGCTATTGTTTTTATTGCACTCAATGCTACGCTAAAATGTATATATAACTAATTTTGAAATCAATATAATTTCTTATACTTAAGTAAACAATTGCATCTATGCCAAGCGTAGGCGAACACAAAGGGCTAGGGGTTTATGTTTTCACTTCCACTTTGAATTATAGCATCAAAGAATTAGCAGATATAACTGCGCATACTGCATATCTTTACATAGTGCAAATAGTACATAATTCATCAATGAGGAAATATAATACCCTATTTTTTTACTTTCTATTTTCCTCTTTGTTCTTTTTCTCTTATTTCTCATCCTTATCTGCAAGCTCATATTTAGAGCCACGTGGCCTCACCACTCGCATCCCAAGGCGAACATGGAGCTCTAATGGATTGATGGTGACAGCACCCCGGTGGCCATAGAGTCCTGACACGACAATGCCCCGATACCATCATGTGATGGCGTCTCCGTAGCCTGGCAAATCGATGAGACGGAGCCCCAATAGCTGCATATGCCAACGACGTCTTGGCAACCTCGCTCGTGTCACCGTATCCTCTCTCCTCGAACCTCGCCCTGCATCATCACCATCACATATCCTCGTCTCGGTCATGCTCACGTCGCCATCTTGTCAGGTTGCCCCTTCGTTGCCCAACCTCGCCATGGTCTCCACATGTCATGTCATCGTCGTTTCGGCCACAACATCTTTTCGCACCGCCTTGCATGAGATGATATAGTGCCGTGCTTGTATAGTTTAATTGGTGTTTAAATTTAACCTAATTTGTATTCAATTTATTTATTAAGATATAGATTAGATTGGTTGATAAAGATTTTTTTATTTAGGAGACAGAAAAACATAAAAAAGCCACAGAGCCATATATAGGTATAGATAAGATTAGAATTAGACATAATATAAATTATGTAAGATTTTACTCATCAATTACTTATATTAGATTAGAAAAAGATAAAAAGTTCGAACACCCTTGATATTCTATCTGTTATTATTTATTGCTGCATGGCGGAGCCGCGCCAATCTTTCGACGTAGTCACCAATGTGCGGGGAGAGGCTAGACGATTTGTCTTTTTAGTACTAGGGATAAATGAGCAATTTTAAGGTATTCTTGAATCTAAATGTGTTGTAAGATTTAGCGTCCGATAATATATCAACGTTTTATGCGTAGAGGGATAGCACACGGCCACATGAGACAGATTTGGGCCTCACCCAAAAATCCTAAGTATGCCCCAATAATCGATGTAACACTATGGCCTAGCTAAAACTTGTCTGCGCCCCATCCACGACCCAACGGATACTTTTCTGTGATCCGCCTCGCACACGTGCGTCATTCCCCTTCTCTAGTTCCCCACACGGCCATCATACCAGACGATCAGACCAAATTTTTAGCTAAAATTTTACCTCTTTTTTTGAGATTACACAGTACAACGTAGACACTCAAGACGCACACACACTTTAGTATTAAGGATAGACTAATATTTTATAGAAATTTAATTAAATTTTAAAAAGTTTGGCCTGTATGAATCCTATAATAATATCTTTTTTTTAATGGGGGGAGTACGTACGAGCAACCTCCACTGTAACCTCTTCACACTTCTAGATCTTATTGCTCCTTTGCATCTCCTCAAACCTCGTTCCAACTCTTACAACATGGCGCCACAGAGTAGGTCATTGCCAATTCAAATATCGTAGTACATGTCATCTAAGCCCACAGATAAATATAGGAGCCAGGGCCGTCCTGGCATAAATGGGGACCCTGTGCTAAATTCTAAAATAGGCCCTAACAACTAACAAAATACAATAGTAAAATAATGTACTTATTGCAAGAAGCTTGGTGATGTTTTAGCTCTTCATGATTTTTAGAATGACGTATAATTGGAAATATAGGGAGTATGTACAATGATCAACAACTATACAGTTTTAACTTTTGGCTGCATGACCTATCCATAGCTCCTTCATAATATTAAGTTCTCTATCTTTTTGAGTTTTTTGTAATTCCATTCATATTTTCCTAGATTCATTTGCAAAGAAATGGCTTTGATTTGAAACACTTTATGCCTAGACACGTCAATACACAACAATAAGTAAGGGAAAAAAACCAAATTAAGAGACATTGCGTTAGTTATATGCATCAGACAACAAACAAGCTAGTTCCATTTCACTTGCAAAAGACTCATAACAAATGAAGAAAAAGAAATAGAAATGAACTTGTTAGCTTGCCGAAGGCCAGATGCAACCAGCAGTTCAGCGCGGCACTTGCACCCTTTTGTTGTGCACGTCAAGAAAAGTGGACCAACAGTTTAGAACCAAGCCTTGAGCTGCCTGCAGCGACCAGCACATCCTACTACTAGATGATGCATTGCAATTGGAGTTTGGGGCCCCTAAAAATGGAGGCCCTGTGCCGTCGCACAGGTCGCACTCCCACAGGGACGGCCCTGATAGGAGCACGTGATGCCAAGAGGGGTGTGAATTGGGCCAGTTATAAAACATAAAGCTAGGCTAGTTTGGTTTGCACTTGAAACATAAACTAAGGGAGCTTCAATAATTGACTCTTAAGCTAGCTCTAAATATTTTTTATATTTTAGTTGAAGAGAGAGAAAATCTAGCTCTTGATTAAGAGCTAAGATCTTGCACGTATTTTAAGGTTATGTGAGAGTGTCATGTGTGACTATCCATGCTAAAAGTTAACATTATTAAAGAAGTTGTCATAGAGCTAGTAACTAGCTCTAACCCTTAGAGGTGCCCTAACAAACATGGTGTGGATCTTAGTTTTTCTAGTGTACTAACCTATTCTTATCTTGGAAAGGGTAAATGACACACAAGCCAAACATAAAAGTGAAAAGGCTTAATGTGTAAGGTAAAGAATAAGCCAAGAGAGAGCAAACTCCCAAGACGAAGATTTATCATATAGTATTGTTGGTTACCAAAACGCAACCTCCAGTACATGTTAGAGCTCCATGAAGGATATGCTCTCAGCCACCAAGCTTTACCTCTCAATCACGATTTTAGGCAAGTTGCAAGACAAGACACAAGTGCATCAAGAAGACTATTAATAAATTTTGAAAATTATATAACCAACTGGCCTATTAGCTCAGTTGGTTAGAGCGTCGTGCTAATAACGCGAAGGTCGCAGGTTCGAGACCTGCATGGGCCATTTTTTCTTCTGTTTTTCATTCCCTGTTGACTTTTCTTTTTTCATGCATGGGCTATCTTTTTGTTTTTCATTCACAAGTTGTCTTTTTTTTTTCTTTTCTAGGCCATTTTTTTGACTTTTCTTTTTTCATGCATGGGCTATCTTTTTGTTTTTCATTCACAAGTTGTCTTTTTTTTTTCTTTTCTAGGCCATTTTTTTCATTCACTGTTGACCTTTTCTTTTTTCATGCATGAGCCAAATTTTTTGTTTTTCATTCACAGGTTGACTTTTTTTTTTCCTTTTTCATTCCCGGTTTGACTTTTTCTTTTTCCATTTTTCATGCATCATTCATGGCTTTATTGTGTTAAATGTCTTTTTATTATTGTGTGATTTTTTTCATGATTCATCTTTTCTTCTAGCACATCTAGCGAGAATTAACACTTGGTTGGAGTCCGCAGGTAACTAATGATTTATCCTTTTAAGCTCATGTGGTGAAAATTAATGTCTTTAATTAGTAATAGTATTACAGTATTTATATATTTTTTTCTAACGTGTCCGATGAAGCTTGTAATTAACAATAGCAAGATAATAAGATCTATTATTCTAGACTCCACTTCAAAGTACAAATATCTTTTCTTTTTAAAGACCAACATATATGAGTAGAGTGTTTTTATAAGGGACTTGCTAAAATCTAGGTGTATGAATTTTTATTTTTTTAGATGACAGTTAGTGCATATATTTTATCAGTTCTCCTATATTTCAGCCTGAATTTTAAGGCCGTGTTTAGTTGCAGATATATTTTGCAAAATGGCAAAGATTTTCCGTCACATCGAATCTTACGGCACATGTATGAAGTACTAAATATAAATAAAAAAACTAATTACACAATTCATCTGTAATTGGTGAAATGATCTTTTGAGCCTAGTTAGTCTATGATTTGACAACATTTATCAAATACATACGAAAACACTACAGTAGCATTTTGCAAAAATTTTCAGAACTAAACAAGGCCTAAGATGATTTCAGACAACACTCTTATAGTATAAGTAAATTGTTACTTTTGTGATTTTTTTTATTTGTCTTTGTGTAATAACATATTAATTTTTTTGTCCTTATGTACGTATAGAAATAATTGTAGATTGTTAATTATCTTTGTGCAAACACAAATCAGACTTTGCCAGTTTCGTGGTTTTGTCTAACGAGTTTTCTTATTCTTGGTACCAAAAATTACAGATTGCACCTACAAAAATTGCATCGAACAAAATCTATAATTTAGTATAAACTATATGCAATAAGTGTCGTCTAAATAGTAACTAAAATTCTGCCATCTGAAATTTAGCAAGTCCCTCTTGAATCCGTCGATCAATCTTACCTTATAGGGCATATTTTAAAAAATGCAGAACCAGTGCTATCTCAAGTGTTTTGCTCTTTTCGGTGAAAGGCTCCTGGAAGAAAGGAGTGTGCGTTTGATCCAAGATTAGCAACCTCTCTCTCTCTCTCTCATAGAGAGAACCTCACTGGCACATTCAGAGCTCTGCAGTTACATACCTCGATCGAGATAGTGGACATATTAAAATGAAAAAGAAAGTGTAATTCGCTGTGACACGAAAATAATCTTAAAAATCAGGCAATGGAACATAGGAGAAATGTTTTTATAACAGACACACACATTCCTTCACTGCTGAGGGAGATACGAAGCCAATTTATCTGCTGGAGCTAACGACATTGGGAGATGCTATGTAACTTAGAAGACGATGACAGAATCGACATGGTGTTTCATCTTCTCTAGGTTCGGCGATACGGCGAACTGGATCATTAGCGGTGGTCCGCAGACGAGAGCCAGCGTGCCGTCGCCGCCCTCGGGCACGTGCTCCCGCAGAATGGCCTCCGTCACCACCCCGACGCTGTACTTCCACTCCTCCGGGCGTTTCACCTGGCTGATGACGTACCACACCTTGAGCCTGTCTGGGTACTCGGCCGCCCACCGGTCCAGCTCGCCGCGCAGGAGGATGTCGTCCTCCGTCCGGTTGGCGTACACGAGGTGCATCTCCGTCGGGTCCTCCGGCTGGTCGCGCAGCACCGCCTGGATCACCTGGTAGATCGGCGTGATCCCGCTCCCGCCGGCGACCATGACGAGGCGCCCCGCCCTGCGCGGCTCGCCGTCGATCACCAAGCCTCCCCGGCCGGCGTACTCGACGTGGCCGACAGGCCCCTTGACGTCGACGCGGGCGCCGATCGGAAGCGAGTCCAGGTACTGTGTCATCCGCCCGCCGTCGGGGAACTTGGGGTTCTCGTTCTTGAAGTACACCTTCACCAGGAGGTCGAAGTGGCCGACCTCGTCCACGGAGCTCGTCGGCGTGTACGCCCGCATGCACAGCTTGCCGTCGATGCTGGCGCACACGAAGATGTGCTTGCCGACCGGGAGGCCCAGCACCTGGCCGGACGACGGCAGCGCGAAGCGGAACAGGCGGACGTCGCGGGACAGCACCGTCTTGGCGACGAGCCGGCACGGGACCTTCTCTTCCCGCGGGTTGGAGAGCGCGACGACGACCGGCGGCGCTGGGCCACCGATGGGGGCGTGCTCGAGGTGAGAATGAGATGCCTGCTCGGTGCCGGCGGCGGTGACGAGCAGATCGCCGATGCGGTACGCGCCGAGGAGGTCCTTGGCCTTGTCGGAGTGGATGGCGTCGAACTCCTCGGTGCAGTCGGTGCCGGCGTTGATGAGGATGCTGTCGGCGCCGCCCGGGTGGTCCTTGAGATACTCCGTGCAGTCGTAGACGTGGCCGTGGACGACGATCCACGCCGAGTCCTTGGACGCGTGCTTGCGCACCTCGGACATGGTGAACTGATTGCTGGCGGTGTTGGTGGTGGACGTCGCCGCGGAGGTGCTGCGTGGTGGCAGCGCCGGTGGCGACGCCGCACCGGCGGCCTCCGCGGACTCGATGTGCTTCTGCTGCGCCATCCATCCGCCCGGCTGGTTGCCGGGCTGCACCGGGTGCTCGAACGCAAGCCCTATCTCCCCGTTGCTCGGCCGGCACACGTTAACCTTCACCCTGAACCAGCAGTTGGTCATCATTCCCTGCAAACAATTAAGCGCGTGTGAGACAACATCATCAGCATCATGATAGAGAAACAAAGAACGTCGACATGGACATGCATGGTTAGGAACAAGAAACGGTGCCATGCCAGCATGCATGTACCAAGAGGTTCCAGGTGAGGAACTCGGGCTGGGTGTTGAGCGATTGGTCCCATGCGCGGACGGCGATCTCCTTGCAGGCGAGGAGGTCGGCGAGCTCGACGTCGATGGACCAGAAGCACCAGCACCAGCACCTGCCGTACTTGGTGGGCTTCTCCGGGTGGTCCAGCACGCAGAGGAGCCATGTCTGACCGCCGTCCAGCGTCACCTCAACTCGCGTCACTTTCTTGCCACCACCTACAAACAAGTAGGAATTCAGTGATGAAGAACACAGGGAAATATATATGAACCATCTGCTGCAGATGATGATGCTCCACATCGGCATGCATGTAGCGGGTTATTACCAGAGTAGGCGAATCCTTTCATGGTGTAGGTGCGCTGTGTCGTGATGGCGTTGATGGGCAGGAAGTCATTGTGCCCTGGCGTTGTGATCACCGAGTTTGTGTTCATCTCGTTGATCACATACTCCGGCTTGTACCACCAGCCTGCATATGCATATTATGTGTGCCAGCAAATTCAGCAAGGGGTAAATCTGATCTTTCAGTCAGAGATGAACAAATCTGAAATTAAATCACTCTCAAGAATTTACCTTGGGCGTCGGCGAGCTTGGCGTCGACGTGGGACGGCAGGAATCGGTTGTCCCGGTAATGGTAGTAGTTGTCGGACTCAGCCCGGGTGACGACGATGCGGCGGAGCCACTTGACCATGCGTCCGGCCGTGCATCCGGGGACGATGAGGCGCACGGGGAAGCCATGGTCGGGCAGCAGCGGCCCGCCGTTCTGCTGGTACGCGAGCATGACGTCCATGGTGGGGTCCAAGGCCCGCTCGCGCGTGATGCTGGTGCCGTACTTGGATCCGCCGCCGCCGGGGAGGTCCTCGTCGCCCTCGAAGCACACGTAGAGCGCGCCGCCGTCGCCGTCGTCGACGACGCCGCCGCACCGGCGCAGCACGTCGCGGAGGCGCGCGCCGCGCCACACGGACGTGGACACGGCGCCGGGGCCCCAGTTGAAGCCCAGCGTCTGTCGCGCCATGTTCTGCTCCTTGCGGCGGTTGCTGGAGCAGACGAGCGTGACGGGGAGCTCCAGGGCCCGGAAGCCGCGGGCGAGCTCGTCCATGGTGAGGCGCGCGGGGCGGCGGACGAGTCCGGCCACCTCCACGGTCCACGCCGCCCAGTCCCCGCGCGGGACGGGCCCGTGGTTGCGCACGTAGTGCAGCGGCGCAGGGGTGACGAAGCCGTGCTCCATGAGACGCCGCAGCGGCGGCTCGCCGTTGAACGGGTGCTTCCCCGTGAGGCGGATCAGCGACGCGCTGCGCTCCACCCACGCGTCCGCGGTGCCCTCGTCGCGCGGGTCGTGCTGCACCGACGGCTCCACGCCGAGACGACGGCGCAGGTAGTGCGATCCGTACGTCTCGTGTCGATGATGATCATCATCCTGGTGTTCGTCGTCGTCGTCGTCGGAGGAGGATGCGTCGTCGTCGGCCTTCTTGCCGTCCGACGAGACGGGGGCAGCGACGTCGACGAAGCTGCTGCCGCTCACGGATGAGCGGCGCAGGACGTCGTCGCCCGGCAGAGCGGGGTACGGCAAACGCTGCGCGGCGGCGCCCGGGTCGAGGTTGGCCAAGTGCGTTGGCGGCTCAACACAAGTGCTCATGATGGTCGATCGGGTGGTGTGCTTGCTCCTTGCTGCTTGTGCTGGGTGAGAGAGGAGCAGCGAGCGACCGAGCGGGAACTCCCTGCTGTCGTGTAGAGCGTTTGTGCTCGTGACAAGGCTAGGCAGGTCGTTGCATCGGGTTGTGCTTGTGCACGAGCAGTATATATACACTCGCGTGCCGGTGATGCTCCCACAATCCCGCAAATTTTGGACCCATCGTCAGACGCCAACAAAAAAATGGCTGGCCTGGAGCCGCCATTGAGCACACGTCACTTGAGCGACAACCAGCCAAAACCATGCATATGTCTGCTCACGGTTCCTAGCACGGTTTTCTCGTGTATATAGTAACATATAACCAAAAAAAAGAAGATAAAACAAGTGTGTGTATATCATGAGTCATGCGTGGATCGAGTTGCGGAACAACGACTTTCGGTTTTTTCGAACAATTCGGGGAAGGTCCCACCTTTATTTTCATTATGAAAATTGGTGTGGGCGAATGGTAAGCAGTTACAGGCGAACAAGTTTTTGTTTTCAACTTCTGAAAAGAGATCAATCAAGATCCATATGATATTGGGCTTTGACACGGGATGCCATAACTTCCAATACCTTTTGGAAACTTCCCACGGTCTCATCCCTCGCGGTGTATGTTAGAACTTCTAACATGGGAGGGTCTCTTGAAACATACGTAATCACTTCTAACATACGTCGGAACTTCTGACGTGGGACAACAAAAAAGTGACAGGGTTTTAGATACGTCGTTAGAACCTCACATTTTTGCTGTCCATTTTAGTGTGTACGTTACGTGTTCATCAACATCTAGACATCTTTTATGACTTTAGCAATCTCAAGATCGATTGAGTGATCAGTTATTCGGAGTTGCTCGTAAGGATAGAGAGTGTGTGTTCATAGGATTGTGTATATATGCATATATATGAGTGTGTATGTGTTGATTTAGGAATTTTTATAAGGCGAAGGTGGATAAATTTTTTAATGGAGTTAGATCTAGTACCTTATTATTGACGTTGATGATTAGGGTCTCTAGAATTGATGACCAGAGGTTTATGAAAAATATTAGGACTTACATATTTTTCTTAGAGCATTTCATGTGAATCTACATGGACGCTTCAAAATATTTCTCCTCTTATTAATAGTAAGTTTGGCCGATCGATGATATGATGATATGACTACTTGGTTGTAATGGACACTTTTAAACGGGATAGGAATATTTTTTTTTAAAAAAAAAACCTCAGCTATCCGTCGTTAAAGCTAAATGGCTAGCTCCGTGTTGACGCAACAAGGACAGCGAGCTCCTAATAATTGGTGCAAATTGCTCATAAATGGTGCAACGAGACATATATGTGTAAAATTAAGGGGGAGGACACAGACCTTTCCTTCGATCTGTTAGACGTGCTAAACGTCCAGCAAGCACTATATATATATCATTTGAACCGAGCAAACACATGACGTATACGTGGGTTTTGTTTGAACATCTTGCGGCACAATGCAATTTGAATGGATTGTATTTGAACCGTCAAGCATATTCCGTGTGGAAGAAGGTCCGTTCGAAAAATAAATAGCAGTATTATGAAGGTACACAGCTCCGATGATTGGGGAAATTTTTCCCTGGCTGCTGACTTTGTACTACATGTCAACAAACAATAGGAAACAGTTCGACTTTCCCCGAACGGGTCCAAGTCAAACAGTAGCTGTAGCTTTGAATCACTTCTTTTTTTGCGTCACTACAGTATGGAAATTAACATAAAAGACCGTCGACTACGTATGCTACTACATACAGTACACTAGTATTTTGAAAGTTCTTACTACTAGATATACATAGGTGCGTGGCGATAGATACGTAGTGACGCACTAGCGAACTGCGCTCATTGTCTCCATTTTTTTTTTCTGATGTGAAATGCCATGTCATCGCTATGGCGTACGGGTCTGTTTGATTGGGTATAGCGTGTTCCTCGTGTATTACTTTGTCGATGTCAACCGGCCAGTGCAAGAATCAATTCAAAATAACGTGACTACGTTACTCCTATAACAGCGGCTGCAAGAAGCCTCCAGTTAAGTTGCAGCAAACAGCTGTTTTTTCTTTTTTGACAAGTAGCAAACAGCTGTTGTTGGAATCATTTGTTCCGATCCGTTAACTAAAAAAATGAAAGGAATTGATCGTGTGGATCGACATTTCCATCAACCTAATTAAGAAATTTTCAAGGAGCTGACTAGATCATATTTGTCCAGAGAGATCCAAAAGACAATCTTTTAGCTAGCTAGCTGGACAAATAAGGGATATACACCCGGCTAATTAAGTACAATCCAAATATATGCACACATTGACCACATAGTACTTTTGAAGTTGTCGCATATTGCCATACGTTCTTCAACAACGACATCACACATGGACGATGTGTAGCTAGCGTAAACCGTGTCCATACAACTACACACATTCCATTCTCCAGTAATTATATACAGTTAACATTACAACAATAACTGACCCTACAAGATCCTACTCCGTCAATAAGGGTGTATTTTGACTTTGTGATCAAGATGCAGTCAATCAAAAACACTTGCAAGTGGCTGCAAGATATACTCCGTATAAAAGAATGCATGATAGATTTTGTAATTGTGTCTCAGCGGCATCACCATTGCTCGATCAAGGCACGCACACAGCGGGTATAGAACCTGTGATTTCCACGCTATGAAGTTAGATATCCCAGGTCACCTTGTGATTTCCACTCCAAGAAGTTATCCCTGATCAATAATCCATAAATTATTAAGTATGTTAATTACCTAGCTACACGGGGACAGGACATCAATGGCCTCAGGTAGTAAACATCGATGTCGTTGCCAGGTTGCTTCGGACCTTGGATGAGCATCGGCATCATAATGAACTTCCGCTTCATGCATAACCACGGAGGAAGGTTGTAGATACATATAGAGTAACGGGCCAAGTGCTATGACTAGAGCTCTGGTCCCCAAAAGGATTAAATCCATCCGTACTCAATGCGAACCTTAGGTTTCTTGCGTCCTCTGCAAAGTACGGGAATTCTCTATCGATTCCTCTCCGCTGAGAACCATCTGCAGGGTGTCTCAACATGTTGTCCACCTTACGGTCTTCTTTGTGCCATCGCAACAACTTTGCATGCTCCTTATTTCTGAACAAACGTTTTAGGCGTGGAATTATTGGAGCATACCACATAACCTTGGCAGTGATTCTATTTCTCGGACGTTCTTCATCCTCAACATTGCCAGGGTCATCTCGCAAGATCTTGTACCTGACGCATGGCAAACAGGGCATTCATCTAATTTCTCGTGCTCGCCACGGTACAGGATGCAGTCATTAGGGCATGCATGTATCTTCTCGATTTGTAATCCCAAAGGGCAGACGATCTTTTTTGCTTCGTATGTAGTGGTGGGTAACTCATTAGGCTTCAGAAGCATCTTTTTTTGGATCTTCAGTAATTTTCCAAATGTCTTGTCAGAAATACCATTATCTGCCTTCCACTGTAACAACTCCAGTGTCGTTCCTAGCTTTTTCTGTCCCTCTTCGGCCGACAGGTAGAGTAGCTTCTTGTGATCCTCTAGCATTTGGTCAAATTTAGCCTTCTCCTTTGCACTTTCGCAATCTCTCTGTACGTCGCGAATGACATCATCAAGAGCATCGTCATCATCAACGATACTGTTTCCTGCATCCCCGTCTTCTTCACCTTCGTCCTCTACTGCGAAGTCGCACTATTGAGCAAAAACATCGTCAGGGTACGCTTGCTCTTCTTCACCTTCTTCCATCATAACCCCGGACTCTCTGTGTTTGGTCCAACAAATATAGTTTGGCATGAAACCATTCGTGAACAAGTGCAAGTGAATTTCTCTTGAGTTTGAAAATTCCTTCAAATTCTTACAAACGGCACATGGGCAGCACATAAAATCATCACGCTTATTTTGCTCCGCCACTCAGTGGAATTCTCGCACGCCCTCAATGAACTCGTTGGAGCGGCGATCAACATTGCACATCCAATGGCGTGTCATTATCTGCATTATCATGGAATTGTAATTTTTCTATTAAAAGCTATAATTTTATCAGTAAAGAAAATTAATTTCAAGAATTTTTAAAGTGAAAAACAATTTATTTAACAATTACAACAAAAATTATATTATTAATATTTTAAAATAAGAACATGAACATATTAAAGTAAAAATATCCTATAATATCTATAATAGAACTTAACATGATTCGTGTATACATAGTAGTAATGATTTGTGTATACTAGTTTTTAGCGGGCACACACTTAGCATCGTTCAAAAAAATTCAAACATGAGAAGACGATGATTGGAGAGATGGCAACATGAAATAATTAAAATAGACATATGTCCAATATAAAATTACATATGGCGGTGAGAAACATAGGAGGATGAAGCTAGCAACCTTTCAAACAAATCGACGACGGCGTAGAAGCGTTGAAATGGATCGATCGCGGGAGATGAGAGCAATAACAAGAAAGAACAATGGAAGAACAAGCAAGAACAAAAGAGCTCGGGCTCGGGCAGGGAGAGGAAGAAGGGAGAAGGGAGATTCAATTTATAGCGGGGAGGGTTTAGTCCCGGTTGGTGTTGCGAACCGGGACTAAAAACCTACCTTTAGCCCCGGTTGGTGCCAAAGACCGGGACAAAAGGTTTAGTCCCGGTTAGTGGCATAAACCGGGGCTAAAGGTAGGTCTTTAGTCTCGGTTCGTAACACACACCGGGACTAAAGGTCCCTCCGCGACGGCGCCTGACACCGGAGCCGTTGGGGAGGAACCTTGTCCCGGACACCAAAAATACTGGGACTAAAAGTCATTTGGTACATCTCTACCAAAGGTACGTTCTCTAGCAGTGCTACACGGTACTGACACTCAGCTCGTCCCACGAGATGCACGCGGATGTCCAGTTTTATTTACCGGTGTTTATTGTTGGAAAAATGCAGTATGCATGCCAAATTGCCAACTCATGCCGCCAGCAATATTAAACTAATCTTTCTTCATATTGTTAATGTCACCGTACCGTAGTCACACCTGATTCCCACCCGTATTTCAGTGCGTATATATGCCTGTGTCACTGTTACTACGGATGGCGCGAAAAAAAAATTATACGCGACAGCGGTAGACTTGGACGGTTCCACCATAATAGAGATGGGATTATGCACCAATAGATTAATTAATTAATTAATGAAGTCGATCGGCGACTTCAAAACCAGAATTGTATAAAAATGGGATCAAATACTAAGGCAGTGAGATCAACTCACAATGCAAGTTGTTCTTGTTCATTCACGGGCGTTGAGCGAGCTCAATCAATTAACAGTGAAGAGATTAATACATATATACTCCTAGTCTTGAAATCATCTGTAGATGATGTTGCTATATACTGTAGCAACAGTAGAGCCTATTAATTAAGAGATTGGGTACATCAGTACATGCATGCATGTTGGTAGTACATACTGTACAGTAGAGCTTTGGTAGTTTGCAGTAGTTGTGTTTTGTGTGCAGACGCATGGTCCACGAGCAAAATATGTATCTCAAATTGATAAATTTCAGAAGGAAAAAAAAAAGAAAAAAGACTCGGCAAGATGTTCTAATACGGCCATTTGCACATTGCAAGTTTGATATAGGACGAGATACTCTAACCTACATTAATTTTCATTATGCGAAAAAGACTCGGCTTCGTTTGGCTGATTTGTTATCTTTTCACTCTCCAACAACTTTTTTATATCTCGTGTGCTTTTTACAGAGCTATTTTCGTCTTTTATTTTTGGCTAGCGAAAAATCCAAAATAAAAGATGACTATATTTGCATAACCATTTAGACAAGTTGTTGGAGGATAAACTCTCACGAATATTTTTTATTTCTAACATTTAGAAAAGATATAAATAGTTTCTTGGAGTTGCTCTTAGAGCATCTCCAACAGTTATGCAATTGAAATTTGTCATTTGTTGGAATTTGCCAAGTCCCTAAACGTTTTGCCAAAGGAAAAATAAGTCTATCTCCAAGTGCTTGGCATTTTTGACTTGACATTTCCCAAAATAGTGGACCCAACTATTTTTTGTCCGGGATCTTTTTTTTGTTTGGCGCGCTTCGCGTGAGATTTTTCCTCTGCGCGGGAATTTCCGTCGTCCGTCGCCGCTAGTCCACAAAGTCACAAGTCACCGCCGTTTCTGTGAATCGTGGCCTCCCGGTCCACCAGTCCACGAAGTCGCAGTTCGCCAGAGTTGCGTCGCGCGCCAGTAGTCCACGAAGTCGCAGGTCGCAGAGTTCATGTCGCGCGCGGCCTCCAGGTCCGCCGCGGCCTTCTCCCCATCATTCCGCACCAAGCCTTCGAGGTCACCGGCCAGTCAACCATAGCTACGTCGCGTCACGTGAAGGAAGAAATGTTCGCGTGAGGAGGAGTCCTCGCGGGAAACTACCGCAGCGCGTGGGGAGGTCGCGCACGATAAGGAGTCCAGGAAACTCGGGATATCAAAATTGTCAAGTCATTGTGCTTATGTAAAAATACCAAGTTTGGTTCATCAAATGCCAAGTTTGTCAAAATGCATAAGTCAAATATCTAATTGTTGGAAAGCAATTTTTAAGGTTTTTAACAAATTTCTAGAATGCATAATCCAATTGCTCCTAGAAAGTCTCCATCTAATCCAGTACAGCAGTAAAATTGTTTCCTTCCGACGATATATTTGCTCCGGCTGCACTGCTGCCGCCTTCGGTTAAGGTCACAATTCACAAGGCGGAAGACCGAGCGGAAACATCCGGCCTGAATCCATATGGCCCATTCTGATCCCAGCATCAGCTGGCCGTTGGCGGGCCAGCGGGTAATGTTCCATGTTGCCTGCGCAATGGCGCCGTCCCACCGTACCCATTGCCATGACACTCCATCGGCCTTGTTCTCGGTGTCGACGTGAGTGTCCTGCTGTATATTCTAGTATTCACGGAGAGCATTCAGTCGCCTGTTGACTTGACGGCGTCGTATTTGTTTTGTTTGGTGTTTAGAGGGTTGTTTAGGACAGTGGTTATTTCAAAAGAAATTTTGATTGACTCACATTTACCCCTCTCTGGTAGATCCGATATCGATGTTTTCTATGTCTTCCCTGCCAGTCGGCTGCTGCATGTGCTTCTACTGAGAGCATTTCCAACAGCTCCCCTATATCCCCAATCCAACCACCGTATTGGGGGAGTTGGCTCAAAATCTCAGCTCCAATAGATCCCAGCTCATCCCCATAAATTGGTGATCACCAAAAACAAGCCCAATTCCCCTCAAATAAAAGGGGAGATGCAACTCTCCCAATACTATAGGTGCACACACAACTGTCACTGTCTGGATTTTTCTTCCGCCCACGCGTACCTCGGAGCTCGCCGGCCGATCATGGCTCGCTGCTTGCTGCCCGCCGCCTGAGCGCCCGTGGTTGTCGCCATCACTCGTGGAGGTGCCATAGAGGGGTGGTGACCGTCTAGCCAAAGAAATCGAGGAAGGGCTGCATGTCGAGGACTCGAGGAGGACACCGGATCTGGATCTGCGAGGGTGCTCAGGCCGTGCTCATGCTCAATGGGTGTGGGGAGCAAGGGGAGTGCCCGTGCTTGTACTCGGTGGGTGGGGAGCAGCAGGCTGTGCTCGGGCGCTGGAGAGAGGAAAGAGCCGCTGCATAGATATGAGAGAGAGGAAAGAAAAGAAAAGAAGAGGGAAAAAATAAAAAATTATAATCTGACATGTGAACCTTTGTATTGAGACAGATTATTAATGATCTGTTGAAAGGATCTCCACCAATAGTCTAAAAAGCGGTATTAGTATTGGTGATACTGTGATCACTAGTACTATTCTATTGGGAATGAAATATTGGTGAGTTATTGGCGATGCTCTAATATGCTTTAGTAACACTACTGTCAAGAGTTTCAGTCGTTCGTCGTCGTCCTCAGCTCCTGCTTCTTTTGATAGATCGATGGCTGGATGCATGCATTGCTCGCTACAGCTGCCCGACGAACCAAGGGATCGTCGTATCAGACGACTCCTGCTGGTGGCGCCATATCTTGATGGGCAGGCCCTTGCTGAACTCCACGTACGGGTGCGCCATCGGGACGTCCTCGCCGTCCAAGCTCCACCTGTACTGGAGCACGAGGTGGTGCAGGAAGAAGGCAGCCTCCAGTTTGCCCAGCTCCGATCCGGGGCACAGCCGGAGCCCGCCGCCGAACGGCGCAAACTTCTTGCCTGACGACGCCTGGTCCTGCCCCTGCAATGCAAATAAATAACGAACTCATGGCATTAGTAGCTAGCTAGGGAGTACTGGGCCGGGATCGAAACGATCAGATCAAACAACACGGTTCATGCGTACGTGTACCTCCCATCTGCAAGGATCGAACTCTTGAGGGTTCTTGTAGAGAGCAGGGTCCAAATGAACGGAGCTCAAAATTGGCAGCACTTTCCAGCCAGCTGGGATCACATACCCTGCCAAAACAAAGTACAGTAGGGATTAGGGGACACTGGAACAGCCACTATCCTCTTGCAGCATATATACTGATTTTACAGTCACTGGGAGTCACCGAGCACCAGTAGTAGGTAGCACAAAATTAAGCAACAGTATAATAATCCTCCCATCATGCATGGCAACTGTGTTAGAAATGAATCAATGATCATATGAATATGATCACAGCAAAACAAAACAAAAGGTATATCCATTTTACTTTACCTTTATATTTGACATCCTTGAGGGCCTTCCGGTGCAGAAACTTGACAATGTTACCGCATCTTAACGTCTCGTTGATAACCTGCAACATCATGATGCAGGCAAATGTGTCGTTAAGCTGCATTATATTTTAGGGCAAGTATCGTCTAGATTTTTCACATATATCACGCTAACTAAACACATGGATGAATAATCTTTTTGTTTTCTTCAGATAACCTGCAACATCATGCAGGCAAATGTTGGGCTGCATTATATTTTAATGCAAGTATATATCGTCTAGATTATTCATATGGATCGAGCATCACGCTAAATGAAACATGGATGGAAAAAATAATCTTTTTGTTTTCTTCAGATGACAAGAGGGATGACTTTGCTTGTCGTCCGCTTGTCAATAGAGATGAATCAACCAGCTTACACGTTGGGTATATTCCATCTTCCTGTAGTCTTCAGCGTTCAAGAACTCATCTGTCCCCTTGCTGGACCTTATGCTCTCATGCTCAACCTACATATTACACAAGAATTAGCTCAAGTTTAATTTTCAACACAACAATTTAATCAGCAAACTGATTATTTGCCTTAAAATGCATATGCTCCGCTATATATATGCTAGCACATAACGCGGGCACGGGCTAATAAACAGTAAAAAAAAAACATGAACACAAGTATATATGAACAGGAACAGCTAAACAAATGGTAATAAACAGCTATTAACATTGATAAACAGGAAAAAACTATTTGCGATCCCTGTGGTATTCCTCGTTGAGGGATATATACTATTACTATTATATTATGATCCCTGTCGATCGTACGCATACCTTGAGTTGCTGCAAACACTGGGGAGATTGCCCGATGAAATACACGAGCATGGACAGCAAGACGGAGGTGGTCTCATAGCCTGCTAAAAGCGAGTCCAGCAGGAAGGTGACCTTGTCATCGTGGGACAGCTCGCTATTTGCGATGAGCACGTCTAGGAAAGCGGATGACTTCCTGGATGACCCATCTTCCTTCCACCTCTCGTCCATAATCTCTTCCAAAGTGAGAGATATCTTCCTCCTCGCCTGCTCATAGTTCATATAGTAAGGCTAAATTAAGCGACGAAGACACACTATCAGAGAAGTAAAACTATCGTTAAGAGTCTAGCTAGAGGAAACAATCCCATTTTAGATAGAGTTAGATTTGATGGAATGACCACATTATATTTCTCGTACTTACAGGAGTTGATATATATATTTCAGGTATCTGGAACCTTTACGAATTTTCAGAGATAAGAACTAAAAGAAAAACTCACAAGGAACAATATACAAATTTCTTATATCCGAACAGAATTGCAAGTCTGAACAAAAACAAAAATAAATCAGGCACCTAAGATATTTGACCACGGATATATATTACCATAGGTACGCACCTCTACAGCTCTGGCATACGGTGTCCCAGGGATGTTGAGAGGGAGAGCGACGAGCCCTTTCATGAAGGTGGAGTAGTGCTCCAGGAGCCTGCGGATGAGCGGCTCCTCCGGGGACAAGCCCAGCACCTGCTCCACGATCGCGCCGAATGCAAACTGCATGCCAAGCGCCCGCCAAACATGCATGCATACAACCCAAAAAGTCAATTCATCAAGCCAGAAAGAGGACAAAAACGCTAGAAGGTTGCGTGCAATGCAGTGTGCCAGTGTGGAGACAAAACAATGCACACGATCGATCGGGTGCTGCTGCTCGATCTGGGAGGGAGACGGACGTCACCTGTCTTGCCTCGTCGCAGAAGACAACGACGGCGCCGCAGCGGCCGCGCCAGGACGCGATGGCGGCGCGCGCGGCCCGGTCGACGTCGGCGAGGTGGGCGGGGCGCATCCCCCTGGAGGCGACGAATGCCAGCGACACGCCGCGGATCCGGCGGTGGCGCTCGCCCGTGACCACCAGCAGGGAGGACGCGCCCAGGATGCCCCGGATGGAGCCCGGGTAGCTGCACTGGAACAGTCGCTCCTCGTTCTGCAGCACCAACTGGTTGAGCTCCTCGTCGCACGACACCACCGTCGGCGCGCCGAACAGGTGCGACTTGAACACCGCGCCGTACCTGCATCATGCCGGCCGAGCACGGTTGCGGCAACGGCGCGTGTTCGTGCGTGCCGGCCGCGTGGGAGACGATCGAGAGAGACCATCATGAGCAAGGAAAAAGGAACGACGACATACACGCGCATATGCACTGCTTTGCTAGCTGTGGTACCAGTTTTTTTTCACGATAGAGGCTCGTTGACTACTAGCTAGATAGAAATTATTAACTAACGTCCATATGCATGATGCGCATGGCGACGAAGCTATTAACGAACCTGGTGATGTGACTGTGCAAGAAGTCGCCGGTGGTGTTGGAGGCGTGGGGGCGGAGGAAGCCGATGGTCTCACCGACGAGGGGCCAGCCGAAGCTGCCCCTTGGGGCGCCGGGGTTGCGGAGCAGCGGCACGAAGTGGCGGTACACCACCGCGGCGAGGACGGCGGCGGCTACAAAGACAGCCAGCAGCACAGTCGTCACCATTGTACACCGCAGCGCAGCTAGATGTACAAGTCAAATTATTTTGGTGTGACAGAATTGCGGGGAGGGGAATGAGACCTCGGCCCTTTATATACTTCCTCGGTTGTTGAAAGTTTTAATTCTTAGAATCAATGTCAGTCAAACATTCTAAAATCCGTGTTAGTCAAATATTTTAAAGTTTGACTAATTTTATAAAAAAAAATTATCAATATCTATAATATAAAATAAATATCTTACAAAAATATATTCAAGAATAAATTTATTAATATTAATTTGATACTATAAATCTTAGCATTTTTAGTCTAAAATTTTGGTCAAAGATTTAAAAATTGGTTGGTTGATTGAAAGTATTTAATGGTGGCAACTCTATTTATTAAGGCCTTGTTTAGTTGTAAAAAATTTTGCAAAATGGGTACTGTAGCATTTTCGTTTGTATTTGATAAATATTGTCCAATCATGGACTAACTAGGCTTAAAAGATTCGTCTCGTCAATTCCGATCAAACTGTGCAATTAGTTTTTATTTTCGTCTATATTTAATACTCCATGCATGCGTCTAAAGATTCGATGTGACGGAGAATCTGAAAAATTTTGCAAAATTTTTTGGGAACTAAACAAGGCCTAATATTAATTTGATTGGTTGATTGAAAGTATTTAATGGTGACAACGTGATTAATGGTGATAGATTAATAAATAGAAAGTATTTAATGTAAAACTAAATTTTGTCCTCTAGAATATCTTATATTTGTGGATAAATTTTGAATGTTAGAATGCAATATATTATAGGACATGGAATAATTGCTTGATTGATATACTTCACATGTTCCATAGCGTACTATGCTAATGGGTCACATGGGTAATGCTACTTCTTTTTCCGAGGAGAGCCACTCGACGCACTTTATTAATTTGCAAAACACCATTACCTTAGAAGCTAATGAGTTCAAAAATGAAGCTAAGGGTTTTGTCGACCCGTATAAAATCTTGTTTTACATCAAACACTCACCTAGCTAGCTCATATGCCACCCTATTAGCCTCTCTATAGCAGTGTTTAATGTTAACTTCTCCAAAACCTATCCGTAGCGACATGCACGTACTCATCGTAAAGCTATCGCTGCTGATGTTGTCAAGAAACCATCATCCTTCATTGTGTTGAGATCTGCAAAGCAGTTGTCGGTGTTTTTTCCCCGGGGGGTCACACCAACGAGTAAATTTGTATGCGTGCTCCTTTTTCCGGATGGTGATGCAAGAAGACACAGAGATTTATCCTGGTTCGGGCAAGAGAAAGCCCTACGTCCAGCGGGGGGAGAGAGTTTATATTATCTTGCACCTAAGTGCTTGTACAGGGGCGAATACAAGCGTGGAATGGAGTGTGGAGCTCTACTACGTATGAGTATGGTCTTGTGTCGTCATGCCCGTTCTATTCCTGAGTCTCTCCTTTTATAGCTCCAAGGAGAGACCCAGGGTACATGCGTAGATGTTAGAGTAGGGGTCGATAGCCGCATGGAGCGCTGACCTACTCGAGGCTTCCGTACGGCATGGCCTCGAGCCGTCCCATCTTGACAGCCCGGTGATGATTACGCGTGCCCCTGCGTTCGGCCCTGCCCGCCGCCTCGCGCTGGTTCTGAGGTCACATGCTGGTACGGTATGGCGGCGGATCCGGCGGGGTAGCTGTGGTGTTGTCAGTCGACGCCCAACTTGCCCCTAGGAAGGGACCCTGTTCGGTCGAGGGTCGGACGCCGTGTAATGTGCTGATATCTGGAGCGCTGACCTTGGAGGTCTCGAGGGGGTCCCGATTAGACGTTCCATCCTTGTTCCCTGCGTCCTGACACGCCCTTGATCGTTCGGTGGGAAGGCGGCAAAAAGAACGATGGGACAGAAGCCTCCCGTGACCCGTGTGTTAGGTGAGGAAGCGTCAGGTGCATTAAATGCCCTGGCTCTCGTGCGCGCGTCAGGCGGCGGACAGTGTCCTTGCGGTCGATGCCTCTCGGTTCGCTCGAGCCCGCTTCCGCATTCGACGGCAGTGGTCGCTCGAGCCCTGACCGATTCGCTCGACGACATTTCCGTCTTCGAGGCTGCGACCGTCAATGGCCGCGCGTGCGTACGGATGGCCTGGTTATACGCATTGGTGAGGGTACCCCTTGTTGATACCCTCGACAGTAGCCCCCGAGTCTTCATTCGAGCGCTGGCGCTCGAGTGGAGACTTTCGTTTTTACGGTCGAGCTTCCACGGGGGCGCGCGAGCGACCCCGCGGGGGTAGCCCCCGAGCCCTCGAGGGAGTATTCAACTCCTTCGAGGGTTATTTTGCCAAAATTGCAGAAACGCTGTCAACACCCGTGGTGGAAGGTTCTGTTCGGCTTCGCCTTGCGTGGAGGTTTCGACGTACTCTCGATAGAGCGAGCGTCTTCCACCCCAGATTGAGTTCCTAGCGGGTAGTCCAAGTGAGAACCTGTGCCCCTTTCGAGGGGGTCAGCTGTAGCCCAGAGGCGTCCTCATAAAGCGGGGTCGACGTGGTCGGGGGTACCGGTCTCATTCGATAGAGTCCAGCGTCTCGATGCCTCCCTTCGGGGGGATTCCTCTCGACTGTCTCGACCCTACCTTGGACATCGCCAGCGAGCCCTCGAGGCGGGCCTCGATTTTCGACCGCTCGCTGGGGATCCCTGACTCTTGGTGCTCGAGATCGGCTGTCGAACCCTTTCGACGGGCCAGCCATCGACCTCTCGAGACTATCCTGGGCGCATACCTTGGCTTACAAAGTAAGGAAACTGCCGTGCCGGTTCGTCTTTCTGCCCGTTGGGCGCACCTTTTGAGGTAAGTGACGTTGCGACACTGTATCGGCGTGGAATTTGGAGCGTCCGGCCTGTGTGGAGAGAAAGGACTGTTAGACGGCGCATTTATGGGAGGGAGTTACCTTATTTCTCGGATCTGTCCGTTGGCGGACTGCTGCCTATAAATACATCGTGGCGTCGCCGCCGTTCCTCTCCCTTCCGCCTTCTCGCTTTTATTCTCTCGTTGCCTTTGCTTTCTCGCCGTCTCACGCGCACACACTTCCTCGAGCTGTAGTGAATCTACCGTCCCTCCAGCCGAGATGCCTGTAAGACTCGTCGCCGCCGACGACTGGCGCCCGTCGTTGATGACGGAGCGCCGTTGTTAGAGCTTGAGAAAGAGGGACTGCTGCGCCGCCGTACCTCGCTATCGTCGCCAGAGTGGATCGCGCCGCCAGCGAGTCACAGGAGGCCTCAGCCGCCCGAGGGCTACGTGGTGTCGTTCGCCAAGTTCCACCGCCACGGTCTGGGCGCGCCCCCGAGCCGCTTCATGCGGGCCCTCTGCTTCCATTATGGGGTGGAGCTCCAGCACTTCTCTCCGAATGCCATCACCGTAGCGGCGGTCTTCGCCGCCGTATGTGAGGGCTACTTGGGGATGATGCCGCACTGGGAGCTGTGGCTCCACCTCTACAGGGGCGAGCTTTTCCATGCCCCCACCGGAACCACGGGCGTAAGGAAGCCCGTGCGGGCGGGATGCCTCAATCTGGTGCAGAAGACGGGGAAGACGGACAGGCCGCGGGAGTACATCCCGGTAGGGTTATCGACCAACCACGCCGGCTGGGACTCCCAGTGGTTTTATCTGCGGAACGATGACAACCTCCTGCCTCCCTACTCGGGCCGTCTGATCATGGAGCGTCCAGCGGATTGGACATACGGCGTCGTCCAAGCTCATCAATCTCGGCTCGACCCCCTCCTCGACGCCCTGAAGAAGCTTCGCCAGGAGGGTTTGACCGCCGCTCTCGTCCTCTCGGCCGTCCATCACCGGAGAGTTCTCCCTTTGATGTCTCGACCGTTGAGGATGGACGAGATGGGCCCTGGTGTCTCATCCCGGGACCTTGAGGCGTGTCGGATGTCCAACGAGGCTCCGGCGGACGACGAAGTCGCGGCCCGAGTCAGGGCTGCAATTGCCGGTGATTTTCAGCCGGAGCATGTTAACGGCTTCCCCATGAGACCTGACGCAGGCTCGATCGATCTGGTATGCCTTCTTCTTGCGCGCAGCCTCGATTCTGGGTTTCCTTTCTCCCCTCTCTTTTTTCTAAGTCTACCTTAGTTTTGGCAGGGTCGGATTGATGTCCGGTCCTCGAGGCCTCCGGTAAAGGAGGACGAGTTCGATCGTGACAAACGGCGCCAATCTGCCGAAAAGCTAAAGTCTGCGAAGGACTCTGCAAAGAAGGGGGAGAAGAAGAAAAACCTCGACCGCCAAGCATTAGAGGCGCGTCGAGCCAAATCCAGGCAGAGGGGGGAGCCTGAGGAGGAATCCCCTAACGATGATGACGATGATGACGAGGACAGCGACGACTCCGAGGGGATGGCGTCGCGCCTCGATCGGATTCTCGAGGGCCCGCCTCGAGGTGACGTCGACGCCCCCCGGACGGAGGCGCCAGAGGAGGGTCCGAGCGGATCTCGTCGCCCCCGGGCCGACACCCCTCCCGCGCCCAAGGCGGGCCAAGACGCACCGCGCCCTCCCCCGGTGCCCAGGGAGAGCAGTCTGGCTAGGCCCCAGGCGTCGGGGCCACTAACTCGTGGTCGCGCCGCGGCCTCTGAGAAAGGAGATGCCGGCCGTAGGAGCGCCAGTCCCAGCGCCCGCCAGGCGGGGACCGACGCGCCTAAGCCAGTGCCTGCCCTCGAGGGGCCTGGAGCCCCGACGCGGGGTGGCTCGAGGCCCACTGGTCGGGGTGGCGGAAGGCGAGCCGTTCTCCCTGTGGGGTAAGCCTTTTTGATGTTGCGGTTTTTGTCTTCCCATTCTTCCACCTTTCCTCATATGCCAACCTTTTCTCAGGCTGAAGCGGACCCTTGAGCAGGCCCAACCGTCCATGGCAAAGAAGCTCAGAACGGGTGCCGCCTCCAAGGAACCAGGTTCGTAGTTTATTTCTGGGCGTTGCGATGTTCCTGTGTCGGTTATTATAACGTCTGACCTTTTTACCCTTTGTTTTGTAGGCTCCTCCAGTTCCCAACCTCCAGCCGGCGTCGAGAGGGCTCCGTCTCGTCCCGCGCCTACTCCGTCTCCGCCGACTCGTGATGAGGCGCCCCGGACGCAAGCGTCAGAGGGAGCCCCGAGCCCCCTCGACTGGGGGTCGAGGGGGAACCCATCACCATCAGCGATACGTCCGATGGTAACGAAGCGTCTGGGGGCGCTCGCCCTATGGAAGAGGAAGCGTCGACCCCCAACGTCGCGGGATCGACTCCCTGGCCCGCCGGCCTCCGCAGCCTCGAGGAGCAGAAGAAGAAAAGGGAGGAGGATGAGCAACGGGAGCGCGAGGCGGCGCAGCAGCCGCAGGAATCTGAGGCGCAGCAACAGCAACAGCAGGAGGAGGAACAGCAACAGCAGGAGCAAGGGGGCCAAGAGGAGGGGCTGCTCGAGCCCCCGCCCCAAGGTCCGGCCCAACCAGTACCGCCGGAGCCGCAAGGGCCCGGCGAACAAGAAGAGGATTTGCCGGTGTACGGCCCCCCGACCCCAGCATGGCTCCTCCCGGGGGCGCCCGCCGCGATCCGGGCAGAGCCGGGGCGTGCGGATGGAGTGGTGGCGCTCGCCTGCATGATGCGCACCCCCACCGACCCTGAGTCCGAGATCAAGCGGACGATCTACGGCATGGACGGGATCGCCCCAGGGTTCCTCCGGGAGCGTCGGGCATGGGAGGACCGCTTTCCCTCCGAGGAGGATGAAATCGGGACGTCGGGGACCAAGGACGGTACCTGGAAGACGGTGGACGACGACGGGCGGTTCCCATGCCTCGTCGACCTGTTCCTGCGCCATGGGGGCTCCCTCGAGACCGTCGAGAATCTCATCCGCGGTGTCAAGGCACGGGCCGACCGGGAGATGGAGCACTGGTGCCCCGATCGGATCCGCATCCGGGCCTCCCACGACCCGTCCGAGCCTAACATCTTTCTGGACGATCGGAAGGAGGCAGAGAAGTGGGAGCACGTCGAGGAGCTCCGCCTTTGGATGAAGCATGTGGTGGGGCTCCTCTCAGACGTTATCAACAACGGGCTCGGCCCGGCTTATTTCGTAAGTGCTTTTCGAACTTCAATCCTTGTGGTGCCTTTTGGTTTTCGTGTTCTAACCATTCAACCCTTGGTTCGCAGGACATGAAAGAGACCTCCCGCATCAAGTCCAGTTTCATACACGCCACGAGAGGCGGCTGGGAGCAGCTTCCCCTCCTCAAGGATCAACTCCTCGAGTCGCAGGAAAAGCTCCTTAAAGCTTATAAGGATCTCATAGCACTCGAGGAGGAGAAGAAGGCGAGGGAGGCTGCCTTGGCCGAGGCCCGAGAAGCCTCGAAGAAGGCGGAGGAGGAGACGATGCAGCTACGGGAGCGGGCTCTTACGGTCGAGGAGGCCGCGTCCAGAGCCCGGGAGGAGGCCTTGTCCTACAAGAGCGTTATCGCGGATCTGGACAAGGAGAAGGGCCTCCTTAAATCCGACCTGGACTCTCTCCGAGAGTCCTTCCGAAAGATGAAGGTGGAGCATGTGAACGGCGTGGTCGCCAGGGGCGCCGCGGAGGAAGCCAAGAAGAAGGCCCTCGAAGATCTCGAGGCGGAGCGGGCTCGATCCCGCAGTCTCTCTAACGACGTCGAGCGTCTGAAGGGAGAATTGCTGGAGAAGAGTGGGGCCATTGCTCAGGCTGGCAAGGCGATCGAGGATCTCCGCGTTGCCAACACCGAGCTGGCACGCTCCAACAAAGAGATCGAGGGGGCCAACACCAGGCTGGTTGGCGAGAACACGACCCTCGAGGAGACCGTACGCGGTATGTTTCCTCTATCAGATTTCTTTTTCCGAGGTGTGCTTAGTTTTTCCTAAGGTCTCTTTGTATTGGCTTTTACAGGGCTCAAGGACGAGCTCCTGGCCGCCCAAGCCGAGGCTCGCAACGCCAAGGCTCAGCTCGAGGCGGAGGTTGCTTTGAACCGTCGAGTACGGACGGCGATAAGTGATCTCTCGACCTCTTGGGAGGTCGAGCCTATGGATGAGTCGAGGGAGGACGCCCGAGGCGACGCCCTGGTCGACCAGTTGTGCTACATAGGCGCGACGCTGCGAGATCGGGTGCGGGACGCCCTCCACATCGGGGTGAAGCGGGCGATGGCAGTTGTCTGCTCGGGCTTCTCCTACGACATGGAGGTGGTGTCCCATGGCTTCGTCACCGACATCTCCAAGACCGACGCGGAGAACGAGGAGAGGCTCCATGCCTTGATCGACGACGCGGAGGCTCCTGGGGAAAGGTTGGCCAAGCTTTTCGAGCCTGAGGTGCTCCCTCCTGAGGCTAGCTCGGGCGGAGGCGAGGGCGTTGAGGATCGTGCCGCGGACTAAGGCCTGCGAGCCTGCTCAGGGCGCCTGAGGCCCCTTGTACAATACTTTGTGAATTCTGTGGTTAACTGATGCTGTATCACTTTCGTAATTGTCAGATGCTTATTTTGTCTTTCCGCTTGATGCTTTTCGTCTCTCTTTGCGCCTACGTTTGTATCCCTTGCTCGATTTTTCGTAAAAGATCACCTCGATCACTTCAATGGTGGGGAAGCGAGTAGAGTTTCCGTAGCCCGGGGGCGTAGGAATTCTCCAGCTCGTTGTCCCTCGGCCTTTGAGGGGCTCGAGGTGCCTTAGCAACTTGAACCGTGCAATGTTTACTACGTAAGAAAAGAAAACTTCTCGGTTTTTCGATACTCGGGGGGGGGTGTCGTCCCCCTGGTAGCCCCCGAGGGGGTGCTGACTGTGATGGGTCAGAGTCGGCGCCCCCTTCTAACGTCGAGATCGTGATTTATTAATCTTCTCGGCGCAAAGAAAGAAGAATTGTTTCGAGGGAAAGACTTTATTTATTCATTCATTCGTTTACAAAGTCTTGGTACAAAACGTAAGCAGGAACATAAGTTTAGAACTTCTAGGGGTAGAATCGACGTAGCTGTTCGATGTTCCATGCGTTGGTGAGAATTGCCCCTTTTTCGTCCGCCAGCTTGTACGTTCCCGGCTTCAGGACCTCGGCTACCACGTACGGACCTTCCCAAGGCGGAGTCAGCTTGTGGCGTCCCTGATTGCTTTGCCGGCTTCGTAGGACTAGGTCGCCCACGTTGAGGTCCCTCTTGCGCACATGCTTGTCGTGATAGCGTCGAAGCCTTTGCTGATATCTGGCAGAGTTGAGGAGGGCCATGTCTCTAGCCTCCTCAAGTTGGTCGACCGTGTTTTCTTGAGTCTCTTTGTTCGATTGCTCGTTGTAGGCCTTGAGTCGAGGTGACCCATACTCGAGGTCTGTGGGGAGGATGGCCTCAGAGCCGTAGACCATGAAGAACGGGGTGTATTTTGTGGCCCTGCTTGGTGTTGTCCTGAGGCTCCATAGGACTGAGGAAAGCTCCTCGACCCATTTTTTGCCGAATTTCTTCAATCGATTGTAGATCCTTGGCTTGAGTCCTTGCAAAATCATGCCGTTGGCACGCTCGACTTGGCCGTTAGTTCGAGGGTGGGCTACTGCAGACCAGTTCACACGGATGTGATGCCGATCGCAGAAGTCCAAGAACTTTTTGCCGGTGAACTGGGTGCCGTTGTCGGTGATGATGACATTGGGGATCCCAAACCGATGGATAATGTCGGTAAAGAAAAGGACAGCCTGCTCGGAGCGGATGTTGGTGATGGGTCGAGCCTCGATCCATTTGGAGAACTTGTCAATGGCCACCAGCAAATGGGTGAATCCTCCTTTCGCCTTTTGTAGAGGTCCTACTAAATCGAGCCCCCACACCGCAAACGGCCAGGTAATGGGGATCATCTGAAGTGCGTGGGCAGGCAGATGCGTCTGCTTGGCGTAGAACTGACACCCGTGACATGATCGTACGAGCTCGATGGCGTCCGCCACGGCCGTTGGCCAGTAGAAGCCTTGTCGAAAAGCGTTCCCTACAAGGGTCCGTGGAGCGGCGTGGTGACCGCAAGCCCCCGAGTGCAGGTCATCGAGGAGTTTTCGGCCTTCTTCCACAGTGATGCAACGTTGTAAGACCCCCGTCGGGCTCCGTCGATATAGCTCGTTGTCTTCACCATAGATCACATATGATTTGGCCCGCCGAGCGATACGACGAGCTTCTGACCTGTCTTCTGGTAACTCGCCGCGGATAAGGCAGTCGAGGAACGGTGTGCGCCAATCGAATGGTCGGCCTGGTCGTCGTTCTATCTCCATCATTTCTTCCACCATCAAGAGCGTATCGACAGCGTTGGTCGGTTGGGCGCTGGTGGCGTCGACGCCAGCCCCCGTGCCTAGGTCGACGGATGGCTCATGAAGATCTTTTGAGAATGCATCAGGCGGCACCGTGCCTCTGGTCGATGCGATCTTGGCGAGTTCGTCGGCTGCCTCGTTGTAGCGTCGAGCGACATGGACAAGCTCGAGACCGTGGAACCTGTCTTCGAGTCGGCGGACCTCCTTGCAGTACGCTTCCATTTTTGGGTCGTGGCAGCTCGAGGTTTTCATTACTTGGTCGATGACGAATTGGGAGTCTCCTCGGACGTCGAGGCGTCGGACTCCTAACTCGATAGCGATCTTGAGACCGTTGACCAGGGCCTCATATTCTGCGACATTGTTTGATGCGGCAAAATGAATCCTGATTACATATCTCATGTGGACGCCTAAGGGTGAGATGAACAGCAGGCCGGCCCCGGCCCCAGTTTTCATGAGTGTCCCGTCGAAATACATTGTCCACAGCTCCGCCTGGACCTGAGTCGGGGGAAGCTGGGAGTCCGTCCATTCCGCGACGAAGTCTACCAGGGCTTGCAATTTGATGGCCTTCCGAGGCGCGTAAGTGAGAGTCTCACTCATGAGCTCGACCGACCATTTTGCTATTCTTCCCGTGGCCTCTTTGCTCTGGATTATTTCTCCTAAAGGGAAAGACGAAACCACCGTGATGGGGTGACCGAGGAAGTAATGCTGCAGCTTGCGGCGAGCAAGGATTACGGCGTAGATCAGCTTCTGGATTTGGGGATAACGCGGCTTGGTCTCCGAAAGCACCTCGCTGACGAAATAGACTGGCCTTTGGACCGGCAGCGCATGACCCTCCTCTTGTCTTTCGACCACCACCGCCGCGCTGACGACCTGGGTCGTCGACGCGACGTAGAGGAGCAGCGGCTCCGCCGGTTGAGGTGGAACCAGGACTGGGGCCGAGGTCAGCGTCTTCTTCAGCCTTTCGAGTGCTTCCTCGGTCTCGGGGGTCCAAGAAAAACGCTCGACCTTCTTTAGGAGTCGATATAATGGTAATGCCTTTTCTCCTAGTCTTGAGATGAAACGGCTCAGAGCCGCCAGGCACCCCGTGACTCTCTGTACACCCTTGACGTCTCAGATCGGCCCCATTTTCGTGATGGCCGAGATTTTCTCGGGGTTGGCCTCGATGCCGCGCTGCGAAACGATGTAACCTAGGAGCATGCCTCGAGGCACACCGAAAACGCACTTCTCGGGATTGAGCTTGATCCGGCTGGTGCGTAGGCAGCTAAAGGCAATCTCGAGGTCCTGGATCAGGTCTCCTCGTCGCTTTGACTTGACGACAATGTCGTCGACGTAGGCCTCGACCGTGGACCCTATATGTTCGCCAAACACGTGGAGCATGCAACGTTGATACGTGGCTCCCGCGTTTCGAAGCCCGAATGGCATGGTCACGTAGCAATACATCCCAAAAGGCGTGATGAAAGAGGTCGCGAGCTGGTCGGACTCCTTCATTTTTATTTGGTGGTAACCAGAATACGCATCAAGGAAAGAAAGGGTTTCACATCCCGCGGTAGAATCGACAATCTGATCAATGCGTGGCAATGGAAAGGGAACTTTTGGACATGCTTTATTCAGACTAGTATAATCGACACACATCCTCATTTTCCCATTTTTTTCTTAACTAATACAGGGTTTGCTAACCAGTCAGGATGATGAACCTCCTTGATGAATCCGGCCGTCAAAAGCTTGTGGACTTCCTCGCCAATGATCTTGCGCTTCTCCTCGTCGAATCGGCGCAACCGCTGCTTCACTGGCTTGGAACCGGCTCGAATCTCCAAGGAGTGCTCGGCGACTTCCCTCGGTATGCCTGGCATGTCCGAGGGACTCCATGCAAACATGTCGGCATTTGCACGGAGAAAGTTGACGAGCACAACTTCCTATTTGGGGTCAAGGTCGGTGCTGATCGTCAGCACTTTGCCGTCGGAGTTGTTGGGGTCGAGCGGGATCTTCTTGGTTCCTTCCGCCGCCTCGAAGCTGCCTGCGTGGCACTTAGGCTCTGGAGCCTCAGCGGCCAGGGCCTCGAGCTTCGCGACGAGCTCGGTGGAGTTCTCGACCGCCTCCCCGTACTCGACGCACTCGACGTCGCACTCGTACGCGTGCTCGAAAGAGGAACTGACAGTGATGACACCTTTGGGACCGGGCATCTTCAGCTTCAAGTAGGTGTAGTTGGGTATAGCCATGAACTTGGCGTAGCCCGGGCGCCCGATGATGGCGTGGTACGTGCCTCGAAACCCAACCACCTCGAAGGTGAGGGTCTCCTTCCTGAAGTTGACCGCCGTGCCGAAGCAGACCGGTAAGTCAATCCGACCTACTGGCAGCGCCTTTTTACCTGGCACGACGCCATGGAACCCGCCGGCACTTGGTTGGAGCTTCCCTCTATCTATGCCGAGGAGGTCAAGGGTCTCGAGGTAGATGATGTTGAGGCTGCAACCGCCATCCATCAGCACTTTCGAGAGCCGAGTGTTGACGATGATGGGGTCGACGACGAGCGGGTAGACGCCTGGGGCGACTACCTTGTCAGGGTGGTCTTCTCGGTCGAAAGTGATAGGAGTGCTTGACCAGCTAAGGTATTGGGGCACCGCCATTCTTGCTGCAAAGACTTCGCGACGCTCCCTTTTGCGCTGCCTCGTGGTCAACTGAGTCGAGGGCCCGCCATAGATCATGTAGCAGTCGTGGACGGCGGGGAAGCCGTCGTCATCTTTGTTGTCCTCCTTGCTGCCAGCCTTCTCTTTCTTGGAGTCATCACGCGTATCTTTTTTGAACCCCTGACCGTCGAAATGCTTTCTCAGCATACGACAGTCCTTGAGTTTGTGGTTGGCGCCTCCCTTATGGTAAGGGCACGGCTCCTCCAACATCTTGTCAAAGATGCCTCCATCCGGAGGACCTCGAGGCTTCTTTCGATCCATGGCGGCGACAAGGTTGTCATCGGAATCTTCCCGGTGGAACTGCCGCACTTTCTGCTTCTTTTTGTTTTTCTTGAGGCCTCGACTGGGGGTCCCATCTTCGTTGATGGGCTGCTTGCCTTTCCTTCCTTCCGAGCTGAAGAAGGCGCCGACTGCCTCCTCCCCTGCCGCGTAGTTGGCTACTACGTCCATCAGCTCGTCGACGGTCTGAGGTCGATTGCGACCTAGTTCCCGCACCAAGTCTCGACTGGTGGTGCCCGAGACAAACGCCAAGATGACGTCGTGGTCAGGGATGTGCGGCAGCTCAGTGCGCTGCTTCGAGAAGCGCCGAGCATACTCCCGAAGAGTTTCTCCTGACTTCTGCTTGCACTTGCTGAGGTCCCATGAGTTCCCTAGTCGTATGTAGGTCCCTTTGAAGTTACCCTCGAAGACTCTGACCAGATCAACCCAGTTGTGGATCTGATTGGCAGGGAGTTCCTCGAGCCATCGACGGGCGGTGTCGGAGAGGAAAAGGGGTAGCTGTCTGATGATGGCTCGATCATCACCTCGAGCGCCACCTAGCTGACAGGCCAGTCTGAAGTCGGCCAGCCACAACTCTGGTTTGGTCTCTCCATTGTACTTCGCGATGCTGGTCGGGGGTCGAAATGGATTGGGCAGGGGCGTGCTGCGGATCGCCCTGCTGAACACCCGTGGGCCTGGTGGCTTGGGGGCCACCCGGTCCTCGTCGCTGTCGTATCTCCCACCGCGATGCGCGCTATAACCGCGCTCTTCCGCGTCTCCGTGCCGGCGGCGTCGATTTTCTTTGATGTCGTGCCGTGTGTCGTGTCGACGTTGACCGTCGACGGGGAGGATGAGAGCGGTCTTTCTACCTCGAGGGGGAGGTTGTTGTTGGACTGACACCTCCTCTTCGTTTAGAGGCTGTTCGTCGTGCTTCTCCGTGGCAGCTCCTCGGCGTCGAGACGCCGAACTTTCGGCTTGTTGAACCGCCGCCACCTGGAGCAATGTCTGTACCTCATCTCGAATGCGTCGGGCCTGGGGATTCGACGGCTCTGGCATGTTACGTAGCAGCATCGTCGCTGCCACTACATTCTGGCCTGCTCGAGGGAAACAGCTGACAGGTTGCTCTGGCTCTGAGTCGCCGACGATCCGTCGATGTACCTCTCGAGCGCGTCTGCGGACACTTCCGCCCGGCGGGTAGGGCAGGTCTTGCTCGAGGATTTGTTCGAGCAGGACGAGGCGCTCGTGGTCTTCGTCGAGCTTCATCTTGAGCTCCCGCAGCTGCGCGAGCTGCGCGGTTCTGTCTTCATGAGGAGGGGGGTCGACCTGTCCGTCGTTCCCAGGCGTCCTGGGGTCTTCTCGCGCCGCGGGGGCTCGACCTCCCGCAGCAGCATCCCGGGTGTCGTCAGTAGTTTCTACCGCCCCGTCGATGTGATAGCATTCCCTCGTAGGGTCATAGCTGTCCGTCTCGGAGTCGGAGTCCGGTTCGGCGGCGTAGAAACACCCACGTCCTTCCTCCAGCAATCGTTGCCTGAGGGAGGTGATCGAGTATCGTCCGGGGCCTAGACGACGGAGGCCTTGTACTCGGGAAAGGTTCGGCAGCTCGGACGCCGACTGCCGCGCTTCAGAGCTACGTGGGAGGACCATTGGTCTTTCTACGTACGTCTGGGCGTTTGGGCATATCGTCCTGGCGAGCGACGCCGCGGCGTTGTCCAATCCGAACGGCAGTGCCGCTCTTGGAGTGAACAACCCGTGTGGAAGTAGCCTAGCAGCGGTGGGGGAGAGCGCGCGAGACGTGTCACCTCCCGTCGTCGCGCGGTGCTGAGTCGTCGCGCTTGTTGCTCCGTCCCATGGTGCCGCCGACTTGTGGCCTACGCCCTGCCTCGCACGAGTTGTTGGTCGTGCTGAAATAGAGGGGCCGCGGTGGTGCTGTCCGCGCCTCTTCTTAGGCGGGGAGGCGTGGTGGTGAGGGCGTCTCGGGGCCTTCAACCGTGCTGGCGTAACGCGGGCTCCTCCTGGTCCTTTGACTGAGAGCAAGATCATGTCGTAGCCGGAGCCCGTAGACATGAACTCGAGGCTCCCAAACCAAATCACCGTGGAGCGCGGAAACGGCGAGGCAAGAGTAGCCATCCGGAAAGGAGTGGGAAATCGATGAAAAACACGCAGGACCCCTACCTGGCGCGCCAACTGTCGGTGTTTTTTCCCCGGGGGGTCACTCCAACGAGTAAATTTGTATGCGTGCTCCCTTTCCCGGATGGTGATGCAAGAAGACACAGAGATTTATCCTGGTTCGGGCAAGAGAAAGCCCTACGTCCAGCGGGGGGAGAGAGTTTATATTATCTTGCACCTAAGTGCTCGTACAGGGGCGAATACAAGCGTGGAATGGAGTGTGGAGCTCTACTACGTATGAGTATGGTCTTGTGTCGTCATGCCCGTTCTATTCCTGAGTCTCTCCTTTTATAGCTCCAAGGAGAGACCCAGGGTACATGCGTAGATGTTAGAGTAGGGGTCGATAGCCGCATGGAGCGCTGACCTACTCGAGGCTTCCGTACGGCATGGCCTCGAGCCGTCCCATCTTGATAGCCCGGTGATGATTACGCGTGCCCCTGCGTTCGGCCCTGCCCGCCGCCTCGCGCTGGTTCTGAGGTCACATGCTGGTACGGTATGGCGGCGGATCCGGCGGGGTAGCTGTGGTGTTGTCAGTCGACGCCCAACTTGCCCCTAGGAAGGGACCCTGTTCGGTCGAGGGTCGGACGCCGTGTAATGTGCTGATATCTGGAGCGCTGACCTTGGAGGTCTCGAGGGGGTCCCGATTAGACGTTCCATCCTTGTTCCCTGCGTCCTGACACGCCCTTGATCGTTCGGTGGGAAGGCTGCAAAAAGAACGATGGGACAGAAGCCTCCCGTGACCCGTGTGTTAGGTGAGGAAGCGTCAGGTGCATTAAATGCCCTGGCTCTCGTGCGCGCGTCAGGCGGCGGACAGTGTCCTTGCGGTCGATGCCTCTCGGTTCGCTCGAGCCCGCTTCCGCATTCGACGGCAGTGGTCGCTCGAGCCCTGACTGATTCGCTCGACGGCATTTCCGTCTTCGAGGCTGCGACCGTCAATGGCCGCGCGTGCGTACGGATGGCCTGGTGATACGCATTGGTGAGGGTACCCCTTGTTGATACCCTCGACAGCAGTCTTAGCTGTAAACCTGCCTTTAGTGCATACGCCTCGGCCAAATATTGTTGCATCTACTACATGCACCAGAAGCTGTGAGTTGCTACAATACAACCTCCTCTTGCATCCATGATTACCACTCTCATACTTTCTATTTTGGAGTTTGCATCAAAACCTACATCCACATTCACCATAAGTTTCCCCTCTAGTGTTTTTCCATCCCTCTCTTAGGATTGGTTTCCTCTCTCTCGCCTTCATAAAATTGTTCACCATTGTTGTGATGGACATAAGCAGATGTCCAAGGACTTTGTATACTTTCTCCGTACACAACTTTCCTCCATTCCCACCATATATACCATCATCCAAATAGAATGAGTTCCGCAAAGCCTATACCATTCATCTTCGGTATCCCCACCATATAACCTACCATATCTGGAAGCTTATTTCGCATTCATCCTTTGTTATACTATGTATTTGCAAGCTTTCAACCAGGTGATGATGCCACGAGTTAATACATTTTATGACAAAGAGGATGATGAGAGCTTTTCAGTGACTTCATTGTAATTTTGTCTTTCTTAGACTTAGGATCCTCTATGTAATTTGTGGGATCCAATTTCTTTACTAACATGAATTCAACCTAATTTTGCAAAAAAAAGAAATGTCCATGCATGTCCACCTTATCTTACCACTTGGCGTTAGTTAGATGAAGCTTGGCAACCTCCTCTATTGCTACTTCCATCTTGCTTGCCTTTCAAATCACCTAACCATAACACACTTAGTCTCCCCCTAAGTCCTCCTATATCATTGCGAAGTAACCGCTCAAAGCCATATATTCACCTTGGTGTGAGTGTCCACTATAACTTTCTAACCTTCTAAGTGAGTTTCCTAGAAAAAACTATATAGGTGTGTTTGGTTGGGTGGCTAGCCCCTCCAAGCTCTAGAATACAGTTTCGATATGTTTGGTTGCCTATTTTTTGCTCATATAGCAAGGCCTAGCTAATACACAAACCATCCATTGGCCTGGCTTCTTTGAAAGACTAGGTGGGCTCATTTCATGTAATTCTAGCTTGGCTAGTGCACGATAAGCTTACGTGTCACCTCAAGTGCCCCTCTTGGTGCCCTGATGCTCTGGTGCTCCGTGACACTAAGTGAATGAGCGCATGTGTAGGAAGCACGATGTGGCCTGAGCAAAGCAGTTCCACGCGGCCGATGTGGGCAGGGTCTAGCATAGTTCTTGAATGCACATACACCTTGGTAGTAGTGCGCATAACAGCCATGGTGAGCCTAGACCGCTCAGAGGATGATAAAGAGGTGGAGTAGGTATCGGTTCCTTGAGTGGTAGAGGGGGGAGCATCCACAAGAGCTTCTTGATATCCCCTAGACACCCATGAGTAGGTAGGCAAAGGAAGGTGGCGTGGTGATGCCCTAGCACTCATAGGAGGAGGACGGGAGGTGTGTGAAGAGCATGGAGGAGGTGGAAAGGCCCGAGAGCGTGGAGAGGAAAAGCAGACGGTGATGGAGGAGGAGAAGCCCAAGTGCCTAGCAGCAATGGGGATGACGACCATGGTGATGACAAAGGTGACTTGTTCCATCCTATGCTCATCACGTGTTCAACAAAATGTTTCTAATAAACAGACGAAAATAGGGGGCTGCTACAACTAGAGTGGATAAAACATTGCCTCACACACCACCCTGCCAACACTTAATCAGACAAACCCATAGATTCAACCTAAACACAAATCTCAACAAGACTGCTCCTGGGTTGCTCCTGTGAAATATTTGGGGGTGTGCCATCTTATAGAATAGGATTTCTTCTTTGATCAACAATGCTAGCTATAATGATTGCAAAGAGGTTTGTTGGAAAGTTCTTTGGTTTATTTCTTTCCAAATATTGTACCAAAGGTAAACCATTATACCATCAAGTTGTCTTTGGTCTTCTTTTATCATCTTGCATCTTGTTTTTTCTGGTGTCTATAGATGTAACCTGGATGATCTAGATTCATTAAGCTCGTCAGATTAAACCATGAGAAGATGATATTCCATACTTCTTTAGTATAAGAACAATCTTTGCAAATATGCTTGGGTGTTTCTTCGTGGTTGGAGCAAAGCATGTAGATTGGATCATTTGGCTAGCCTCTTTTTTAGCCTTGTTTAGTTCCCAAAGTTTGCTAAAATTTTTCAAGATTCTCCGTCACATTGAATCTTTTGACACATGCATGGAGCATTCAATATAAATAAAAATAATAACTAATTATATAGTTTGTCTCTAATATGTGAGATGAATGTTTTGAATCTAGTTAGTCCATGATTAGACAATAATTATCAAATACAAATAAAAGTGCTATAATTGCCAAACCCAAAATTTTTCACAACTTAACAATGCCTGAGAATGTGATAGGCGTGGCCGCATGGGCCAGTTGTGACCCGGGCGAAATGACGACGCTTGACGCTGCATGCTGGCGCACGTAGGGCGCGTCGGTGCCTGTGATCTCACACGCCCCTCCAGGTCGCATGAGGGCCAGTTTCTTCTCGTGTTTTTCTCATTGCCATGCATTGTGCCATTCTTTGTTTTGTTCGTCGTCCATCAGAGTTTTTTTCGTACGTACACTTCTCCGAGATCACTTTTGACTTGACTTCGTTGTTACTCCCTCCATCCATTTAAAGTATGGTTTTTTTTATTTTCAGATTTCTATTTGACCGTTCATTTTATTCAAACTATTTATATAAATAGTAAAATAAATAAATACTAAAGTATTTTTATTGACAAAACAAGTCATACCAAAATAAATAATATTTATATAAAATTTTGAATAAGACGAATGATCAAACAAGAAGTCTAAAAGTTAAAACGACATTTTCAATGAGATAGAGGGAGTACCTTCTTATCATGGTCACGTCAAGAACAGATAGATAGATAGATAGATAGATAGATAGATAGATATAATTAAAAAAGAACTTTCCAAAGTCCAAACCACTTCTTACAAGTCATTGCTACAAGGCTACAAATCTAGAATATAATATCCTATGAAATCCTACAATGGTATTATTATAGATAGATAGATAGATAGATAGATAGATAGATAGATAGATAGATAGATAGATAGATAGATAATATGCTTTCTATACGTATAGTAAGGTAGTTTTGCGGTGCAGTAGATAGTATGCTTTCTATATGTATAGTAAAGTAGTTTTTTGGTGTAGTGACATGATAGAAGCCTTCAACCTCAATAATTAGCCCAATAATATTTTGAGAAAAGTGTGAGCTTTTTTAATTTTTGCTGGGTTTTGTCCAACTGATAAAACTTAAGGGGTGGTAGAAACGTGTTACTCCCTCCAACACCAACAACCTTTATGAATTAATCAAACTTCTTTTACAATATGCTTTTGAATTGCACACTATTAAACCTTATATGATTGAACGCATTTAGGCCCCGATGTGGTGTGTTTAGAATTTTGGTGATTGATGAAAGTATTATGACTAACATGTGTTTTATTACGGTGAATGCAATTGAGTTAGTCACAATGAAAATGGCCACAACTGTCTTTGCCCCAAGGCTTCTTTTATTGATTGGTGTATGACACAAAGGATATTCGTGAAATGTTCATACAAGATGAAGAAATGTTAATACAACATCCTGTAACCTTGTATTGGAAATTTTAACCACTAAGTGATCTTAAATGAAAAAAGTTTTGACTACAAAGTATTGGATTGGACTTGTTGGATGGGCCCATGAATCCTTGTGCTTGCTTCATCTCATCGCTCGATTTAAACCGACATGTAGGATGATTCCTAGTGTGTTTCCTTCGCATGGGATGCATTGGTGGGCTTGGTGGGTAGATGGGGATTGGGCCGACCTTGGATTAGGTCACTTCACCTCCGGTCTAGGCTATTTTTCATCCATTTATTCCTACTCACATAGTCACCAAAACACGTAGGTTTGATTAGAGTTATGACAATGGACTAGCCGAAAAAGAAAGGAAGGGGGGTTGGAAAGTTTGGGCCAGGATTTGAAGTGGTATTTGGCCAAAACAATATTAGGAACTTTTGATATTTTTGCAAACATGTTTTTGAAAATATAATTTAAATCGTTTTTGTTTAAATGCATTTAAAAATCATTTTAACATCCAATTAAACACAATTCATGAGGGCATGTATGCAACAACTTCATAACCTATTGTATTTAATTTATTTTATAAAAAGTTATTTTCCTCCTAATAATTAGGTATTGTCTCTATTTAACTCTAACAAAAAATTTAGTTATTGCAAAATTAAATTTAGGGTGTTAAACTTTCTTTCTTTGAGATATGAAAAATATTAATATTTTTAACGGGTGTGGTGTTCATGGCAAACAACTGTTATTTTGTAACAATACCTTATAAATTTTGGTGTTGCAGTGTAAAAATGGCAATTACCAACTAAATTTGATTATATAATGGCAAAATCTCCCTTTCTTATTTTCAACTACACAAGCAATGCGTGCCGAATGTTTCATTGGAACATTGACAAGGGCATCATCCTACATTAGTGACGAGGAAGAATGCGAGCCAAATGTTTCATTGGAACATTAACAAGGGCATCATCCTACACTAGTGATGAGGAAGATGCTTATTAGTGCAATTTCATAGTAGGAGTGAAGATTGCGTGCACGGCCACTTTATGCCCATGTACTTTATGAGAAGATTGCATAAAGGCGTCGTCGAAGGTTCAATAGCATTTCCAAATGTTAGTTTGACTATACCCATATACTTTACTGAAGGCACATTACACACAATGATAGTATTTTTTGTGCCAAATAGTGCATCAGCTAGTTATATATGTGTTGGAGTTGTTCATACCTCACGTCGAGCCAGGGCCTTGTGGATATTATTGACTGGGCCTTGTGGATATTGTTGAAGGTGGCTAAAGTTAGAGGGGGCGTCTTTACTTACATTTGAGAGCTTCCAATTAGCACAATACTAACACTTTGACTATATTAGTGTTAGAATACACTTATGTTGCATCTTAGAGAGATTATTCTTTTTTCTTTTTAAAAAATTACACAGTATAACGTAGACACATGTAACACGCAAACACTCTCACCCTATGAACATACTACGCAAACCCTACCCCAATGAGTACATCCGAAGAACTGAGCCGGCAGATCTCGAGATTCATAAAGTCATCATAGATGTCTCGTTGTCAATGGAGACGTCTACAATGAAGTAGCGAGATTTATTTAAACAACAACTATCTTTTGAAACATAGACAATGTAGCAAGATTATGGTAACTTTTGTCAATCTCAAAATGCTATTGTTCATTGTGCTCATATAAGATTATAAGATGTGCCGGCAAATGTCCATTCTCATGTTTGGTGCAATTATATAAAAAATAAATTTCTTAAAAATCAGGTGCCTCAGCTTTAGATTTGTTTTAGTGAAAGTTATTGCATATATTTATATTAAACTTGTAAGTTTAGTTCGTTGCAATTTAATAGGCACAATCTGTAATTTTCTGTTCTAAGGATATAAAAAACCCGTTATACAAAACCATGAACCCAATAAAATCTATTTTGTGTTGGCATAAAGATAATTAATAATTTACAATTGTTTCTATAGTTAGGCAAAGGCAAAAAATTGATATACTATGACATAAAAATAAAAAGACAAATAAAAAATAATAATTTATTTGTACTAGTTGAAAGTGTTGACACATATAGGAGAAGTGAAAAAAACACCTCACCTACAGTAATATTCTAGAGTATCTCCAACAGTTTGATAAAACTCACTTATCAAATCTTGTGATTTAACAAGTTGCTAAAACATATGGCAAGTGAGATTTTCTTCTGTCTCCAACAATTTGCCAATTGAGTTTGATAAAATTAAAACGAAAACTCACAACTAACAACCAAATCAACTAATCTGCTGGATAGCAAGTTGACAAATATGGACGTGCGGTGTTGCGGAATGACAAGTTGCCAAAAGATAGTAACACATTTACCAAATTATTGGAGTGACTATTTTCTAGCATAAATAATAACATAGTAAGGTCTTGTTTAGATGCGATTTTTTTTTATTTCGCTACTGTAGCACTTTCGTTTGTTTGTGACAAATATTGTCCAATCATAGACTAACTAGAATCAAAAAATTCATATTGCAATTTACAAGCAAACTGTATAATTAGTTTTTATTTTTATTTTTATTTAATATTTCATGCATGTATCACAAGATTTAATGTGATGAGAAATCTTGAAAATTTTTTGATTTTTGGGTGAACTAAACAAGGGCTAAGTTCATTTTAGAGATGGCAAAACCGCGCCGCGCGCCGGCCCACCGCCCAGCCAGCGAGGCGCCCCGTTGGAATCCGCTGGAACGGGACGCGTCGCCATTCGCTGCCGCGTCCAGTTACGTTTCGCTAGCTCCGTTCGCGTTCGCGTTCCCGTTCCCGTTCCCGTTCGGCCTTGACAATCCCCACCCCAAGTCCCCAACGACGCAGGATCGAACCGAATCCTCCGGAACTCGCCGCCGTAGGACCGCCGCCGCCGCCAGGACCGGCCGACCCGATTCCATCGATCGAGGATGTCGTACGCCTACCTCTTCAAGTACATCATCATCGGCGACACAGGTCCGTCGCCCCCTCGCTTCCGAACCCGCTGCTCCCCTGATCCCCGCCGCCCTGCCCCTTGCGGGGGAGATTGGATTGGATCCACGCGGCTGGGGATCTGTTGCCCGGGTGTCGTGTGGTCGCTGGTGTCGGTAGATACGAGCGGCGATTGATCGGTCCGTCGGTTGTTTGTTTGTTTGTGTTGCAGGCGTGGGGAAGTCGTGCCTGCTGCTGCAGTTCACGGACAAGCGCTTCCAGCCCGTGCACGACCTCACCATCGGCGTCGAATTCGGCGCCCGCATGATCACCATCGACAACAAGCCCATCAAACTCCAGATTTGGGACACGGTCCGTCCTGCTCCTCTCTTCCCTTCCTTTTTTTTCCCTGTCCTCTTTGGTGTCATTTAGGCTGTGTGCGAGGTTAGCAGTTTTAAGCAACGGTGGCTGCAGGAATTTGAAAATAATTCAGAAACAAAGGCAGTTAAGTATTGGCCATTCGGATCCTTAATTGCCGATGGTACTTATGTTCCTCTTGCGGTTTGCTGTACTGAACTGATAATGCTGCGATTTTGGAATCGCATAGACTCTGCAATTCTGCAACATCCAGCCAGTCTGTGCAAAATTGTGTATCCTTTTGCAGACTCTTGTCAATTTTCCTTTTTCAAGTAGGATACCCTGCTTGTATAGAAAGCGAATAAGGTCATATGTATGTCTCGGCCATTCTGCTGGCTTACAAAAACATCCCAAACTTAGGCTACCACTAGGTAGTGACAAAGCACCAGACTCCAACAAGCTAACAGGCATTAGTCTATTTTGATTCTATGTTATTAGTCCCTGTTTCCTATGGAAATTCTACTGGCAGTACGAAAGAAGCATAGTCTCGTGCATTCTAAATTGCAAGTATGATTGCTGATTTCATTCGTACTTATCAATATAAACTTAAGGAAGTTATATAGATGTAAGAAAAAAATCTCCTCTTAGACAATTGCACCTATATCTCAACTTTATGTAATTGCGACACTTTTGTTTGCAAAGATACCTTTGATAATTGCAACGATGCTCTGGCTACATGTGTTCAAGAATTTAACACTTTTAACCAGGGTATTGTATGTAAATCCTTTTTATTAGCATTGCCCACATTAGTTCAAGTTTCAGAATCTGTTTATAATTGCTTGGTTTGTTGATTTGTTCATCATGTGGTATGGTCAATTGGTCATGTTGGCTTTTGTTTCTTTGCTTAGGACTTAGGACTTGGTATATGGTTTTAATTAACTACAACTGCAACACATTCAGTACTTTTTTGTTGAATGTGATGTCATGAAGCGCTATATGCTCAATTGATTATGACTTGAATTTCAGGCTGGCCAAGAATCATTCAGATCTATTACTAGGTCATACTACAGAGGTGCTGCTGGTGCCCTTTTGGTTTATGATATCACTAGGTACTTACTACTTATATGGTTTCTTTGGTATATTTATATATCTTAGGCATTTAATATCACTGATGATTCTTACGTTTGAGTCACCTGACTTCAGGAGGGAGACCTTCAATCATCTCGCAAGTTGGCTAGAAGATGCAAGGCAGCATGCAAATGCTAACATGACAGTGATGCTGATTGGAAACAAATGTGATCTTTCTCATAGACGTGCTGTCAGCTATGAGGAAGGCGAACAGTTTGCCAAGGAGCATGGTCTGGTCTTTATGGAGGCATCTGCTAAAACTGCACAAAACGTTGAGGAGGTGAATTTTTTACCCTGCTACATGTTTACTACTATTGCCCACTAGTGTCTTTTCTAACCATTTTAACATTGTTTTCTGATGTAGGCATTCATTAAGACCGCTGGTACAATATACAAGAAAATCCAAGATGGCATATTTGATGTATCAAATGAGGTTAGTTTTTAGTTACTTTCCTTTTTCAGGTGTTTGTTCAAGGTTGTGCTAGGCATTGGTAATTACGGAGATCTCAAGTTTATAGCACAGTAACAATTCATTTAATGTGGGAACTGGTCTTAAATCCTGCCACTGGCTTGTATGATTATTGCAAACTTGCTACAAGAAATTATAAAAGTCGACAAAAGAAACAGAACTGTCATTTGAGTCACATTCTTGCACAAAACTTTTTAAAAAAACTCTTGCACTTTTTCACTTCCCCCAAATCCTTTCGGCTGTATAAATCTACAGAAATGTTGAAGGCTTTCTAGAAACCTGTAGTCTGTAGAAGATTGATTAAAAATGTTTGTGGCCTATCTGATGCATTTTTTACTTGTACCTTCAAGACCAATACCATATGATGTTATGTACTCCCTCTATTCCAAATTATAAGACGTTTTGGCTTTTCTAGATATATAAACAATGTATCTAGTTTTAGAATAGAGGGAGTAGTATTTTGTGTAGGATTTCCACAACCTCAGCTTAAGGAAGATTTTTTGGTGCAGAAAAAAAGAGGGAGGGGGGGTTACAACTTTTCCAATTCAAATATTTTCTACTTACTAGTTAACAGTAGGAAGTATGGATATGGAATTCTAGATCTCTAATCCCTCATCATAGCTAATGATTGAAAGAGTAGTCTTACATTTTTTTTTAATGATTGTGAATGTGTAATGATAGGCATCCTTTTAAGTTTTTTTTTTCAATGATAGTATTGGTTTGATCTAGACTGTAAACTACTAATAAGTATATACATGAAACCATATTCTTTTACAGTTCTGGGGGTGTGAGATTCTAGATCTTTAATCCTCATCATAGCTAATGATTGAAAGAGTAGTCTTACATTCTTTTTTTTTTATATGAGTGTGAATGTGTAATGATAGGCATCCTTTTAAGTTTTTTTTTCAATGATAGTATTGGTTTGATCAAGACTGTAAACTACTAATAAGTATATACATGAAACCAACTTGATATTCTTTTACGGTTTTGGGGGTGTGAAATTCTTTCTTTAATGTGAAAGAGGTACATGTCTTTTGCATGAAGTGTCCAGGTGCAGGATGGTACCGTACTATTCCTTTTTTGTGTGTGTTGATGAGTCATCGTAATCTTTTATATGTTTTGCATTATATAATGTTTTCCCTAAATGTTACAGTCCAATGGGATCAAAGTTGGCTACGTTGTTCCCAACTCATCTGGAGGTGGTGCTGGCTCGTCCTCCCAGGCTGGTGGCTGCTGCAGTTGAGTGGTGGCAGCGAGTCATACAATTGCACAAGTTTCTCCCTGCACTATCTTGATGTTTGCCTATAGCTGGCCCCGGATGATTTGTTCTTTCAGCCATCACGTTTCAATCCATGAACAAACCATCTCCAGTGTTAGCTGTCATTTATACTTGTGCAATCTTTCTGTAAAGCCAATCATTGACGATTACTACCCTATGTGTCTTCTGTAACCAAATTGAAATCAGTTTTATGGTATTCATTTGTTCAAAATGTATATATGCTTCTGTGCCAAGTCATGTTGTTTCCCTGCAACCCTATCCCTACGATGAAATTTGGTGGAGCTTATAGCTACAACCCGAGACATAGATCTTGCTGGACAATCTCTCCCTGATTGCATTACTGGATTCTGTAAAGGCAATCATTCACGATTACTGCCTCATGGGCTGTCTTCTGTAGCCAAACTGCAATTGGCTTTATTATGGTATTTTAATTTGTCTGGCTAGTGTTGTTTGTCTGGCTAGTGTTGTTTCTCTGCTGCCTATAAGGCACTCCCTTTAGTGTCTTTTTTAAACAAAAAAAAGGCTAGGTAATGCTTATGGCAACTGGACGAACTCCGTGATTGCATCACTGGGCAAAGTCTATATATAAGGCACTCCCTTTAGTGTCTTTTTTAAACCAAAAAAAAAAGGCTAGGTAATGCTTATGGCATCTGGACGAACTCCGTGATTGCATCACTGGATTGTGGATTCTCGCAAGAATCTTTAAAGAAAACAAAGATCACGACAATTGCACTTCATAAATTGCCAAGTATGGCTGACTTGAGAATGATTTCCTCACCAAAATGTCAAATACATTGGGAATGTAATGCATAGAACGTATGCGATTAGCGAATAGTGCAATCTTTACTCTTCATCATCATTGTGTGGTATGGTAGATAAAAAGTAGGGCATATGCTTACTAGAGATAGTATTTAGTCGTCATCCATAGGAGTTGGAAAAGAACATATGATCACATTGTAAACTCATCAACATGAATCCACAGCAAAAACAACTGACACTAATATGGGTGCCATAATCAAAGGCATACTCCATACAAATGATAGGAATGTAGATTACACTGCAGATGCACGCAGTGCAATTTCCAAAAGCTGCGAGCATGCTCAGCGTCCCCGACCCCGACCGCGCCCACGACCACGGCCACGCCCACGTCCCAAGGGCTTCCCTGGTTTTGGACGACAATGGATGAGATTACAGTGCTAGCAGGTAGTAAATCTCAAAGGTTGAAATGGGAGAATAAGAAAAGGAACTCTTACCAGAAGTAGGCTTCTTAGGCTTGACCCTTGGTGTTTCCTCAACCAGCAAAGTCTCCAGATTTAGGCTGTCAGGAAGAATATAATAGCGGATGTTGTTTCCCCTCACACTAAGGTGATCAAGGGTAACAGGATTTTTCCCTTTTAGCGTCAGCTTTACAGTCTTCAGATGAGTATTCATGCTGATGTCAACGCCTACAAAGTGATCATAAATTCAGATACAGTACTGAAATAATATTATTTCTAGGAATCTAGGATTACTGAAAAGTCTGAGGGCATGGGAGAGAATTTTAATGGGATGTTAAAAACTGATTATAATAAAAGTCATGCGAAAGATGCTGACAGATAGGCAATGATATAGGCAACAAATGAAAGGCTAGTAAGAAAAAGATTAAAAACTAGCCATTGTTTGCTGGCAAAATCTGTAATCTTACATCTCATGGCACTTCAAAATTCAAATTTCTAAATAAACTCCCATTGAAATATCCCATGCTTATATGTACTTGGGCAACTCACTAACCTAATTAAATGCCATAGTGGTATTTCCTACACATTCTGTAAGACACATTCAACAATAGCTCAAGATCAAACTTCAAAATTCTCCCTGCTTCAGATTTTTAAACGTTGGTAGGGATTGCCATGTTTAGTTATACTGGTACGGAGTAACTGATGCTACCAATGAAGCAAAATTTAAGATTTGTGGAGTTCTTGTAAGGACTGAAATTAGATGAACAATTTTTAAATCACAAACAAATGACAAAAATCTTCTCATATGGTATGTTCTAAACACCATGAAACTTAACTACCTGAACCTAGTTGTATGTATACGTAAATCATAATTGATCGGATAACCTACGAAAGAAACATTACATTGTGACTATGAATGCTAAGTAGGATTAATCCAATACATAAAGGACAATGCACATATCCTTTATCAAATACTCCCTCCATACCTGTAAAGAAAGTCATTTAGGACAACGACACGGTCTCCAAAGCCTAACTTTGACTCCTTGTTTTTATAAAAATATTTATCAAAAAATGGTATATGTATATTTTTATGAAATTATTTTTCAAGACAAATCAATTCATATGGTTTTCACATTTCCAAACTCAACAACTTAAAAGTTATTCATGATTTATATTCCCAATGTTTGACCCAAACCTTGTCCAAAACGACTTTCTTTATAGGTATAGAGGGAGTACCATAGTATCTAGTGGAGGCATTGCAGATAAAATAAATTTCTCGAAAATTCCAACATATGATGAGGACATGAAACAAATTACTATCCAAAGTTCAAAGTACACTAGTACAGACTAATTAAGTAAGTAAGCATGAAAGTTGAACCCTCGGAAAAAAAGATGCCTACAAGAAAAGTAAACATGGTCTGTGTGTGAAGCACAAATAAATGCTTGGTTCACCCCCCCACTTTCACAAGCACCTAAATTAGAAGGAAGTAGGAAAACTATACTCAAATTTGGTTTAGGTTGCATCTGGAAATCTTCCATTTCCACATTTGACAACTGAAATCGCCTAAAAATTTTAACCACTTTAAGCATAATTTTTATGTGCGGGACTAAGACTGCCTCCAACAGCCCTCACCTATATACAAGACGCATTTGTTCCTTTGGGGCACACAAGAAAAAAGGATCACGCACCCAAATTGGTTGTTTTCCAACAGTGGACCCAAAACAAGAGAGCCCCCGATGCTTGCGCCACCCGCTTCCGCTTCCCCCCCACCGAGCAATCCCTGCATGCATCGCTCGCTTCCTCCTCCCTACGGAGCGCCGTGTGCCCAGCCTCCCGACCCGAGAGCCGAGTGCCCAGCCGCCAGCGCCCTCTCCCCTTCCGGTCATCTGTGGGTGGATCCAGTCGATTGGGCATGGCGGCGCCCCTTTCCCAGCGGATCTGAGCGCTGAGCGCCGAGCCTCCCTCCCTCCCCACCAAGCGCCCAGCCAGCGGTGCCCTCTCCCCTTCCGGTCTCTGCAGGCGGCACCCGTCACATCTCAGGTGAGTGGGCCTTCTCCACCACAGCACCAGAGATTTGGGTTTGAGGAGAGAGGCGACGTATATTTGGGTTCCCTCTCTCCTTCGACGTAAAATAGGTCTCCCATTTGCGTGCTCTGTTGGACGGTGATTTTTGCTTGTGAAATATGCATTTTTGGTATGGGTAGCGTGATGCCTCTCTTGTTGGAGACAGTATAACATTACCCATTGAAACCAAGCATTAGAAACTATAAAAATGACCAACACTTCAAATCAGATTTCTAACAGCCAATACTGGTAGCAAGGCAAAAATTAAAGTGAATTACACAAAAAGGAAACATGATGCTGCAAGTCACATGTTATATGGAAGGAATAACTCGAATATATGGGCATACTAGAGATGAATAAAATTCACTGTAATTGGACCAAGCGGAAACTGGATGACAGTAAAAGGTCATATATTGGCTCTGTTAGTCACATGTTACTAGGTTATAGCCACAAACACAGTTCTAAACCCGCACACCTAAAGGCGCCCCGCCCCTCTAGTTCCCAGTGGTAAAGTTCGCAGGACGTCATACCGGTAATGGTTCCGTGTACGACGGTGCCATTCTTGAGCTCGATGGTCACCGTTTCGTTGTTCAGCTTCATCAAGAACCTGTAAAACCGCAATCCCCCGCCCAAATCCGCACCAATTCGGGCGAAAATTGCACCAAAGGAATCAGCAGAGTGAACCGAATCGAGGAAAAACAGGGGGAAAAGGGGATGCTGGCTTACCTGACGAGCTTCATCTTGGAGCCGCTTGGTGGGAGACTCGGGGCGGAGGTAAAGCTAGGGTTTTTGCGGGGGAGCTGCTGCCTCGAGCTGATTCGGAGCGGGGGGAGGAGGCATAAAACCCCTTCTCCCAGTCTGCGGCTGTAGACTGTAGTCGCGAGATGGGCTCAATGGGCTGTAGCTGGGCCTATGATTGGTTTCACTTGGCATCACTTAGGCCTTGTTTACTTCCTAGAAAATTTTGCAAAATTTTTCATATTCCCCGTCACATCGAATCTTTAGACGCATACATGGAGTATTAAATATAGACGAAAATAAAAACTAATTGCACAGTTTGGTCGAAATTGACGAGACGAATCTTTTAAGCCTAGTTAGTGCATGATTGGACAATATTTGTCAAATACAAACGAAAATACTACGGTGCCTGTTTTGCAAAAAATTTTGGAACTAAACAAAGCCTTAGGCATTACTAAATCCGTGTGATTTTGTAGTTCCCTTCATCCCGAGTGAACAAATTGACTCAGGTGTGTTATCGAATTTACTTCAATCCATCTGAAAATTTTTGGAAGTAAATAGTTGCATTTGATTTCAGGAAAGCTATCTGGTACTCGGGTGTTGCTGCTCATGCCATCACTCGATTTGGTGGCCCTTGGATCTGCGATTCTCCTCATCTCGTTAGTACTCCGTCGGTCCATAGAAGAAATGCAATTCTCATATTTAACACTAACACTAATGAGACAAAAAAGTATCATTAGATTAGTTGTACAACAAATTTTCATAATATATTTATTTAGAAACATAAATACTAAAACTATTTATCATGTATTTGGTCAAACTTGAGCTATTTTGATCGGGATGTTTGCCTATTTTTATCTCCCAGTCTCTATCGAAACATACAGCTCTTCTATTTTCTTCGTCGTCTTCCTCGTGACTTTGAGAACCACGGCCTTGCTTCCAAAAAATTTTACACAGTACTATTTTTATTTATATTTGACAAATATTGTCCAATTATTGACTAACTAGGTTTAAAAGATTCGTCTTACAAGTAAACTGTGTAATTAGTTATTTTTTTTATTTATATTTAGTACTTCATGCATGTGCCGCAAGATTCGATGTGATGGAGAATGTGAAAAATTTTGCAAAATATTTTGGGAACTAAACAAGGCCCAGGTCAATGCAAGTACTAGGCGAGAAAGTTATCCAATTCATTTCTTACTTAGTAGTTGTTGCAGATTACATCTTATTCGATCATATTTTACTATTTTTGTTTAGGTATAAGTAATTGTTCGTAAATAAAAATGATCAGAATTACTTGAACAATCCTTTTGTTTGGCCTTTTTCTTTTCTGTATGTTTTATTTGGTTCCCCTTTGATATCTTCCAATTTGGTTTTCACACAAATAATCTAGCTATTTTTTTTGTTTTGTTCATTTAATATTTTTTGCATTATTTTGATAAGTTTTATTTGGTTCATTTGATCTGAATTCAATGGTCATGACAATCCAATGTTCCATGGATCAGAAACATGCGATTTTATTTCTGATATCAATTGGGTGTTTAGGTAGCATCCAACACTCGGATGCTAGATGCTCCTAAAACACTATTCGTTTGATCCTAAGTCCATGGGGTCGGGTTGAAACTTGAAAGAGATTGAGAGGGATTCACCTACGAGTCAAAATCTCCCTCTGCTCCCTTCAATCCCTCTCATCTCATAATCAAACGAACAAGGCCTAAGGTGGTGATTCGACCGTACCAAAACACTGAGTCGTCAAAACTTACGATTGATAAAAAAAAAAGCTATAAGACGTAAGAGGTGACATGGCCTCCCTTTGGCTCCGGCCCTGGGTACAGGACTGCTGGTGCTGAGATACCTGATCCATCGATTCTATGATTCCACCCTGTCTAGTGTTTGTGCTCGTCTTCGGAAAACACCATATGTGTCCAAGTGCCGTGTGGCGCTAACTGTGGAGGACCCAAACGGCAAATCCAAGGCAGAGCAGACAGACGACAGGCGGAAGGAACTGTCCATCGATGTGCGTCCATAATATCCCTCCCTACAAAAGCTGATGAAATACGTAGCCTTGAAGAGCAAGCAGCAGCAATGGCGCAGGAGATCGAGCACACTCACCTCCTCATCCGCGGGCTCAACCTCCACGTCGCGCAAGTAGGCAAAGGTGAGCGAGTCTCTGCCATCATCGTTGCTTGAGTTGCATTCATGGATCCCAACCAATTCCCAGCGGAGAAAGCAGAGTGACCTGTGCTGTTGTGTTGCATTGCATTGCAGGTGACCTGGGCACGGTGGTGTTCCTGCACGGCTTCCCGGAGATATGGTACACATGGCGCCACCAGATGCTGGCCGTGGCCGCGGCGGGGTACCGCGCCGTCGCGCCGGACTGCCGTGGGTACGGGCTGTCCGACCTGCCGCCGGAGCACGAGGAGGTCTCCTTTGACGACCTCGTCGCCGACGTGCTCGGCATCCTCGACGCCCTCGACGTCCCAAAGGTAAGCAACAGCTCACCACTGCACCAAACCGAAAACATTTGCACGCCCGTGACAACACACTGACGCTGAGCGTTGCCATGATGCCACACGTGGTCTGGTACGGTGCAGGCGTTCCTGGTGGGCAAAGATTTCGGCGCCTTTCCGGCGTACGAGTTCGCGCTCCAGCACCCGGAGCGCACCCGCGGCGTGGTGTGCCTTGGCATCCCCTTCAGCCCGATCCCCATAGCCATCGACGCCTTGCCCGAAGGCTTCTACGTCCTGCGCTGGCGCGTGCGTACCTGTACCACTCCACTCCACTCACTGCCTCTGATAAAAAACCCTTCTTCTTATCGAAACTGACAGTCTGCAGCTGGTGTTCCTTCTGATGCATGCAGGAGCCTGGCAGGGCGGAGGCGGACTTCGGCCGGTTCGACGTGAGGCGCGTGGTGCGCACCGTCTACGTGCTCTTCTCCCGCGCCGAGATCCCGATTGCCGACGAAGGGCAGGAGATCATGGACCTGGCCGACCTGTCCACGCCGCTGCCGGAGTGGTTCACCGAGGAGGACCTCGACGCCTACGCCGAGCTCTACGAGAAGTCCGGCTTCCGCTACCCACTTCAGATGCCGTACAGGTAGCCGCCGCGCGCACTCCTCTCAGCCAAACAGACTCTGATGATGTTCCTTCCATGGAAAATAAAATGGATTTGGGCATGCAGAGCTCTACACAAGATCCCGAACCGGCTGGACGCCAAGTTCCAGGTGCCGGTGTTCATTGTGATGGGGGAGAAGGACTACTGCTTCAAGTTCCCGGGGTTCGAGACCGCCATGCGCGGCGGCATCATGGACAGCTTCGTGCCGGAGCTGAAGATCACCTACATCCCGGAGGGGAGCCACTTCGTGCAGGAGCAGTTCCCAGAGCAGGTCAACGACCTGCTTCTCGGCTTCCTCAAGGACCATCCCTCCACTGCGTAAAGGATTTAAGGAGAGAGTGAGACCGTGAGCTTGGATCCATGACTGTGATAAAAAAAATGATCGTTGTTACGTTACCCGGTCGTAGCTGTAGGTAGAGGTGCTTTGGATTTAGATTATGGAGTGAAGTCTAGTTAGACTCTAGTTGCTTTGGATGGGATTGAATGGGATCTATAGAATCCAAAATTTATTGGACACTAGGGGCCGGTCATATGCTTGTCCGTTGCAACAAGAAAAATTATATCATGATAATCTAAGTTTGAAGGTGCTATACTTCACCAAGAAAAGAAACAATAGTTTGAGCGTGTTGCTTGCAATTCCATTTGTATAATCAATCATATCAATAAAACATCGGGTCAGCAATCTTGAAACATGGCCGAGTGATTCCTGATCTTGAGACCCTGGTCAGCGTCGTGGACAAAGAACCCGCGATCATATTTTCCGTTTGTGACTGTGGACTGGTGGATGTAACACGATGAGAATGACGTATACAGTACATGAAGAGCAAGTGATGTGATGGGAAATGAGGGGAAATGCATGTGATGAGATGGGAGAAGGAAGGCAATGGTGTATGTGGGCATGCATGATGGGAAGTTTAATTTCCTAATTAGCACATTGCTGATTTTTAAGGTTCCATTTTCCAATTGGGTGGGAGGGTAATTAGCATGTGAACTCTTCAGAACTGCAGACGGGGTATATTTTCCAATTTCCAATTCGGTTGAAGGGTAATTAACACGTGAACTGTGCAGAAGGGGAAGAGGTATATAGCTGGTTTAAAATCGGTCTCAGGCGGTTACCGCTGCCGGATAGGCCGGTCCATTTAAATCTTTTTTTTTAAAAAATAGAGATGTAGATAGACAAGCAATTATGATATTTGCATAATTGCATAATAATTCATTTAACATTTTTAATCTTTTTAGGCCTCTCCGAGGTCGAACAATGTCAGCACATATTCTTTTATGATTAAGATTAATGTTCCTCAACTAGCCGTTGGACTGCGCACTCACTGGACTGGTCCGGTGGTGGCACTGTGGAGCAATTCGGTGCATCCACGTCGATTAGCCATCGGGCAAACTAGGGTCTTGTTTAGTTTTCAAAAATTTTGCAAATTTTTTTCAGATTTTTTATCACATCGAATCTTGTCGCACATATATGAAACATTAAATATAGATAAAAAAATAACTAATTGGATAGTTTATCTGTAATTTGCGAGACGAAAATACTACCTTGTGCATTTTGTAAAAAAAAATTAGAAGTAAACAAGACCTAGTTGTTGTAGACCGTTGGAGGTTCAATGATATGGTTGGTCACCAGACTAATCCGGTGTGTTGATCTTCCCTTCAACCTTGCTACAGCCCTCTTTAGTAGAATACTCAGGTGAATCTAACATACTTGTTTCCTCCACGGGCCCGTGCCTTGACGTCCAGTGCATTTCTTCTCCTTGTAGCAGACCAATCCAGTGCTCCTACTGCAGCCGCCCAGGAATAAGTGTGCACGCATGGTCCGACTGCTCTGGTGTTGCACAACAATCTCTGTTTTATTTCGTTTCTTCATGTGTCTTCGTCTGGAATTCTTCTATCTTACGTCTTGGACTCCTAGTATCACTTATAGGTATTCAACATGTGTTGTTTGAGGTGTTAATTATCTAGATCACCACTTTGCCTAAGTCCATGTCCACCTTACATCCATTTGAACTATATCTTATATACTATAGCAAACAAGATTAATCCAAATGATCGTGTTATTCATCAAACATCAAAATCCAATTTAATGGTCCATGGGGTCCATTTTTTCTTACAAATTAGATACCATCTTCCTAGAGACACTTGAATAGAGACGGTTTTGAGAAATTTCTGAAAACCAATTCTAATCTTCTCTAAAAACAGGTTGTATAGTAGTATCTCATGAACAATCTTGTAGTGCTAATAATACCGAGAACCAAATGCTAAGGGTTTAAGGTCAAGAGAAATGTATTTTGTAATCCCATCTATACCCATGAATTATGCTAAGCTTAGAATTAGAAAGTGGATTTTAGTCATTTAGTTAGTTAATTCATTTTTTACTCTCTAGCGCTTAAGTAATTTTTGAGGTTTATCATATATATGCTATGCTTACAACTTACTAATAATAGACCATCTTCAGTAGCGGTGGCCTTGAGAGTCTCCATGAGGTGAATTTGGCTAGTGAGGGTGGATGAATCCTTATCTCTAGTGCAGTTAGTTTCTCTCGTGGCTACAGAACCGTGGCAAATGAGGAATTCCAGATACTGGGAGATAACCCTTTGTGCAGCAGCGACAACGATCACTTTCAGAATTTTTTTTTATGTTGTGTGTGGAACCTAACTGAAAAACAAAGCTACTTTTCAATCACTCGCAGAGCAGATAATCATCATCATCTTTAGTTCACTCTGAACTGCACGTATGTTGGCTGTCCCAGACCATGGCAAAAACCACATGAAGTCATCACGTAAAACACGGAGGAAAGCCAAGCTACGAATGTGCTGGAAGAACTACAAGTCACCGTCATGCCCTGTCCAATAATCCATACTTGATAGCCATGAAATCTCTCCAAAGAAGCGAGAAGGTCAAATAATCATGCACAGCTACCATCGAGCGCGTCACACATGTCAGATGACAATAAGCAAAAGATGGTGAAGTAGATGGAGCTAGATCAGTTATGATATGCAGGGTTGGTCTTGGTACAATCCTGCTATTTATTGTACAAGATTTGTATCGTACTTGTATTTAGACGACAGCATGCTCCACCTGAAAAATACACAAAATTCTATCATGTATCCTGATTGCCTGCAGATAGCCCAAAAAAAAGAAAAAAAAAGAAAGAAAAAGAGGGTTGTGCTTCTATGGTTCTGTACTTTATTAGTCTATGCATCACCATATCCACAGGATACATTTACCAACATGTTCTCATCCTACTAACTACAAAGGACAGGATCAACCTCAAAATGCTGAAAACCTAGAGTATACTAACTTGTCATGGAAATGCAAACTTCTCAAATATGTGATTATGCGATATTCAAATATGCGATCTTCGGAGGATATATGGTATAAATGATGCAATCGCCAAATCCTTACTTAATTATTGTTCCTAGCTAAAAACTTACACATAGCTGAAATTATTTTAATTTTGCCTTGCTATAGTAGCACAATTAAGGTAGCTAACTAGATTTAATACACTACGAATATAAGGTATAAAAATATGAAGAAAAAAATGATGCTAGACGACAAGACACTTGTAAAGGCACAGGTTACTAGTTGTCTATAGTTATCGTGATGGAAATGCATATCGTGATATGGAGCACAAAACAAGAAAAGATATCGTGACGGAAATGCAGCGTGGCATGACCTTTGTGCCTTGACTTTTCCTACTATAGATAGATGCTCTATTGCGTGCTCGGGTTAACTCTTTCCACTTGTTAATTGCTAGAGATTATCTCGTAGATACGACACATGTACTCTAGACGCAGTAGATCTGACCACCATATGTGAACTTGAGAAGTAATATTAATAAATATGTAAAAACTAAAGAAATTCATGTGGAATGATAAAAATAATTTGAGTTATTTTTTCTTTGGAAAAAAAATGTATTGCACAAACTTTGATTCCTTGTGTGAGCCTCACGCAAGACGTGATACCGGAGGTGAAGGCGGTCGAACGCTTAATCTTTGTTTTCCACTGCTTGTTACCTGAAGCATTGCTATAGCATCAAGCTATATTGATTTTTGCCTGTGTAAAAAGAATTTTAACTTGTGATCAGTAATTTGCCAGAAAGCTTTTTAGAGCACGTAGAAACGGCAACAAAAAAAAAAGTGGCACGTGGGGTGCATGCCCTCTCCTTGACGTTTCCATCCCACACAGTCGACACAAAGCAGTCGGACAGCCCTCCAATCTCCCAATTCAGCCCTGCCGCGGAACGCTGTTCCACGTCGGCCGCCGCGGCGCCGCCCCCTTCTCCTCCTCCTCCTCCTCCTCCTCAAATAGGGGAGGCGAGCGCCACCATTCAGTACACTTCTTCTCTGGCTCTCGTGCCTTGCCTGCTGCATCCAGTGCGAGGTCACCGACGGAGCAAGCCGCCGTCGCGGAGCGCCCGTTTCCGGACGGGCACGAGGTCCGCGACGGCGACCGAGATGGACCTAGCCATCGGTGGCGTCGGCGTCGATGAGTCCTCCGCGCTCGGGAGGAACGTGTTCGGCGTCAAAAGGGTGGTCTTCCCGGTCGCCGAGATGTCCGTCCCGGGTCGGCGGCGCCTCAGGAAGCGGCTGAGGTCGGAGCTCGACGCCGTGCGCGATCTCCTCAGTAAGGCGGAGCTATATTCCTGCATTTCTGGCGCAGCCGGCAAGAAGGACGACCGGCTCTTTGCCCCCGGCGCGGCGGTGGAGGATGATGATGGTGGGTGCAGAGCGGCGAAGAGCAGAAATGTATCTCCTTTCGCGGAGGCGGAGCGCGCAAGGGAGTCGAGGCGAGATGATAGGGAGCGGCTGGCCTGCCGCCTGGCCACGATGGCGGCGGTGCTGCCGGATGACGTCGTCGCGTTCCTGCAGAACCGACGCGTTGGGGATGCCGATTCCCGCGAAGACGACGGCGAGATCGAGATGGACGACGTGCAGTCCATGGAAGATGGTGCTCTGTTCCAGCTGAAGATGTTGCTGGACAAGTTCGCGCCGGAGAGCACGCCCAAGTTGCTGGTGGACAAGTTCGCGCCGGAGGTGAGCACGCCGAAGAGTCGCGGAGAGCGCGCACCACTGCCTGCCTCCGGCATCAGCTGCCTGTCGCAGGCGGAGAACCAAGAAGCAGGAGGCAGAATGCCCCCGGTGCAAGAGGAAGAGGAGGAGGGCATCAACATCTGTGGCGGCGTCTCTCGCATAGCGATCCGGGACATCGCCGAGGAGTACGGCGAGCTCGTGAATGACATCGGTGTTCAGCTCCTGTCGCCGCTCCAGCGCAAGTACGTCGATCTCGCCGAGGAAGACAGCTACGTTGACATCTGCGGCGACGCCTCTCCTGTCGTGTTCCCGGCCAAGACCTGCGATAGCAGCAGCCCAAGCTTAAGCACCAGCAGTGACTCCGATGCAACATCCTCTGATTCCGACTCAAGCAGCAGCTCGCCGGAGGCTCTTCCCAAGGAGCATTCATGTTGCAGAGCCGGAGAACCAGTGCCGGCGCCTGAGGCTAATCCTATCCAAGGCAAACACAATGCGCAGCCACCAGAGCCGGCACCTGAGGCGATGCATATCGCAGAGCCGGAGAAACAGTGCGCGGCGGCGACGGTGTTCGCGGTCACCAAAAGCCCACCTGCGCCGACGGTTCTTCCCAAGGAATGTGGCGCCCTTGCTCAGCCACCAGAGCAGGCACCGGAAACTGTCCAGATTGCAGAGCCAGAGAAGCTTAAGGAAAAGTTCGTGGCGCCCGCGGCTACGGTGCACCCCATCACCGGCAGCGCGCCTCCGCCTGCGGTTCTTCCCAACGAGAATGGCACCTCTTCTCAGCCGGCACCTGTGCCGGCGCCAGTGGCGGCGCAGATTGAAGAGCCACAGCCACAGCCACAGCCACAGGAGGTCCAGACGAACGACCTGATCGCCATGGCGCGACAGGAGAGGACGAGGCGTGCGATGGCCAAGGCTCGCCAGGAGCTTCTCGAGATGGAGAAGGCGGCGCTGCGCGACGAGCGCATCCATCCGCGGGACATGGAGCTGCTGGGCATCGCGGCGTTCGAGCACGTCGTGAGCACCGTGCGGAACGCGCGCACGGCGCAGCCCCAGGTGAACGATGAAGTTGACCTCCGTGTCTCTCCCGGTCGCCCCAGCATATTGCAGCAGCTGGGGGTCTTCCTGAAGGCCGCGGATGTCGGCGGCGAGGAGGAGGAGGAGGACGAGGACGAGCAGCCGCCACCGCTGGGCGTCGCTTCTGATGGTGAAGACATGGACATGGAGATAGAGGACGGGCAGATTCTCTAGGAACGTAGGCACCATGCATGCGTCAATATAATGCTGTTTTGCATCGTTGGTTTTGTACAACCCCTAATTCCCCACCTTGGAAAAATCAGCTCTTAGTATTTCCATTCTCAGGCTAGTGTTTTTGCATGGTTAACAAGCAGGATAATGTATGTTTTGTCTGTTTATTTATTTGTTGGTGATAGCCTTTTCCAGAATCCTTTCATTTTGGTTTCAAACTTCTTGAATTTTGGTTCACAAGCACGAAAATGATTCATACTTAGCCATTTCCAAAGAGTGTGTGTACAAAAATAATTAAGGCCAGGTTTGGATCCTAACAACTAGTTGACTAGTTTTTAGTACTTAAGAATCAAACAAATATACTATTTGTTAGTCCACTAGTTATGGATTAGTTGTTAATATATTAGTCCATATATAGGAGCGAATAAGACTAGTTGTTAGTCGTAATCCATCGAAACAGGCTCTAAGAATTCCCAGGCCATTGAACACATGGTTCTTCCATCCTTAAATGGAGATTTGATGGCCCTTATCAATTGAGCTAGATACAGTAGCAATCCGAGTCATCTTCAACCTCTAGATCTCCTTCTCGAGGTGTGTGATTCCACCACTACCACCACAACAACATAATCTATAGCATGTCTTCAACTCATACGTGCAACCACACTATTCTTTTTCATCTCTCAATCCTTGTATATGGCACCTCAATGCACCATTGAATGTGCATTGGGCAGGGGTGCATTGTGCAGGGGCACATGCCCCTAAGGGAAAAACACCTCCATAAAAGTAAGCGATAATATGATATTCAAATATGTGATCTTTGGAGGATATATGGTGTAACTAATACAGATCGTCAAATCCTTAATTATTGTTCCTAGCTAAAAGCTTACACATAGACACATAGCTAAAATTATGTTTGCCTTGCTATAGTAGCACAATGAAGGTAGCTAACTAGATTTAATACACTACAAATATAAACTATAAATATATGAAAAAGATTATGCTAGAAGACAAGAAACTTTTAAAGGCATGAGTTACTAGTTGGCTATAGTCATGTCACTCATGATACGAAGGATAAATCAAGAGAAGAGATACCGTCATGGAAATGCAGTGTGGCATGAGCTTTGTGTCTAGACTTTTCTTACTATCAATATAAGTTTTATGTCGTGCCCCGGTTGTTTTAACTTTTTTGACTTGTTAATTGCTAGAAATTATCAGGACGTGCGCACGACGTAGCCCCAGGTAAACGATGGAGTTGGCCTTTGTTCTTTCCCGATTGCCCTATCATATTGCAGCAGTTGAGGGTCTTCCTAAAGGGTGATGGCGGTGAAGAAGAAGAGGACGAGGAGGAGCAGCTACCACCACTGGCCTTCGTTTTTTATGGTGAAGACATGAACATGGAGATAGAGGGCATGTAGATTTTCTAGGAACGTGGGCACCATGCAAGCGTCAAGGCACCGTTGTATCGTTGGTTTTGATGCTAGTGGTTTTGAATGGTTAACAAGCATGATAATGTGTGTTTTGTTTGTTGGTGATAGCCTTTTCCAAAATCTTTTCGTTTTGGTTCCAGTCATTTTGAATTTTGGTTCACAAGCACAAAAAGGATTCATACTTAGCCATTTCCAAAGGGTGTGTACAAAATAACTAAGGCAATGTTTGGATCCTAACTACTAGTTGACTAATTGAAAGGACCAAGGATGCGCCTAGAGGGGGGGTGAATAGGCGTTTCTGAAAATTTACAACTTAAAAATGCGGAAACGATTAGAACTGGAGTTTTCCAAGCAAATGAAAAACTCCACACAAAGATAATCAGAGAAACAGTTGTAAACAATATTAAATAAGTCTAACACCTGCACCACAGAGATTAGATCGCATAAAGAAATATTCTTGACAACTCGCAAATATCGGACGCGTCCGGTATCAACTCGGACACGTCCGAGATACACGAGCACACAACACTTAGCTGTTTCTGTTCTCTAGCTTCTCCTAAACCTACACACAGCTTGTATGATGAAGTAAAGATATACAATACCCTGCAAGAAGGTATCCAACACAGATAATACAAATTAAATATATTCTGCTGTGCTGGCACAACTCGGACACGTCCGGCTTAATCTTGGACGCGTCCGGAATTCACGAGCAGAGGATATTCAATCCTTGTGCTGTGAAACTTCTTCCTTTCCCTGCAAAAACCTCAATCACAGTATATATGAAACTTGAACCCTACAGAGAAGCTCACACAAAGAATAAGACACAAATTTTAAATGTAATGCAAAGGGAGACACAAAAATTTGTTTTACCGAAGTTCGGTCTCCGTAGAGACCTAATCTCCGTTGAGGGGGCTACGGGTAAGGCACTCGATGACCTAGAGGATACCACTAAGGTCACTCTAGCTCAAAGGTCCTCCCTAGAGGATACCGCGAAGGTAACTCTAGCCGGAGTCTCTTCCAACTCCAACTCCTCCTTCCACTAGTTGATTTCTTCCCTTGCGGAGGTGAAATCCGACCTGCACAAACAATCCGAGGCAACCACAAACACTTGGGTGCTCTCCGGCGACGCCTAACCGTCTAGGACCGAAGAGTCCAAGAGTAACAAATGCAAATCACGAGATAGACAATATGCTCAAGTGCTCAAGAGGTGGCTTGCTCTCAAAACCGAAGAACTTTCAACCCACAAGTTGGATTTGTCAATCTAGACCAAACACTCACAAAGAGAGGGTTGTGGAGAGTTAGCAAAGCTCAACAAAGTGTCTCCAAGCCAGTAGAATCAGTAGCCCTCAAAGAGGAGGGCTGAGGGGTATTTAAAGACAGTTTTCAAAACTAGCCGTTAACTAGCCGTTGGCCATACCGGACGCGTCCGGTATCATATCGGACACGTCCGATATGAACGAGGCCAACAAACTTACCCCTGTTAGCTTGCTACTCCCAACCACGGAGAAGCCTACGTCGGAACTCCCGACGTACGTCGGAACTTCCGACAAGACAGCACTACTGACGTGCACCGGAAGTGCTAACGCGCTCCAGAACAACTCCCTGGTCACCGCAACTCAAAAAGTTAGTATGCGCAACAGTACTCATACCGGACGCGTCCGGTATGCACGGCCTGTGCACATTGAGTTCAACTCTCAGGTTAGTCTCTCTAAGACCTCACATGGGTTGACTTGAGCACTAGAGAGTATTAATCCATGTTCATGATGCATCCCTCTTAATAGTACGGCTTTCCTATCAACTCAAGGGCAAAAGATAAATCAAATTTAAACCACTTGAGAAGCTTCCATCAAACCAAAGCCTTTCTTTCAATTCTTGATAAGCTGAGGATGTCATCATGTCAAACTTGTTTTCATCTTGAGCATAGCCATCTTGAGCACATGACTTGGTTCCATTCAATAGATAGATTTGACTCCAAATGTACCAAGTCATTTCCATTAACTACTTCAATAGTAGATTTGATCCTCCACAACAACATGACCCTTAGAGCTTGATTAGTACCTCAACTAAATGCAAGTAAATCCTTCTTCACCCGAGCTAGGTTTTTCGGTCGTCAAGCCGTCGCTTGCCCTTCACCCTTGCTTAGTACCTCGAAGCCTTTCCTTGCTATCTTCACCATCTCAAGTCTTCAAGTCATATTGTGCTTTGAATCATCCAATCAACTTTATACTTTTCATTTTTGCTTTCATATGAGTGATAGCTATCTTCACAATAAATAAGCCTCTTTCAATAATTCCATTTGCATTGTTGTTTTGTGCTTGAACTAGATTGCTTCATACAACAATACATAATTTTGGCTTTTGTAGACTTGAATCAAATCCTGTGAGATAGCTTTTCCCTGTTTCACACTTAGCAAGATCATTAGTTCCTTTAATCATAGTTGCCATTCAATCATCCAAAACACATCAAGTGGCTTAATGCACTTACAATCTCCCCCTTTTTGGTGATTGATGACAACCTTATTAAAGCTTACAAAAGATAATAAAATTAAGCTCTTGGGTTTAATGATTTATTTGAAGCTCTTCCTTAATATGTGCAATATGAGTGGAATTCATAATGAGACCTATAAAGGTCAATTTGCACATTTTAAGTGAGTGTCAAGCTCCCCCTAAATCATTGCATCCAGTGCAAGTGAGTGTGAACAATATAACCGTGATGCACATGACATGTAGATCACACAAGAATAAATATGAAACATACACCAACACATGTCATGGCAACACACTTGCAAAAATAGAAATAAAGTAAAAAAAATAACCAACACACATAGCAAACATCACATAGATTTCCCAAGTCCACAAGTCACTAAGATAAAGATCATGTCTTATTCAACATCTCACATAGACTCAACATGATACAAGATGATATAACAAGTCTCATGATAAATAAAACAAGTCTCATTCATCAAAGAGCTCATCATAGACACTAAAACTGCAGTACATATCTCAGAATATGCCAAACATGAAGAATATCTGAAGCTTTAATCAATATCTCTCCCCCTTTGTCATCCATCTCCAAAAAGTGTACAAGAAAGCATATGACATAGGAGGGCTGCAAGCTGTAACCGGCTGTCTCTCACTCGTCATCGACATCATCATCATCATCATCATCATCATCATCTCCATACCTCTGATCTGGAGAGCGAGAAGTACCTGGTGGGCGAGAACCACTTTGTCCTGGGTCACCTAGATGACCATATCCACCAAAGCCACTAGAGGTCCCTGCACCACCGTAGCCAGACTCACCAAAGTAAAGAAAACTGTCCCACCAGTGCTCCTGTGACTGCTGCTGCAAGGGCGCCTCAGGCTGCTCGCCCTGGTCTGTCTGACCCTGCTGTACCTGTGGTGGAACTGGCTGTGACTGAGAGTATCCACCAAACTCCTGCTGAAACTCTCTCTCATATCTAGCCTGCTGCTGCTCAAAAGTCTCGGGCTCACTAGCACCATCGTCAGAAATAGGAGACCTAGGAGTAGGAAGCTCATTCTTCTGTGCAAGCTCTTTGAGAGTATGAGTATCCTTCCTCCTTGCTTCTCTCTCATGGTGTTGTCTAGTCTTGATTGCATTCATGTCCTTGCACATCCCAAATATAGCACTGAAAAACTTCCTAATGGGAGAAGGAGGGGCATGGCCACGTGAAGAAGACCGGGAAGGACCACGAGGTGGAGTAGGGTGTGCTGCTGAACCTCCTCCTGCTGCTGCTCCTGGAGGTAACAAATCAATCTCAGCCAAGTCAGCAGCAATCTTCATAACCTTGTGCTGCTTGTCATACTCAAAGGAGTAGCCTGTCACCTGTCGAATCATATAAGTGATGTATGGTGCATAGCCACATCCCTTGACTGGTCTCTCACCCACTGACTTGATCTCATTCCAAATGAAATCAAACACACTAAATGGTCTAGCATTAGGCAACATCCTCATCAATAGATTTCTGCTATAATCTCCCACATTGCCCTTGTCTCCAACCTTGCAGGCGATGGTCTTCCTAAACATCCTGTCCAAGTATCTGTATGTGGGGTAAAGACCTTTCACCTTCCCCACAACTGCTCCTCTAAAGCCTGGAATGTACAGCTGACCCATCCTCTCTGGAGGTGTCACTATCTCATCATGAATCTTGTCTCTAGCAAGATCCTCCTCATCAAATCCAAGATATCCAGCAAAGGCTGCATACTCAACACTGAAACACTCTCCAGCTGTCATCCAGTGCATCACCCTATCTGAATCAACATACAAAATGGCATAGAACTGAGCCACTATCTCTGTGTTCCAATCATGCTTGAAGGACATGATCTCACTAGCACCAATCCGTGCACAAATATCAACAACTTTATCAAGTGAAGGCTTCTTGTGAGCCTTCAACTCCTTCCACTTAGCCCACTGAGACTTGATGACCACAGGATTTCTAGTCAAAATAACAGTGGTGTAGAAATCAATCTGAAACAGAGTGCGAAACCTGTAGTCATACATCACCTGCTGCTGAGTACTGGGATCCTCACTCCTAAGAGTCTTCACTCTCTTTGTCATCCCTGTGCCCTTGTAATTTGCTCTCTGCACAAAATCTGGCACATTAGGAGCATAGACTCTAGGATGCCCCAAGTGACGTCCGCCTCCCTGTCCTGGCTGCTGTGCTGGTGGTACATTCTGGGCCTGCACATGGTCTTCATCACTATCCTCAGACCCTTGACCATTGCCTGACTCATGTCCAGACTCAATCTCACCTCTGGCCTCAACTCTGAACTGATCTGACTCTGAAGTAGATGAAGAATCATCATCATCACTACCTTCTGCATAATCAGCTGGTGCTCTATCTGCAAGCCTGCCAGATTTTCTCCTCCCACCTCCACTGCCACTGCCACTACCGCTGCCAGCTGCTCTCCTAGCTTCCCTAGTTCTTTTGTAGTACCTCATGGCAATGGGATCATTCTTGTGCTTAGCTCATGGCTCAATCCGTCCGTCTCTAGTCATGATCTCCCCCTGAATCCATAAACACCAAGGAGATATATAAGCATTTAGGGCCATGTCCAAAAGTGCCTCTCATATTGCCATAAGATGAAACAATAATCATTCGATGAATTTGTAATCACCTAGACACAATTCAATGCCAAATAGGTTCACAAAGCATCTACAATAATCATTGAGATCATCTAAGACAATAGGGAAAAAGTCTGAAGCAAGAAAGCAGCAGGTGCTGCTCTGCTGATCCATACCGGACGCGTCCGGTATGAGGTCGGACGCGTCCGACTTGGACGCAGCAGCCCCATCCTAGGGTTCCAACTCCAAAACTCAACCAATTCAATCCAAACTTTGGACACGGCTTCTAGACAAGGAATGTAGCATCTTCAATTTCTTGCTGCAGATCCTTGATTCTTGATGCTTGGAGACTCCAATCCACCTTCCTCCCTTCCTTTTCCACGGACAACTCACAAAATCGCTGAGGAGATGAGAGAGAAGTGGCAATGTGCAGTTGGGAGGGAGAAAGGGAATGAGGAGAGAACAGGTCTGAAGGGGTACGCTGTTTCTTTAACCCCGCGCATACCGGACGTGTCCGAGATGAAGCCGGACGCGTCCGAGATGCTCGGGCTCCAAATAGTTTGCTGAATTTCTTCTTTTTCTTGATCCAAGACCCCTTCTATGTTAACACTGAGTCCAAACACATATATACTTAATCCAATCATTTCTCATCTCTTTTCTTTACAATTTGTACTCCAAAATATTTCAAATCTCTTTTTGAAATTTCTTCAAGAATTCTTTCCTCAGTCTTATGTCCATGAGTCTTATGATGTCTTAGAGATGTGAGGAAGAGATAAAAGAGTGACTTAGGACTTGAGAGAATCATGCCGAGTGTGATTAGGCAGTCAATCAACCAAGGAGAACAATAACCACACTTAGCATGATTAGGTCACAAAGACCAAGAATCAATTGTTTTCACAAACCACTCAGCCTACTCATGCTATTAGAGATTTTGAAAAGATTTTATCTTAAGTCAATCAAATGCACATTCTAGCATAAGGACCTTACATGCACTTACAATGCTCATATGAAACCATACCTTAGCCTTGAGCCCCTATGAATACCACTTAGTGTAATCTGAAGTATGGTCACGTGCATTCCGGACACGTCTGAGATAATGTCGGACACGTCCGAGATGTCCCACACCCCTGCAATAAAATCTTTTGGGCAGTAGAGCTAGTCCTGGACCACTGTTAATGGTTAAATACTAAAGTGATTCTAGCTCATGTCTTTTCATGGGCTTCTCATCAGAAAATTTCTGCCTCGAGAATATCGGACACGTCCGACCCAATGTCGGACACGTCCGACATGCACAGGACAGAAACTAAACATTTTGTTTTCTAGCCATTCCTTTTGCCTTTGAATTGACCTGCACACAGGTGAAAATATTTCTCTACTAGAGAGACATTAATGGCATTGAATGGTAAGTTAGAAAGTGGTCAAATTTACTTAGTCACTTTCTCAAATATCACAAATATTGCTATTTGTGAAATATTAAGCATGAGTGACTAAGCTAACTGGTTTAGGTACTTCTCACCGACGATGAAGATGAAGTGAATGATACGACAATTTAGTTAGCTTTGGGTCAACTACATATTGGAGATTGATGAACAAGTTGATAGGTTGAGCGTGTCAAATGTAAAGACATGGTATGCTTTCTCAACCACCCCAAAGCCTTCATCTTCACCAAGTACCTACAATTACAGCTTAGGCACACTTTGGTACCCAACTCTTGTTGGGTCCTATAGAGTTAGTTGCAATGTGCTTAGGCACCCAAGTGGCTCTAGTGCTACCATGTGGTGAATACCTTGCTTGGCTAGTACTAGATCCATTTGTGGTCCTTCTAAGCTTATCATTGAAAACATATGCATTTGGCTTGGGCATGTTACCTTTGGGACAATCATAGCTTAGATGTCCCTTTCTTCTACAATTGTAGCAAATGCGGCCTTTGTTGCTACAATCCTTGTTTTGTTTGTTGTGACACTCATATATCATGTGTCCAACCTCATTGCATGCATAACATCTTCTTGTTGCAACTTGAGCCTTGTTTCTTTTCTTCTTGAAATCCTTGCAAGTATTGCTCAAGTGGCTTACTTTGTTGCACTTGATGCTAGCTTTAGGTTCATCCATCTTGAGTTGGTTTGCCAACTTGCTAGAGGCCTTTTTCTCGTCCACTTCACACTTGTTGGCCCAACTCTTGTTTGGACACATATCTCTCATGTGCCCATATGCCCCACAACCATAGCATAACCTTTTACCATGTTTCTTGCTCTTGGTTGACATTTCTTTGCTTGTGATGTGGTTAGTTTGTTGTATGTTGGAGGAAGCAAGATTTGAACCCTTCTCAAGCTTCTTCACCATGTTTTCACGGTTATCTTGAGAAGGTTGTGCTTTCTCCTTACCCTTCAACCTAATCACATATTTCTTTAATTTTTCTACTTCTTCTTTGAGCCTAAGGTTTTCCATAGGATCATGCTCGATCAAAGATTGGCTAGCTTGAGAAGCACACTCATTAGCACAAGAAATATTTAATTTAGAGGGAGTGCTAGTGAGTGGGTGAGTGTGAGGTTGAGAGGATTTTACCATTGTAACAACAACCTCATGCGCTATCTCAAGCATGGCATGTGATTCTACTAGGCTTTCATGTGAACATTTGAGTTGCTCATGCACAACTTGAAGAGTGTTGAAGTTGCATGAAATCTTGTCAAGCCTTTTCTTGAGCTCGAAGTTTTCCTTTTCTAGTTGAACAACACTAGAAAGAGCATTAGTAACAAAATCATGCTCAATTGACAATTTTTCATACCTCTCATTCATTTCCTTTAGCTCTTCAAGCTTGGATATGAGGGACTTGTCTTGATCATGAAATTTTTGATCTTGTTCCTCATTTATCAGTTTCATGAACATGAGCTTGTCCTTGCTGCTAAGATGATCAAGCATGTGACTATCTTCATTTTCACTTTCTCTTTGATCATCCTCTTGAGCCTTCTTTTGCTTGGTTTCTTTCTTCTTCTTCTTCTTCTTGCTCTTCTTGGCCATGAGACACAAGTGATGAGAGTCATGGGATTCTATTGTTGACTCATCACTTGGTCTCCACTGAGGTGCATTACTGCTGCATTGATCTGCTTGCTGTCCTGCTGCCACAGCCATACCGGACACGTCCGGTATCATATCGGACACGTCCGGTATGTGCTGCACTGCCAGCACAGCAGCATTTGCATTGATCAGCTTCGGCTCTGCACTTTTGAGGTTGCTGGATGTTTCTTCATTGCAATGAAGTATAGTGGACATGTTATCCTTTGTTTTCCACACATAGCACTCATTGTCATTGGGTTTACCATATAACTCATACAATTTGATCCAAATGACATGAGCACTTGATGGAAGAGTTTGTCCATTGAAAATTGCTTCATCCTGAACCTCTACACTTAATGTACTCAAAATGATATTAGTAGCTAGAGCATTGAGTTGCACATATATCTCTTCCTCTTTTGGAATGTTCTTATAACTAAACCAATCAACTATGGAATGAGATATACTTGCATCCACAATCTGCTCTACAAGTGGACTTATAGTCCGAAAAGTATTGACCAAGATAGAAAGTTTGAACCATCATTTTGGAGAAGTATGGGATCCATGTTATTAGGCGTCGACATCCTTTTCTCACAAGCGGTGAAGCTCGATCGTGAAACCTGGCTCTGATACCAATTGAAAGGACCAAGGATGCGCCTAGAGGGGGGGGGGTTGAATAGGCGTTTCTGAAAATTTACAACTTAAAAATGCGGAAACGATTAGAACTGGAGTTTTCCAAGCAAATGAAAAACTCCACACAAAGATAATCAGAGAAACAGTTGTAAACAATATTAAATAAGTCTAACACCTGCACCACAGAGATTAGATCGCATAAAGAAATATTCTTGACAACTCGCAAATATCGGACGCGTCCGGTATCAACTCGGACACGTCCGAGATACACGAGCACACAACACTTAGCTGTTTCTGTTCTCTAGCTTCTCCTAAACCTACACACAGCTTGTATGATGAAGTAAAGATATACAATACCCTGCAAGAAGGTATCCAACACAGATAATACAAATTAAATATATTCTGCTGTGCTGGCACAACTCGGACACGTCCGGCTTAATCTTGGACGCGTCCGGAATTCACGAGCAGAGGATATTCAATCCTTGTGCTGTGAAACTTCTTCCTTTCCCTGCAAAAACCTCAATCACAGTATATATGAAACTTGAACCCTACAGAGAAGCTCACACAAAGAATAAGACACAAATTTTAAATGTAATGCAAATGGAGACACAAAAATTTGTTTTACCGAAGTTCGGTCTCCGTAGAGACCTAATCTCCGTTGAGGGGGCTACGGGTAAGGCACTCGATGACCTAGAGGATACCACTAAGGTCACTCTAGCTCAAAGGTCCTCCCTAGAGGATACCGCGAAGGTAACTCTAGCCGGAGTCTCTTCCAACTCCAACTCCTCCTTCCACTAGTTGATTTCTTCCCTTGCGGAGGTGAAATCCGACCTGCACAAACAATCCGAGGCAACCACAAACACTTGGGTGCTCTCCGGCGACGCCTAACCGTCTAGGACCGAAGAGTCCAAGAGTAACAAATGCAAATCACGAGATAGACAATATGCTCAAGTGCTCAAGAGGTGGCTTGCTCTCAAAACCGAAGAACTTTCAACCCACAAGTTGGATTTGTCAATCTAGACCAAACACTCACAAAGAGAGGGTTGTGGAGAGTTAGCAAAGCTCAACAAAGTGTCTCCAAGCCAGTAGAATCAGTAGCCCTCAAAGAGGAGGGCTGAGGGGTATTTAAAGACAGTTTTCAAAACTAGCCGTTAACTAGCCGTTGGCCATACCGGACGCGTCCGGTATCATATCGGACACGTCCGATATGAACGAGGCCAACAAACTTACCCCTGTTAGCTTGCTACTCCCAACCACGGAGAAGCCTACGTCGGAACTCCCGACGTACGTCGGAACTTCCGACAAGACAGCACTACTGACGTGCACCGAAAGTGCTAACGCGCTCCAGAACAACTCCCTGGTCACCGCAACTCAAAAAGTTAGTATGCGCAACAGTACTCATACCGGACGCGTCCGGTATGCACGGCCTGTGCACATTGAGTTCAACTCTCAGGTTAGTCTCTCTAAGACCTCACATGGGTTGACTTGAGCACTAGAGAGTATTAATCCATGTTCATGATGCATCCCTCTTAATAGTACGGCTTTCCTATCAACTCAAGGGCAAAAGATAAATCAAATTTAAACCACTTGAGAAGCTTCCATCAAACCAAAGCCTTTCTTTCAATTCTTGATAAGCTGAGGATGTCATCATGTCAAACTTGTTTTCATCTTGAGCATAGCCATCTTGAGCACATGACTTGGTTCCATTCAATAGATAGATTTGACTCCAAATGTACCAAGTCATTTCCATTAACTACTTCAATAGTAGATTTGATCCTCCACAACAACATGACCCTTAGAGCTTGATTAGTACCTCAACTAAATGCAAGTAAATCCTTCTTCACCCGAGCTAGGTTTTTCGGTCGTCAAGCCGTCGCTTGCCCTTCACCCTTGCTTAGTACCTCGAAGCCTTTCCTTGCTATCTTCACCATCTCAAGTCTTCAAGTCATATTGTGCTTTGAATCATCCAATCAACTTTATACTTTTCATTTTTGCTTTCATATGAGTGATAGCTATCTTCACAATAAATAAGCCTCTTTCAATAATTCCATTTGCATTGTTGTTTTGTGCTTGAACTAGATTGCTTCATACAACAATACATAATTTTGGCTTTTGTAGACTTGAATCAAATCCTGTGAGATAGCTTTTCCCTGTTTCACACTTAGCAAGATCATTAGTTCCTTTAATCATAGTTGCCATTCAATCATCCAAAACACATCAAGTGGCTTAATGCACTTACAATAATTTTTAGTCCTTAATGATCCAAATAGATTGACTAATTAATAGTCTACTAATTATGGACTAGTTATTTATCCATTAGTCCACATATAGGAGCTAACAGGACTAGTTGTTAGTTCTAGTCCATCCAAACAGGTCCTAAGTATTCTTAGACCATTAACACATGGTTCTTCCACCCTTAAATGAAGATTTGATGACCCTTACCAACTGAGCGAGATATAGTGGCCACCCTAGTCATCTTCGACCTCTGGATCTCCTTCCTGATGTGTGTGATTCCACTACTACCGCCGTCACAACATAATTTGTAGCAAGTCTCTAACTCAGACGTGCAATCACACTATTCTTTCTCACCTCTCCATCCCTGTATATGGTGCCTCCAATGCATTAGATCTATGATGCACATGCTAATTGATCAAGTCATGATAGTTGTACTCCTGCCTCTTTAACCATACTTCACCACCTCTTGCAGCTAGTGATCACAACTACCTCTCTTCTTGGGCCCATGCCTACCACCTTGACATCATCTTGTACTATTGTTCGACAACCCTCTATCTAAGTTTATGAGATTCATGCTGAAGTGCACTTCATGGTGAAGCATTGGCAACCCTCTATGGTTTGGAAAGGGTAGAACACCTAGGAATGGCATGGATAATCTTGGAGACAGATGCATCAAATTTGGGGAAGGCATTGACAACAAGTCTGATGGGTGATGGTCCGGAAGGAGCTTTACTTAGGCAAATTCAGTTAGCTATGAATAGAAACTTTGTTTCTTGTTCAATCTCTATCTGTCCTCAATTATGTAACATGGTGGCTGATTCAATGGCCAATCATGGTGTAGCACTGTAGCTGCTTTTCCTGATGGAGGGCATGTGTTCTGGTGTTAGGCACCAAGCTTTGTAAATGATTTGGTCTCCAACGATTTGCCTGGAGCTCTGGGTTTATAAAGTGTTATGAAGTTCAAAAAATAGTTTATGAGATTTCATTGAAAACTCCAACCAGCAAACCCCTCACTAGTGGATCTCATTATTGCTAAAGAAGAAGATATAACCAAACCAAGCATGAATAATGACCGTGTGGTCCAACAATATGATGTCATCTTCCCTGAAGCACTAGGATAGCAATTAGTTTTTTGCTTTCAAATTGGAATTGTTGGGCCTTAGTGAAAGGTCCTAATATGGCTAGAGGGGGGTGAATAGCCTATTTAAAAATTCTACAAACTCACTAGAGCATGTGGTTAGTAAATAACAAAGCGAACCTTTTTGCTCTAGCTCTAAAGGGGTGTTTGCAAGCCACCTACCCACTCTAGTAGCTATGATCACTATGCACACAAGAACTAAGTCTCTACAAGTTACACTAGTGAACTATACTACACAAGGCAAAGTAAGCAACTAAACTAATTACACTAGGTTGCGGTAAGTAAAAGATAGAATGAGATATTTATACCGCTGTGTAGGGGATGAACCACTCACCAATGTAAACAATCAAGCACCGGGAGAATGCCAATCAAACACAATTGAGACACCAATATTTCTCCCGAGGTTCACGTGTTTGCCGGCACGCTACATCCCCGTTGTGTCGACCAACACTTGGTGGTTCGGTGGCTAAGAGGTGTAGCATGAACCTCGTCCTCACTAGGACACCACAAGAACCTACCCACAAGTGAGGTAGCTCAATAACATGAGCACTTTACTAGAGTTACCTTTCGGCTCTCCGCCGGGGAAGGTACAAGACCCCTCACAATCACTGGGAGATGGCCACGAACAATCACCAACTCGTGCCAATCCTCCTCCGCTGCTCGAAGCCGTCTAGGTGGCGGCAACCACCAAGAGTAACAAGAAAACCACAGCTAGAACGATCCCCAAGTGTCAGTAGATGCAATCACTCAAGCAAATGCACTTGGAATCACTCCCAATCTCATAAAGATGTTTAATCTATGAAGGAGATGAGTGGGAGATGTTTGCTTAGGCTCACAAGGATGTCAAGTATGCTAGAATGCCAAGAGAGTGAGCCCCAAGCCGGCCAACACGTATATATAAGCTCCTCAAACAAATAGAGCCATTGGCTCTTTCACTGGGCGAAACACAGGGTCACCGGACGCTCTTCAGGGGGCACCGGACGCTCAACACCTGCGTCCGGTGCTCCAAAGTCAGCCACGTGTCACCTTTTTGAAACTCAGCGTCAAAGTCTAACGGTAACCTGCAAAGCACCGGACGCTCCTAAGTTGGCATCGGACGCATCCGGTGCACACCGGTCTTAAACGTAGGGAGGTTCGCAAAACGCGTATGGCACCGGACGCTGAGCACCGGACCGTCCGGTGCTCACCGGACTTAAACCCAGGGAAGAAAACAAACAGACCTCACACCGGACACGTACCACCAGACGCACAAGCCTGCGTCCGGTGCCTGTCGTCCGGTGCCTTACCCTAGCTGGGCCAGGCACTGACTACACCAGACGCACAGACTCAGCGTCCGGTGCCTCAGTGGCCAGCGTCCGGTAGCGAGAAACACTCCCGCGACTTCTCCAATTTTCCCACCGGCGCAATAGAAAATATGCACTTCATTTTCTCAAAAAGCGCCGAATCCCGCCTCGCAAGCTCAACGAGAGGGAGAGAGGAACCCATCCTCTCTCTACTCTTCAAACTCCACCTCCTTCTCAAAGTGTGCCAACACCACAATGTGTAAACCAACAAGTGCACGTGTGTTAGCATTTTTACAATCATTTTCTTTGAAGGAGTTATGTCACAGCCATATTTTAAGAACGAAATATGATGCATAAAAGACTCATATGTGCCCCATGAATAGTCGCACACATAAGTAGACAAATCTCAAATGTACCATCGCAGTGTTTATTACATAGCGGAACATAGTAAATCACATAGTCTTACACAAAAAATGATAATAATATGTAAACAACGCTCTCAACGGAAGCTCCACACAGGGACACTGTTGACTGGTTGACTCCAAACCTAGTACTCATAGCGATAATCCTCATTCCAGTCATCTTCATTATCATATCCTGAGGTGTTGGAAAATTGCAAGAGCGAGCACATATCGTACTCAACAAGTATAACCAGGGGTTCATGAGGCTCAAATAGCTAACACGGGTTTGACTGCATTTAGCTTTTAATAGTAGATAACATATTCATAATTAAATAGCGATTGTCAAGGTAGCATAAATAATCCATTAATCCCATGATCAAGTGTAAGCATAATTAATTCATAGCATAAATGATAATCAAATGAACATAACAACTTAACAAGCTCATCGTTGTCGCAGCAAGAACCCCCAAGGCCGCTCATAACCGCGAGCGCGGCTAGTATACCAGCTTTAACACTCTGCGGAGGTTGTACATCTTTACCCATGAGTCATGATTTACCCTTTCGCCCAAGGTAGCTAATCTCTTAACCCCCTTCCTAGGGAGAACGGCAGGGATCACTATGAAGCCTTTCAAAAGTTCGTCTAACATGTTAGGGCCGCAAGGTTTCCTTTGCGGGCAGATATAGATACCCCCCTTCCGAATGGCACAATGACGCGCAGCCTATACACATAGGGACAGGGGCTCGCACTATACCCAAAACGGTTTAGCCCCTTCGCCCTTTCGGGTAACCTCTAACAAGCTAGAAAAAGGCTTCATACTGAGCTAAAGCCAGAGCCATTATAGCCCTCATGGTTGCACTGTTGTCCCGGTGATCACTTACAGACAAGATCTCATATAGTTATTTGTCATCATTTAACGTTCATTGCATAGCTATTAATCATCTTACAAGATCATGGATTATATCAACCACTAGCATATCTACACCAAATGCATATCAAATAGGTAACAAGGCATACAGGTAACAAACATCTATGATTTTGCTAAGGTCGACAAGGTGATAGCATGCATATGATATATAAGTGTAGTTATAAGTGAGTAGGTAACAAGGATGATCCCAAGTTATACTTGCCTTGATCAAAGCTCTCCTGAGCCTGCTGGTCTTCAAAAGCTTGGTCTTGATCACCAACGTACGGCTCACCGTCTATTCCCAATCATCAATCAACAACACGCAATCCAATAGAGACAATCATACACAAAGCAAACAAGATATAATTAGAACATTACACCAAACAGTGGTAAAACAAAGATAAAAGTTTATGAAAATATTCTACACAGCGCTACGATCACACAAACGTAAAGTTCACGAAAATCGGAATTAAAACGTGAAAGATATGAATTTTTTAAGATTTCCTATTGAGAAATAATTAATTAAATGCTACTGCAGAATTAAAAAGTTTCAAAACAGAGAATAAATACTTCTAACATGTAGAGCTCGTAAATACGAATCTAACAGAATTTGAATGGACAAAAATGGAATTAAAATGAATATTTTATGAGCAAAACCAAATCAGTGGCAATTCTGTAATTTCTAAAAAGTGCATTTGGAACTCAGCCGACGGAAATACACTTTTAAAACTGGAAAGCGTAAAGTTGCAAATACGCCATGGACCGCGGGTTAAATCCTGAGAAAATCCAGGGACTCTTTAGCAAAGTGTGCAGCGAAGGGGTATCTTCATTTGCTGGCCATCCGATCTCCATCCGACGGCCGAGATTTCTCCAGGGGTCACCAGGCGGCGTGCCGGCCGGCTCTCTGGCCTCCGGCGCGGTGGCGCCATGGCCGGGGAGGCCGAGCTCGCCGGAGCTCGCTGCCTGGCCGATTCCGAGCACCGTTTCTTGAAGGAAAAACACCAGGAGTTGGAGAATCACTTCGCGAACTCACCTAGACGGTCCACTCGAGACGAGAAGGAGCAGGGAGGAGTCGCCGCGAGGGAGAGTTTCGGCGAGATCCAAAACGCCAAACGGTGACGGCTAGGGCTCGGTTTTTGGAATTGGGACGCAAAAGGAGGTTGCGGGATGGGGGAGAAACTTTATAGTGCTAAAAAAGGCAAGAAAATCTCGAAGTTTTCGGGATTTGGAAGTTTGAGCTCGGGTCGGTTTGCTCCCAACCGAGTCCTACCCGGGTACGGCAAGGAAGGAGAAGGGCGCTGCGCAGTGGGTCCCGCGCGTCAGCCGAAGGGGCGCTGGGTCCCGGTCACCAGCGGCAGAAAGGAGAGAGAGGGAGGGTGCGCGCGTGGGCCGCGGGGAAGGGGAAGTGGGCCGGGGAAGGGAAAGTGGGGAAGCTGGCCCTCGGCTGGTTTCTCAGGGGGTTTCCCCTCTTTTTTTTCTTCTTTTCTTTTCTGGTTCTTTTCCAAAACATTTTCCAAATAGAATTTTGAAAGCACAATTTATTTCTAACCAAAAGCAATCAACACAAAATAAAATATGTCTCAGCATGAATGCACAAAATCATGTTACTAAACTTATGATAAATTTTAATTTCCCGAAAATTATTTAAATGCTAAATTTAAATGCTCGCAAAAATACTTAATTAAATCAAATTAAATCCTATTAATTGAAATCCGAATTTTGGGTGTTACAAGTTAAGTTAGCTCACTAGGTTCTAAATGCAAGCACATGAACAAAAACACCTAGTGGCCAAAGAATTCCCCTCTTTATAGTACGACTATCTATCCTAAATGTGATCACACCCTCTATGGTGTCTTGATCACCAAAACCAAAACCCTAAGCAATACCTTTGCCTTGATCTCCATAGGGTTTTGTTTTTCTCTTTCTTCTTTTCTAAGTTGAGGACTTGATCACCTTGTGGTCATCACCATCATCACCATGATCATCACTTGCTCCATCACTTGGCATGTACCAATCTCATTAAGTCTACACACACTTAGTATAGAGGTTAATACTAGGGTTTCATCAATTATCCAAAACCAAACTAGGGCTTTCACTTAGGCATGCTTGTTAGCAAGAACATGATCATACCTAACTAACTGATGAGTGAAATTCACACAAGTCAATTTTGTGGCTTGAATCTTTTCTAGGAAAATACAAAAACTGAAAGGTCCAAAAGGCTAGAGGGGGTGAATAGCCTATTTAAATTTTCTACAAACTTCAACTAGATAAGTTGATTAGTAAAACAAAGGCGAAGCTATACTAGCACTAGCACAACTTATGCAAGCCACCTATACAAGTCTAGTACAAGGCTAAACACTAAAGCACAACAACACTATACTAACAAGAATTAAGCTACACAAGCTAAACTAACAAGGTAGGCAAGAATGTAAAGAGAGGAGGGTGATTGTTATACCGACGTTGTAGAGAAGAGATATATCCAATCAATCACGTACACAATCACAAGAGAGACCTCGGCAAGAGATGACACAAGATTTTTTACCGAGGTTCACTTGCTTCCCGGCAAGCTACTCCTCTTTGTGGCGATGCACCCATTTGATGGATCACGAGCTAATTGGCAATCCAAAGCCAAACCCTCAGCGGGTGCCGCACATCCACTCACAAGATGGGGATCCTCCAAGCCACGAGCAATCCACTAGAGTAGCCAATTGCGATCTCGTGCGGGGAAGGCTCAAGAACCCCTCACAAATCACTTGGTGAGGCTCGAAACAATCTCCAATCACGAGCTCAACACCACCGCTGCTCCAAGCCGTCTTGGGCGTCGGGAAACACCCAAGAGTAACAAGAAATCCGCAGCAAACTCAAGAATCAAGTGCCACTAAATGCAACTCTCAAAGCAATACACTTGAATCTCACTCAATCTCACTAGGATGAGCAATCAAGCAAGGAGATGAGTTGAGGGAGTGTTCTCTAGCTCAATGTATGTCTCAAGTAATCAAATGTGCATAAGATGAGCTCCCAAATCCGGCCACCCTCAATTTATAAGCCCCTCAAAGAAACTAGCCGTTGGCTGTTTTCACTGGGCTGAAATCGAGGGCACCGGACGCTACTAAGTGAGCACCGGACGCTCGACACCCTGCGTCCGGTGCACTAGAGTTGGCCACGTGTCCTTCCTCGATTTCGCGTGTCAGTTTCTAACGGCTACCTGCAACACACCGGACGGTCCGGTGCTCACCGGACTCGTGCGCAGAGAGGGTTGCAAAAACCCCTCACACCGGACGCTAACCACCGGACGCTCTTAGAGTGCGTCCGGTGCTTAACCCTAGCAGGGTCAAGCACACCGGACGCTGAGGCCAGCGTCCGGTGCCTCCGCACTCAGCGTCCAGTGAGTGTTTCTCAGTGAGAAAACACTCCCGCGACTTCTCCAAAATTCTCACCGGCGCAATAGAAAATATACACTTATTTTTCTCAAAAGCGTGGAACCCACACCCCTCTGAACCCTAGGAACTCCACCTCCTTTGTAAATGTGCTAACACCAACAAGCGTCCACCACCAAAGTGCAAGTGTGTTAGCTTTTCACAAACATTTTCACCAAAGGAGTTAAGTTAGCACTTTACTAGATCCTAATGCATATGCTCAAGATATGGACCTAGTAGCACTTGATTCGAGAGATGACCGTGATTTCCCCTCTTGATAGTCGGCTATCTATCCTAAACCCGGTCAATCACTTCTCTACTCATCTTAGACCGGCAAAAGTAAAACCCTATGTTTATACCTTTGCCTTGATAACTTTGCTCCTCGTCTATCACCATGATCTCCACTTCATGCTTCATCCCTTTGTGATCGTGTGGCCACCTTTCCATGCCACCATGCTCCTTCATCCCATGTGTTGCTATGCCTAACTCAAGTCACTTAAACAAAAGGCATTAGCAACTTGGTGTCATTAATTAACAAAACCAAACTTAGGCTTTCAAAAACACTAAGATGAAATAGTGGAGTTCATCTAGCCCACTTGGTACAAAAGTGGTAAAATTGTGAACCTAAACCGTATCAGAACTCTACCGATAGAATCGCATATCATAGTAACGTAAGTACTAGAAACCTAAAATCTTATATTCTAGAATCAATGCAATTAGAGATTCTAAACTTTATAGTATTGTGATTCTAACAACTATTCTTGGAAGGATCATAATGTTGATTTGTTCCAGTGTTAGGTGATTTACTTATGTTTCATTGCAGTTTGAGATTAGAATGCTAACATATCTTTTTTTTAATCATCCCTCAAGTCATGAATACTTCATTTTGGACAATGATGCAATCTCTCTAGCAAGATCAATAGACTTGAAGCATCATTTATATCTATTCTACCATATTAAGTATATGCAATAGATTATTCATTACACCACAAGTCATACTCATGTTATTCAAATACCATGACTACATATACAAACAAGTGATGCAAAAGTAATAAATTTACATGTCTATTAATGAACACACATATTTTGATTCCTACTTTTATGTATGATCCTTGTTTGAGATGCTGAATGTTACACGGATTTGGAGACATAGTTCCTTTCTTGCATTTCTGCTTCTATCCACAACTACCTCTGCATCCAGTTTCTTCTTCGATCCAAGCCATCTAGCTATCAATAATCGATATTGCTACCTTTTCTATAGAAATTATGGAAATTCACTACATACAAATAAGGGAAAACTAAGACTTTTTTTAATAATAATTAAGTGTTGTTGGTATAATACTAGTGTGTACAATATTCTTTCTTTCTACCTGACCACCCGCATGTCATGTATATAGTGGTACCAAAGCTTATAAATCTACTTGCCTCCTTAATTTTATCACTTGATGCTGAACTCTCTATTTTTTACTACTAAAATTCTAGATGTGAATCGACCCAACATAATTCCATATGGACAAAAAAGTTATGGTGTCTTATTGAATCATTCCATAGAAGTATCCCAACACCGAACCATTTGAGATTAGGTAGGAAAGCTCAATCACTATTGAAATTGAATTAGATGTAGAGGGTGTGAACATGCTATACATAAATGTGAAATGTGACTAATAAATGAAAAGGGAAAGAGTATAAGGAATGTATCAAGAAGACAATAATCAATTCAAGGTTCACACTTAATATAGTGGAAACAACAATCTTTTCCAGCTTAATATACATACTAAAGTATTCACTTATGGATATGTAATGATGCAAGATGTTCTTTACCAAATGATGATGATACATCACTCAATCTCTGCATTAATTATAAGATGTCCTTGAACTCAGTTTGTGTAGTTCATGATTGCCCCTAGTTGAAGACATATTGATAATTACATAAGTCAAAAAAGGTCTTACAAATTATTTTGAGAATGGTCTATCTCTCTATATATGTATGATATTGGATAGAGATAATATTTGTGTAAAGTTATATTTTGCACAAAATCTAATTACAAAATGACATGACACTATTGCAGGGAGCCTTTACTATTTTTATTCGGTTTCACTTCTTTTTAGTGTCTAAATATAGTGAAAACATCCTGGATGGTCAAGCGGTTGTAACCAATGTGCAACAATAGCCAAAAAATGCATATGAGCTACTTTGATCCATAGACAAGACTTGACTAATACATGTCAAAGTAATCTTCACATAAGCTAATCCATAGCTTTGGGTTTTCCTCATCAAAAGATGGAAAATTCAACTTGGGTAATTTGCTACTAGAACTAGGCGGTGTATTGCAAAACGGGTGGCCAAACCCTACACAAAACCCATCATGTTTCTTACCCAAGCCCTCCAAAGCTGAGGGAGATGAAGAACGAAACAACAAAGGCTTGGGTGGACTATGCAAACCCTTGACCAGGAGAGGGATATAGGTGTAAACCACACTAGATCCAACCTCTCAGTGACCATGTTCGACGTGGTGCCCAAAAGGGTTGGTGGACAAGTTGTCGTCATGTAAAGTCACTGCAGTCACTCCGAGTACTAAGAAGACTCCCTCCGATGAAGCGACACCCAAATTAAGAACCACTCAATTCATAGTCTTCCACAAAGCTCCGAGCTCGACGCACAAGTCTTCCATCAACACGTCTACCTTTAGCTTCCAAATGTAAAACACCTTGGCTACAATCTCTAGGTCGCTAAAGTGTATGCCGATGGAATGCTCCATCAAACTAGCGCGCGCAATAAGCAATGACTAAAGAACTACCACTGAGCCATGCACAACCTTCTCCTTGAGGATCAACTTAAATTGGGGATCCATAATGACGAGATGCTTGCGGAAGCGAGTAAAATGATCATAGTGGATTTAAATCATCTCCCGAACGATGTCTCTGATACCAATTTGTTAAATACTTACAATGTGTAGAAGGAGTTTGAGGAAAGGCTAGAAGAATTTGGGATTAGGGAATTAGAAGATTGATAACTTAGGGGAAACTATTTAGTGTTCTTCCAGTTACCCTCTTTAATTGAGTGTCCTTGCTCATATAGCACAGGCAGACGCAAGGTTGAAACCCACTCAAGCTACTCGGTGACACACTCATAAAGTTGACCCAGTTCGAGCCGTAGAAACGTACACTCCTTCTAGGTATGGGCTCTGTCCTTTATTGAAGGCTAACTATTATCTTGCTAGTTTCTAGCCCCGTTGGTATCCTCCCAGGTGGACGTAGAAATCATCGACACTAAAATATAAGGTCTTCCATAGCGTGGTGATGCCAGAAAACTAAGAATGGACCCCACATATAGAAATAGGAGTCACTCTTCTTGTGCTACATTGGAAGGCATCACTCTTGAGCCCTTCATGTCCTGTGTTCTCTCTCTATTTTCTTCAGCATGCATATGCTTTCCCCTGTTTTTGATGTTGTGTTGTATGAGTTGGAACTAATGTCTACACTTTCATCACTCCCAGTTTTTGGAGCACCATTCAATTTTGGCATCACATGCTGCAGTGGTAGAAAAGATGTTTAAATACCCTCTCTTCTTTAGGCATCACTCTAGGATCACACTGTAGAAGGCCTAAAGTATCCTAGGAACTCTAGGACAAGGGTTATGCAAATAACATATATAATTTTTCCTTAACTATAGAGAAACTTTATACTTACCATATTTTGAGTCTGATGACAAATACATTGAAATATAAGGTTTCTTAGGAATTTTAGGAAAAATATAGGGCAATCCAAATGACACGTGTATCCTCCCTTAACTATAGAGAGACTTTGTGCTTACCATATTTGATCTTAATGATAAATACTAATGTCAAGTATGCATATGACTGAGACTTTGAGGGGGTAAATTCACTAGAACCTCTTATATTTTTTTAACATTTTTTGAATAAGGCAGAGGGAGTAGAAGTTAGAAAGAAGAATCAAAGATAAGGTGGATTGAACTTTTTTTAATCTTTTGTACTGAGTACAACTTTAAGTCCATAATTTTTTTATTTTTCTTTTATTTAAAAGTATAATATATGTACAAAGTGTAGGTGCTCACCTGAACTCTAGGCAAGGTCACCGTATAGATACCGCCGGCACGCAACCTGAACTCGTCTCGCCCGCGGCCATCTCCTCCATCCGCTTGCCGCGCCGCAATCCGGAGAGGAGACTACGCTAGGTCGAGCACCACCTGGGGCTCAGCGTTCTCGCGACCAGTTCCGGCGCGGCGTCCGCCCTCTGCAGCCACTCGCCCCAGCGATCGTCGTCGTTGTCCTACTTCGCCAATCGCCACCTTGGCCGGCGACGAGCACCACGAGGACAGCAGGTATTCCCTCGCCTTGGTCCTCCCTTCCTGCTGTGCGAAGCCGTGCGCGCAAACCTTAAACGTAATTCGTAGATAAAACCGTGCGCCCAAACCCTCGTAATCGGATCTGAATCTCACCCATGTCCTTTACTGGGTCCGCCCGTGATCGCAGGGAGAAGAGAGTTTATCCACACAGGCAGCTATGTTGGAAAAGATTGGGTTGCCGCCGAAGCCGTCCATGCGAGGCGCTACCTGGGTGGTGGATGCATCCCACTGTCAGGGTTGTTCTGTTCAGTTCTCCTTGTTTACTAGGAAGGTAATCTCTGTTTTTCCTCCCTTGCAGTGATAGTATTATGCTCCCTTTTCTGTTTTTTTTATGTTAATGAAAAGCTTAATTTAGTTCTTCTCCATAATCTCGTAGGCTGTCGTGATTGGTTTATATCATGAGATTCTATTTTTCTTCTCCATAATGAAAAGCTGCTTATTTACATTACTTGCTCCGCCACTAGCAAAACTCGTGAAATGTTGGACTACTAAGCAAATTGATTAAAGAAATTTGTTAATTGTAGAAACTATAATCACTTTGTTTGGTTCATGTTCTCCATTGTTTTTCCTTTAGTCATTTTCCACTTGGAATGCTTTTCCTTTAGTCATTTACTGGTTATAAATATGGTCAATCATGAAGTGAAATGCTTGCTATGAAATCTACTGTCTAAAAAATGTCTCACTTGTTTGTTTCAATAAATTAAATGCTTGCATTTCCATGTTAATGGTTTTTCTGAAATTGCCCTTCAATTGACTTTTGTGTATTTGATATGTAGCACCATTGCCAAAGATGTGGGGGATTGTTCTGCAGCAGCTGCACCCAGCAGAGGATGGTTTTACGTGGACAGGGTGATTCACCTGTTAGAATTTGTGATCCTTGCAAAAAGCTTGAGGAAGCAGCACGCCATGAGTTGAGATATGGGCACAAAAATAGAGCTACAAGAGGTCTATTTTCTTTTTCTTATCCTTTCGATCAGTCATGTGTTTCAGTGAATAAACGTTCTATGAAATATGTTTAAGTAGTACATTTGTGGAAATCATAATAAACCAATAGCAATCAAGGCCATGTTGATTGAAATCTGACTATCAGCATGGAACCCAATGTAGATGCAGTTTACGTTGAAATTTGGCTCTCATCATAATATAAATCACGTTTGACCATTTTGGGTGCTTGTGCACAAGGTTTGGGCTGGTTGGTATTATTTCTTTTTCTTTCTTTTTTTTACATTTGATTATGCTTTATGGGAGCTATATCGTTAAGCTCGGAAACACAATGCTTATTGACACTATTTTGTTCTATCTCAGGGAAACTATTTTATTCTGTGGTTTACCTTTTGTTAGCTACAACTACAAGTGCTTACGTCCTAACCAGTTGCAATGACATAAGTTTGATCTTTGATCTGATATACTTACAAAGATCTATTCGTACATATGTAACGGTGTACCTTTTTCATATTTCTATATTACATGCAGTATTTTGCCTATCGTTATATTGCACATGAAAAAAATCTCAAAATAGGATCTATGGGAGCTAACATATATAGTGAAATTATTCAAATAAAATAGTGTGTTATGCATGCATGAGACTGATCTATGATAAATGGTGCACAATCAAACCAAGAAAACTTTTTGGTCATACCATGCAGATATTTTTAGTATGTACTGTGTAGTTGTCATCTATGTTTCTTATTATCTGAGAAAGATTTTTAACATAAATAATCCTTTCTACCTATTTCTACAGCTACCAAATCTGGTTCGAAACCAGAGGATGATATTCTAAGTGAAATTCTTGGAGGTGGAGAGCATATCCAATCTCTGGATTCTGAGCTTCCTGGGAGAACCACAAGCAATGCCAGTACCTCCAGAAGAACTTCTTCTAATTTCAGTGCAGACTCAAATGGAGATGAAAGCCTTTCTGCCGAAGCACACAATTATGAACTCAACAATACTGCATCTATTTTTACCCCAGAGGAGTTGCGCCAACAAGCTGTAGAAGAGAAGAAAAGGTACAAAACTTTAAAATCAGAAGGTAAACCAGAGGAAGCACTGCGGGCGTTCAAGCATGGTAAAGAACTTGAGAGGCAAGCTGCAGCGCTGGAATTAGAGTTGAGAAGGAGTAGGAGAATGGCTACAAAAGCACCTAATGTCTCTGCTGCTGTTGGTACTTCGACTACTGCTGGTTCTGATGAGGCCGAAACAAAAAGGTCTTCAACTGGGAAAAGGATTAAGAAAGAAAAGAATGATCTTGCATCTGAGCTCCGAGATCTAGGCTGGTCAGATGCAGACCTTCGTGATGAAACAAAGGCTGCCCCTATGAGTCTGGAAGGAGAGTTGTCACAGCTTCTTAGAGAGGTGGCCCCCAAACCATTGGAGGGCAAGAGAACAGGTGGTGTTGATAAATCTCAGGTTAATGCTCTGAAGAGGCAAGCTTTACTGCTAAAGCGGGAAGGTAGGCTTGCTGAAGCAAAGGAAGAGCTCAAGAAGGCTAAAATTTTGGAAAAACAACTTGAGGAACAGGAGATTCTGGGTGAAGCAGAAGACTCAGATGATGATTTGGCTGCTATTATTCGGAACATGGACGGCGATAAGAATGATGACATATTTGTTGATGATCCAAAATTCCCTGCTTTCAACTTTGAACAAATTCTGGGTGCCTCTAATGATCTTGCCACTGATGGTCACTTTGATGTTACAGATGATGACATGAATGACCCAGATATGGCTGCTGCCCTAAAATCATTTGGCTGGAGTGAGGAGGACGACAAACAATTGGAAAATCACGAACCTGTTTCTTCAAATCAAGAGGTACTAAAGGAGCAGGTACTTGCTCTAAAAAGAGAGGCTGTTGCAAACAGAAGGTCTGGCAATGTTGCAGAAGCCATGTTGTTGCTTAAAAAGGCAAAGCTACTTGAAAAGGATCTTGAAATTGAAGAGCCAGTCTCAAAGGTTCCTTCTCCAGAAGGACAGAAAACTACAAATGTAGAAGATGCCACTTTTGCAGGGATGAATGCCCGGTCTATATCAGCGCCAAAAAGTAAGCTTGCAATTCAGAGAGAACTGTTGGCTCTGAAGAAGAAGGCACTAGCTTTGAGGAGGGAAGGGAAGGTGGATGAGTCTGAGGAAGAGCTGAAAAAAGGTAGTGTTCTTGGAAAGCAGCTTGAAGAGCTTGAGAATTCCTCCAAACCACCTGTACCAAAGGAAACCAGGAGCTTGCCATCTAATCCCCCGTACAAGGTTGAACCCCCAAATATCAGTCTTGCTGATGAGGTATATGAACCTGAGGTTACAGACAATGATATGCAGGATCCAGCATTGCTATCGGTGCTAAAAAATATGGGATGGGAAGATGCTGGTTCAGATTCGGTGGAAACAACTGACAAACCATCAATTTCTTCACATGTAGTTCCTCATAAATCATCAAAAACTAAGGGCCAGCTTCAGAAGGAATTGCTTGGTATAAAAAGGAAGGCTCTTGCACTCAGACGGGAAGGGAAAACCACTGAAGCTGAGGATGAGCTGGAGAAGGCTAAGGTCTTGGAGCAGCAACTTGCAGAGATCGAAGAATCAAATAACTTGAGTGCTAGTCAAGGTGTTACTACTGCTGGCCATCAAATTACAGAAAATAAGTATGATGTTCAGCATGTTCCTGGTGTTGATGCAACTGTACACCCATCTTCAGTAAGAAACGCAATGAAGGGGGACGAAATATTGCCAGTGCATGCATCTGAATCTGGTACGTCAGAGGTTACTCTATCTGGTTCTTCAATCAAACCTGGTTCTTCAATCAAACCGCAGACTGATACAACCAATTCTAAACAAGGTGATGTGGGAGAAGAAAGTAGAGCTGGAAGGTCTCTAGCCTTGTCGCAGCCAGCTTTTACTGATCCCTTGGGATCTGAAAAAGGGTCACATTCACCTTCTTTAGTACATGATCATTATGAGCATCAGAAAACACAAGGAGATGATACTCTTAAAGATGATATATTGCTTCATAAGAGAAAAGCAGTTGCCTTTAAGAGAGAAGGGAAGATGGCAGAAGCTAGAGAAGAATTGAAACTGGCAAAACTCTTAGAAAAACGCCTTCAAGGTGCTCAACAAGACAGCATGGATGGTGTGGGTGACTCCATTACTCCTGCTGTGGAACAGAACATTGTGGTCCAACAACCTGCTAGCTCCAGCAATCACACTGACGACGTAACTTCTGCCCCTCCTGCACAAGTGAGCAAGTCGACGCAACCTCAGAAAGCAATGTCCAGCCGAGATCGTCTCAAAATCCAGCGCGAATCTCTCGCTCACAAGCGCAACGCCCTCAAGTTGAGGAGAGAAGGAAAGACTGCAGAAGCAGATGCAGAATTCGAACTGGCCAAGGAGCTAGAGAGCCAACTTGAAGAGCCAGACAACCAAAGTTCAAGCTCTGGGGGCAAGTCAAGTGAACCAAACGATGCGATAGTCGAGAATCTTCTTGATCCTCAGATCATGTCTGCCCTAAGATCCATTGGTTGGAGCGACATGGATTTATCCATGCAATCTTCTAGTGCACAACCTCAGAAACCCATGCAGCCCTCAACTTCTCAACCTCCTCAAAAAGTGGAAGCGAAGTCATCTGTCACAGGGACCAGCAAACCTCAGAGCGAGAGAAGTCAACTTGAAGAACAGATCAAGGTGGAGAAACTGAAAGCGCTTAACTTGAAGCGGGAAGGGAAACAAGCAGAGGCCCTGGAGGCCCTTCGCTCGGCAAAGCGACTGGAGAAGAAGTTGAACTCAACTTAGCTAACACCCTCCCAAATTGCTCGTCTTCTTTGTCAGTTGTTCAATTTGGTTACAGGGTTGCAGCTAGAACATAGAACCATATTGAATCTTGTGATCTTGTCACCCTGTTTGGCACAACTTGTGAGCTTTGAGCACATAACTTATGTCATGTTTGTCTTGTGTGTTATTTGAGCAGGCCCTTTTGTGTATGTGTAAATAAAATAAAATCTGATGGTCAACGATTCTTTTCACGAATTCATGTATACACAATGATGGGGAATGTCAATTATATAGCATATCAAAGTTGAAATGTGGAAAATTCTTATGTTAGTCATTTGATAATGTTTCAAGGGCCAAAGTCCTAGAGGCAAACAAAAATATGAGGGGCCAACTACAAATCGTGGCAGTAGTCAGTAGATGCTCAATCTATCGGTCCATATGGACATTCTCAAGCTCCCAACTTATGCTATTTGGCATTTGCACAGGATTCCAATGCCTCCACCTTCCATGCTATTTGGCATTTCCATCTTCTCGCAGCTGGTATGGAATTTTTTTGCCTACTCTCAAGTGCATATCTTGTTCTTTAGTAGTGATATGTTGGTGCGTGATTGAGTGATTGTTATCTATGCCTTTTATTGAGTGACTGTTATTGACAACTACATAGAGAAAATTCAGACCTGTCCTAAAGAAGTTGCTAGTCATGACTGATTCAGAAGTAAACTTCGTCCTCTGCAATAGATCTGATCATCACATTGCTGGTTTATCGGTTATGTTACGTGCCTTGATAGATAGAAGCAGGTCACAGTCTCACCACCCACTTGGAGTCTTGACAAACCAAATATTTGTGTGAGCCATGTTATGTACATTCAGTTATTGGCAAGCTGCGTACTACATAACTGTGTGATGGCTTTCTGAGTTTGTTGATCCATGGATCCATTTGCTGTAAATAGCTCCCAAGCACCATGTTGATCCAAAAAAACATGTGTAAGGATTATCCATGAGGAAGGACAAGGTGAACCCATCTGTGAATTTTGTTCTTCAGAATAAGATGCTGCTGTGTGCTGTCTTGTTCATTGATTTATTTCTAAATGGTAAGATTTATTCATATAACAGATTAGCATATTGCACTAGTATTTTTTTGCTGAGAGTTGATGGTCCAGCTAGTTTTTTTGCGGTAGTGTCTTATGTCCCTGGTGATTGAGTCATGACTGTTTTTGCATGGGTGAGGTAGACATATTCAAGATATTTTGACAGTATTCTACAGCTGTACAGTACTGATGTATACAGCTGCTATCACTGTATGTATACAACTGAGATGGGAATGGAATTTGTTATGGTATATAAAAAGATGGGCTCAAGCTTTGGCTGGAATCAGTAGCTAGTTTGTGTTCTTTTGTTAAAAAATTCTGGTTGCAAACATAATGATCACCAACATTAGGCTGCTATCTGTTTCTGTCAAGTTCAGTTCGGTCAGTCTGTGCAGCCAGAGTCAAGAGTCATACATGAGTTTTGGTACTATGTACCTCAAGTAATTCGACTTGTTAGTGAACAATTTAATTTGGGCTAGTTTAAACATGCTGTACCTGTAGTAATTTGGGCTCATCGTAATTTAATTTTGGACTTATCGTCGCCAGCGTGGGTGACATCGAGGTGGATCTCCACACCAACCGGTGCCCCCTCACCACCAAGAACTTCCTCAAGCTATGCATGTAAGCATCCCGTCCCGTGTCTAGGGCTTGTTCGATCTCGTGGGTTCGTCTGTAGTTTCTGACAACACAATGATTTATTTTCTGTCCTGTATCAAGCTGTTCAGTTGTCCAATTCAGCGTGTAGGGCCACTATTGGCTTGATTGTAATTTTTGGGTTGCAATTGCAATAGGTATAAGTTGGTGAAGCTAGTCGCTAGTGGTGATCCTGCATCTATTCATAATTTACATCTAGTTTTGTGGGATTCCTAATTCCTAATGTACTTAGCTGCTTACTGATTTCTAGGCTCGTATTTATGCTACCAGAAATTTTGAAATTATTACGTTGCAGGCTTACTAATGGACCTTTATAGAGATGATAGAGCCACAGAGGTGATCTTAGGTACCATCAAAGGATTGTATTTTGTTTCTTAGGTTTCTTGTTATCATTTTTTATGGCATTACTGGAACCGGATTTAGCTTCTACTGTGGTTCCTGCACTCAATTTCTTCCACAGAATATTGAATTTTCACCATTGGTGAAGTGCTTGAAGAATCGAAGATTATGCCTGGCTGCTCTTTTGTTATCACTTAATAATGGAAAATACCATCTCATGAATTTGAGATTATCATTTCAGATAATTAGGTTACTTATTCTCTGGTTTTCTTCTTTGACTGACCAGAATGAAGTACTACAATGGGTGTCTGTTCCACAAGGTGGAGAAGGATTTCTTGGCACAAACTGGCGATCCAACTGGAACTGTCACCGGTGGTGATTCCGTATACAAGTTAAGTGATTCTTTTGATTTGAACTTTTTGAAATGTCTTCAAAGTTTCATCTCTGAACTATATAATGCGGTATCCTACATCTAGATATACCTAGTGTCTTCAATGGATACAATACACATAGTTTTGATAGTCTTTCTTAGTTGTTTGCTCTTTTTCATATGTATGCAGTTATTATTATTATTGAGGTATCTTATTATTACATATTGTTAAATGTATGCCTGAAAACTATATCTTATTTTCTCAGATTTCTTTATGGTGATCAAGCTTGATTTTTTGATGATGAGATCCATCCAGTGTTAAGGCATTCAAAAACTGGAACTGTTGCTCTGGCCAGTGCTGGTGAAAACTGCAATGCCTCACAGGTGCAATGCCTGCCCCAGCGTCTTAATTGATAATATTGGATGTTCCATTTTTCAGTATTTTGTTGCTTGTTTTGGCCTTCTATTTGTGTTTTTTAATGTTTTCAGTTCTACGTTACCTTGTGGGATGATGTGGATTACCTTGATGACAAACACACTGTGACTAGTACTTGATTCTGTTAACTGATATTTTTTCCCCTTATGAAGAGAATTCCTTTATCTGAACAGTTCCTGTGTTTGTTCTGTTGACCATAGGTGTTTGGGATGGTTGCCGAAGGTTGCTGATCCTTTACTTGAACAACTAGTAGACTTTTCTCTTCCCATTGTCGAAGTCGTCTACATCTCAAGAAGTTGCTGCTGATGGTTTGCTAGGTACTGTAGAAGAGAGTGATTGGGAGAGGAGTGGAATTTGTAATGAAAATAACAAAATTTGTATGCACTGTAATTTTTTAGTTTTATTTCTGCACTTATATATAATTTATTTATCGGTTGAATATAAATTTGTATGTGAAGTGGCAGAGCAGGGCACCTAGTAGCAGGTAGCAGCAGCAGCAACTTCATAAGCACGCAGTGAGCGGCTAGCAGCAGCAACGCAGTGAGCAGCAGCAGCAACGCTGTAAATGATTCGAGCTCTTTATTAGCTGCCTGTTTGATGGTCTAAGGTCTTGTTTAGTTCCAAAAATTTTGACAAATGGATACTGTATCATTTTTGTTTATATTTGACTAATATTGTTCAATCATGACCTAACTAGGTTTAAAAAATTCGCCTCGCAAATTACGAACTAACTGTGTAATTAGTTATTTTTTATCTATATTTAATATTTCATGTATGTGCTGCAAGATTCGATATGATGCGAAATAAAATTTTACAATTTTTTTTTGAACTAAACAAGGCGTAATTTGGGCTCGCTATTTATTAGTTCTCTGGCTAAAAATTAGTTTTAGCCAATCCAAACAGACTCTAATTCTTGGAGTGTCCATGCCTTGTGGACTTGTGGCATTTTTTATTCAACTTTGTGTTTTAAAATAAGGTGTTGATCTGTACTAACGGTAGCGGAAAAAAATATTATTACAAGAAAATCTTTACAAAAAGTAACCAAAACGAAGGCTTCAGCTGTCATCTCCATGGGCTGACCAAAACCGTGTACACATAGCCCACAGGGCCACAGGCCCAGTCGAAACCTTCGTGCGGTGATGTAGAGCACGCCGCACTCGACCTCGACATGCTGCACGCAGCACGTGACCGCCGTCACCCGCGACCGCGTTCCACACTCCCCACTCCCTCCCTCCCCCGCCTGCCGAGACCGAGGCCGACGCCGCCCGAGGCCTCGACATGCAGGCGGCAGGCGGCTGCCGCGCCGCCAACCTTTGCTCCCCGTCGCTCTCACGCTTTCGGTGTGGCTTCCGTCTCCCCGGCCGGGCCCGCCTCTTCTCTGGTAAGCCGCTAAACCGCCGAGGACGCAGGTTGTGGTCTTACCTTCGCTGCTTCGATTGATTCGCGTTCCGCGTTGATGCGAGAGTAGAAGGCGTGGCGGCGGCGCCACTTCGCGTCGGCTACCTGCCCCAGCCGCGGACACATGGCAGCGGCCGTTTCGCGCACCTCGAAGCCATGGATGCGGAGGCGCCGCGGCTGCCGCACGCCCTCCGGGGAATGCTTATCGATCATCAGGTGCGTTCGATTATGCTTTCGATTGCTGCAATGGGAGTTTAATTGATCGAACTGTGAACCAACTACTTTAAATTTCACGTGATGTGGGGGTACAGTGGCAATGCATAAGTCTTCGAAGTTTGCCACCTCGAAGATTTTTTTTTTTTTAAGTTCAAAAAAAAAATAAGTCTTCGAGGTGGCAAACTGACATTGCAACTGAATACCCTGTTGATGTGGCTATGGCTATGGTATACGCAGAGTTGTAGATTAGATAGCTTATTTAATCCGAGGCACTTGTATTTTTCTTGTTCCTTGGCAGTTTGTGTGATCCTTTTGCCCACCACCTGTAACTAGTTTGTGAATCACAACCAGGCAGAAATATGGGCTTACATAGTTGCATCTGAACTAGTGAGCAGAATTTCTGCTCATCGTGAAGGAGGCTTGTTGCAGAGTTCAGTGTGTCGGTTTAGGCCACAGTGAGCATAATCTACATAATTTTGTGTACATTTACAAAACTTCGAGTGGTTTACAGCATTTACATTTCACTAGCAGAGCATATCCTTGCTTGCCTTTGCTTTGATATGCTGTTCTGCTCTCCATTCAGTTGTGTTGCAGCATGGATGTTGACCCGGCATTATCTGTGCACTTGAAATTTGCCAATGCAGAAGATGGCATGTCCCAACCTTCTGAAAGCTGCTGTACTTTCAACCATGACATTACTTGCTGTACCTCTTGAGGCATCAGCGGAGATGTGCCAACCACCTAATTCTTTCGCCAATATGCCAATTTTCATTGCTGTAGCTCTAATAGGAGCTGCTGTTGGCGGTAAGACATCTGAACATATGTGCTCGCTCGCATCATTGCTTCTTGCATGTAAAGTTGATGGAGAGGGATGTTATTTAGTTGCTAATATTTTTTCCTCTCTGATTTTCCACATGTAGGATTGTTAGCACGCCAAAGAAAGGCAGAATTGAAGCGGCTCAATAATCAACTTCGCCAGATCAATGCAGCACTTAGAAGGCAGGCACAGATTGAATCATTTGCGCCTGGCCTTACTTATGCGCCAGTTAGGAGAACAAATGAAACTGATGTTATTGTTGACCCAAGGAAGCAGCAGTTGGTCACAAATCTGAGAAATGGGAAGAATTACATGAGGAATCAAGATCTTCATAAGGCTATAGTGGAGTTCAGAACAGCTTTGGAGCTTGCAGAGAGCATAGGAGATCGTTTTGAAGAAAAGAAAGCTGCACGAGGACTAGGTTCTTTTCTCCCTGATAATCACTGTTATTTTTTGTTATCATAGTGGATGAACAGGGCATAAATAATAGAACATGTGCTGTTCGTAAAAAGGCATATATGCTTTCCGCTCTCATAAAAATGGTTAGTCGGGTTATATAATATTAATCAGCACAATGTAGTTGACTGATGGAGAACTAGCACTGCTGTCTAACTTTGGCACAAAGCATTAGCTAAGTAGTGGATATTTGTATATAAAAACTGAAAAATAACTGAAATGTTTGGTGTTGTTTCACCTAGGTTGAATTTTCTTGCTGTCATTGTGTTTCAGTTGCTCCTGCATGAGATGACTGTTGTTTCACTTTGAATTTTGAATAATTTCTATTTATTAGAAGCGCAGATTTTTTTTTTGCCAAACCTTCTAGGAGAATAATTGCTGGGTGAAGATCTTCAAGTAAAATTTTCAACTAATTTTTCGCAAATCCCATTGGATAGTAGATTTTGCAGATACTGAAGATCTTATCTAGCTTCTTACTGAATACATAGGGCATGTTTGGAACCATTACCAAGCTTGCCTTTCCTCGCTGAAGTAGCCTCGCTTTGCTGAGAAATATCAAGTAAGATTTCTTGCTGTGTTTGGTTTCCTAGCCTTACGTATTCTTCATTATCTGCCAAACCAGTGGGGCCATTTGTCATTGAGACAAGGAGAGAACCAGACGATAAGAATGGAGAGAGGGGAATCGAGAGATGAGAGAGAAGACTCCATGGCCGGTGGCAAAGGGAGCTTGGAATCAACACGCACGGGAAGCTAATTGCAGTGGTGACGGGCTTGATCTAGAAGTGGGCCTCTTGGTTTGGTGACTCCATAGTGATTTGGTCTCTAATCCCAGCAGTACGGTATCAATTTTGTGGTCTGCTCGTCGATCCCATGCGCCAAAGCTATGATAAGGCAGTCTGGGCTGGATTGGTGGTTGCTCCTAGCATTGTGGACTTCGATTTGGGCTGCCAAAAACTTAATTCAGATGAGCCAACAACGATTTGGTCAGAGAGCGCTGTACCCAATGGGAGAGATGAGCGAGCAAATCAACCTTGCCTGTGCAGGAAAGCCGATTTGGCTCGCCCGTGTGAGCAAGGATTTCCTTGCCGGGTTAGGCCAGCTTGCCTTGCAAAGCAAGTTTTTTGGTACATACCAAATGGGTAGTCTTGTTTGGCGAGATGAAACAGTATCTAGAAAAACAACCAAACACGGCCTTGTTTTCCTGTATCCTTGCTCTCTAATTGGAGATCTGCATATCTGAAATAAGTTGAAACAAATTTCAATGTGAACTAGTAGCAGAGTTTATATCAACTGGAAAGCTATTGCTCAGCATAAGGTGACTTTAGTTTTTTAACGATGAATTCAATGTCTTTCAAACTTCTTGGTCTTTTTTTTTGGGAGATTTCAAACTTCTTGTTTAGTTGCCTCCAACAAACAAAGTTATGTAGTTTGTTGAGGTTGCTTTAGTTTATACTGGTGTTTACTGGTTTTCCAGAAACAAAATCTTTTGTTGACCTTTGTAGTTCCAATTTGTAAAACTAAATACACAGCAGATGCAAAACGTCGCAAATCGCAATGGATTGTTGGGTCTTCAGATAGCTACATACCTAAGATACATACTGTAGATTTTTATCTGCATGTGTGCTTAGTCTGTAACTTTGGAGATTTATTTACATGCCGGAGATTACTTGAAGCAAATTATGTTGTCAACTAGTAATACACCTTATATCAACTGGACTGAAATGACTGCATTAGTTCTTAGCATAAGGTGACTAGTTATGTTTCAAACCTATGGCTGAGTTGTCTCGAATGAACAAACTTATGTAATTTGTTCTTGTTGTATTGGTTTATAGTGGTGCTTTAATTTTTATTTTCATGGACGATTTTTTGTCAACCTTTATCATCTCGAATGAACAAACTCAAGTTTTAAGCTTCAGTAACTTGCACAGGCAGACACAAAGCGTCAGTACTTTTTTTTTTCCCATGAAGTCGATCTGTAACCTGGGAATTTCCTCACTCGCTATTTGGCTTTTGTCTAGGTGCATCGCTGCAAAGGCTCGGAAAATACCGAGAAGCAATGAGACAGTACACCAAGGTTCTGGAGCTGTCTAAGGAGACAGGTGAAGATTCTGGCTGCACCGAGGCCTACGGTGCCATAGCTGACTGCTACACCGAGCTGGGCGACCTGGAGCGAGCGGCGAAGATATATGACAAGTACATATCGAGGCTGCAGCCCGGCGAATAGAGATCTGGGCAGCTGGCTCTTGATTTCTTACAGACGAGACAGTGAGTTCCTTCCTGTTGGTTGTTTTTCTCGGCACAAGTCGTGGGTTTTGTCGGTCTGTTAAACTTGGCTGCAGGGCTTGGATTTTTCTGAGAACGATTTTGATATTTGTATAGAAATAAATACTGATGCTCTGATAACACTGTTCCTTTTCTGAAGTATTCCCGCCCGTCTTTCATCAAATCTTTGGTTTCTGATATGCATGCCTGCCTACTGTGTCCTGAGTTCTGACACAGCACATACGGTTGCAGCCGTGATATTATGCATTGCCCATTGGCCATGAACTCATCGGTGTTGGCTCCAACTTCCAGCTATTGTAATATCGACGATCAATGCCATTCTGCATTGGCTGTACTGGTGCTGAAATGCTGTGAGAGGAAAATATCGTTCCTATGGCCTTTGTTTAGTTCCGAAAAGTGAAAAGTTTTCGGTACTGTAGTACTTTCGTTTGTTTGTGACAAATATTATCCAATCATAAACTAACTAGGATCAAAAGATTCGTCTCGTGATTTACAGCTAAACTGTGTAATTAGTTTTTGTTTTCGTCTATATTTAATGTTTTATGCATGTGCCACAAGATTCGATGTGACACGGAATCTTGAAAACTTTTTGGTTTTCAGAACTACCTTGTTTAGTTTGCAAAAATTTTCGTTTTTGGCTACTGTAGCACTTTCGTTTTTATTTGACAAACATTGTCCAAACAAGGAGTAACTAGGCTCAAAAGATTCATCTCACAAATTACAGGTAAACTGTGCAATTAGTTTTTATTTCCATCTATATTTAATGCTCCATGCATGTGAATAAAGATTTGATGTGACGGGAAATCTTGAAAATTTTTACGAACTAAACCCTATGTGCAGCATCTTTTGAAACGCCAGGACGCGTTGCTCCGCTCTCTCTCTCTGATGATCGGTCATTGGATTGTTCGGTTGGGAATTGAAAAGAAAGAAGCGTCCACAGGACAATGTCAGCGTGTCGCTGTGTGGTCGCAGCTGCAGCTGCCGACGTACGCACCGGCACGGCTGCACCGCAATGCCGACATGCGAGCAGCGACACGGCGCCACCAGTCTACCACGTACTCACGACCGCACAGGGGCGCGCGCCATATGCGGGCACACCGCACACGCGCCACCGGCGGATTCGACCAGAAGAAGCACAGGGTCTACGTACGTCGCTTCAGTTAATCTCCTATGTTGGATTTTCTATCGTGCTGATGTGATGCTTTAGAGCGGATTCAATTGGAAGCTGATTATGCTGTTTCTTGTCAGCTTCTTCTGTCGTTTCTCCCCTGCTTCGCCCCCTTCTCGTGCTAAGCCAAAGAGACAAATATATACCTCAATTTCTGTTTTTCATTAGTGCTTCTCACCCCCTTCTCTCTCCTCATCGTGCTCTCTCTATCTCTCTCCCGACACGGACAGACAACAATGGCTGCCGCGACTGGGGAAATTTACATATTTACCATTATAACGGATGACACTTATCGGAATATCACTCTTATAATGATGCTTACATTTTTAGCAGTTTTAAGTCGCACGTCTTACATTTTTACCACTTTTGCCTACGTGGCATGTCAGATCGGACTGACACATTGACGCACAGTCAGCATGAGTACGTGAAATGTCTTTACTGTCCCTGTCGTGCTCCTCTCTCTCCCTCTCCAACAATTGGGGCCTGCAACTTCCGTCACTACCAGGTGGGTCCCACTGGTCAGTTGTGTCTTCCACCTCTAGCACCCGAGGTAGGCAATAGATCGAGTATAAAGGATCTATATGGTTATAACAGAATATAGAGCAAGAATGCACTATGGTTGTGTACTTTGGGACGACGTTTCAACATATGGGCCCCTCCAATTAAAAACTTTCCCTAACATAGTGGACTACAAAAGGTTAGACATGGTTGTCGTTACTTGCTGATTACAACAATCATCCATATACAGGCCAACCCACAAACATATATAGGTAAACTCTAGTCTAAGCATCATGGTTATACGACAAAGATTAATACACTAATCCTTGATATATGTTATAGTATTTCTCTAATCTTGAATTATTTGATCGTCGGATTGATCATGTAATGTAACGACCGTCAACAACAGACAAAACCAAGCTAGACCGGGTTTCCCTGTCCAAGCATGTTTTAATATATTTTTTTCTTTCTGTTATGAGTTATGACCCTCGTTCGGTCTGAAAATTTATAGTCTTATTCTCTAATAGAGGAATTTCCCATAAGACCAGTGTCAGTGGCCCGTTTCAATGTACTGTTTCTAAAACAAATTCGCTGACAGGGCATTAATGAAACGAATGATGAAACAACCTCCACGTTGCATGAGTTTCACTTTGACGTTTCCTAGGCTGGGCAAAGCATTTAACTACTGCAAAATGATTGGATCACATGCAAGATGGTGAAACAATTTAGCCCTCAGTGGGGATTTCATTCCGTTTCACCGCGTGGGAAACGACACTATGCTGAAACTACTTTCTTCTCTCTCCACTTCGTTTCATGTAAAAAGTGCAGTTTTACTGACATAGCGCTCTAATAAATGTGCATGACATTCTGGTGAAACCCTCACTAAGACTGGCATAAGAAATGGTAAACTGGAGGGCTCTAGAGCTAACAGCCTACCACTGCGAGCGAGAGGGGAATGCAGACCGTTACTGCAGGCGCGTTCGTGGCGCACCAGCGATCGCTCACGACCTCCACACGCCGTCGCGCCGATTGACACATATATTGGCCTGCAGCTAGCTACATACTCCTATATATATAGCCTACAACGCGCGACGGACAGGGTGACCTGCGCGTCCGGACTCCGGACGTTCGCCGCCGCGCCGTGTGGGAACAAAATAAAGCGAGCGCACGCATATCAACCTCTCTCACGTATAGTAGTACGTACTACGCCCTTATCTGCTTGCTCCGCGGCGGCCAGTGTATAAATAGCACCTGAACCTGCTACTTATCGCTCGCTCGTCCCTCTTGGATCTTCATCACCACCAGCGCGGCTGCTGCGACGAGGTCCGATCGATACATCGTCAATGGCGTCCAAGGCTCTCTTCCTGCTCGCCATCGTCCTAGCGGCGGCCGCCGTGCTCACCACCGCGGCGGGCCAAACTTGTGCGTCGTTGTTGGATTCCTGTTTCTTTCTTCTCTAGCTTAATTCCTTCTCATATTATTACACACACGAAAATATAATACGATGACGCTGATTCATATACCTATATATATGCTAATCGGTAGAGCAAAAGTAATCACGCACGTTCATGAAGGGGGTTCTGATGCAAGTATATATATACTAATTCGTTGTTCATCCACACCAACGCAGATGAAAACAACGAGAAGATGGCATACAACGACGCCGGCGTGAAGGACGACAGGCACGGCGGCGGCGGCGTATCAGCTGGTGGGTACGCCTGCGAGTACGGCTGCTGCCACCACGTATTCCATGGAGGCTGCCAGAAGTGCTGCCCGCCGCCGCCCGGCGCTGCTGGCCGACCGGAGGAGGTGAAGAACTAGACCAGGCCGGCGGCCCGGCCGCTGCCAATTAAAGCCTCTCTCAGGCGCTGCGCTAGCTAGCTAGTGTAGCGAGGATCTCTTGTGTCAAATAAGAGTACTCGTCAAATAATTGTACGGCTGTAGCTAGGTATCATCAGAACGTGCGAGACGTCGACTTGCTTTTGTACGTAGACGTTTGCATGCACCCTTATGCGCCAACACATGATGCATGCCGTAGCACCCTTAGCTTATGCCAACATGATGCACACTTCTATCCTTTCTTCGTTTCGTATAAAAGAATTATATAATCTAAAAGTGTTTTGTTTGGAATAAGCTTATTCAAACTCTCTTTCAAGAATGTGAAGTGCACGATCTAGATCAGGAGCAACTCATCGGACGATAATATGAACGTACGATTGTGACCCGGCGGCCGGATATATATGTATATATAGACACAACACTGAGGCCGCGTTTGGCACCATGAATTGTTCCAATCCTTATTATGAGAATATATAGCTAGAATCAGAGGCAAACAACCAGCAAAACGTTTCTACTGAGACCGCGTTTGGCACCATGGATTGTTCCTATCCTTATGACAATAGCTAAAATCAGAGAAAAACAGCACACCAGCAAAACGTTTCTACTGAGGCCGCGTTTGGCACCATGGATTGTTCCTATCCTTATGAGAATAGCTAGAATCAGAGAGAAACAGCACACCAGCAAAACGTTTCTACTGAAGCCACGTTTGGCACCATGGATTGCTCCTATCCTTGTGAGAATAGCTAGAATTAGAGGGAAACAGCACACCAGCAAAACGTTTCTACTCGGAACACTTCGGAATAATTCTGTATCTTGGTACCTGGTTGCGAATGTGAAACAGTAAAAATGTGATTTTGCAATTATTCTAATTCTTCCTTCGTGCACATCATATTTTGGAGTTAGTTTCTTTTAAACGTAGCAAGTTAAAATGGGTTGTACTTAAGTTGTTGTTTGCATACAAAAAGTTTGAAAATTTTAAGCGCTTAAACATTCATATGAATTTTTTATGAAAACCATTTTTAAAATCAATTCCAACCAACAACCAAATGGTCTAGTGATTCTAATTCACTATCTGAAATATCTCATAAAATAATCTGGATCTAAAATACTTTTACAAGAACCTGGATCCCTACCAAATGCACCTAGGTTCATTTTTGTGGTCCTAGACTGTCAACCTTATAGCAATATGAACAATTGATAGTTTTTTATAGTTTGGGGATACAATCTTTGAAGAACTAGAGGGAATTTAGGCGGAGAACAACAAGGAACCAGAGGGAGGCAACAACAACAATATGCACATAGCTCTTGGATAGAGGAGGAAGATGACTTATGTTCTCCTAGATGCGTCATTCTGATGCTACCTAAATGTTTATCCACCCTGCTCCTATCCTGGCAAAGGCCTCTAAAGCAAATATCCAATACTCATAGACGTTGATAGGAATACCATATGTGTATCACATTATAGGATTGATCTTATTTGAATCATCAAATCCTCCATGCTAGATTTGTATCTATCGTTATTCTTAGAACCAAGTTGACCAAGCACAACATTGTGATCTAAAGAAATTGATTCCGCACACACTACCACCGATTGCATATGTATCTTGTTTCCATATCCCAACTGGTTGAGAGCACAAGTTTTGTTCAGCAAACTCCTGACTTGTTGTAAGATACCTTATCATATATACCGTGTTGCCAAAGGAAATGATATAGCACAACACTTGGATAAAAGTTTTGTTAGACCATGATTCCTCGTTTACAATTAAGTCTAATCCATGCACAACCATATAAGCATCAAGCAATATCCAAGAAATAGGTTCCTGGTCTTAAAATAGTCTTAATGCTTGACCATCTCTTCACTGGCATCATTCTAAAATGTGTTGACACATGATGCACTAGAGTCACTTTTCCAATTATAGAACCCTACTTTTAAAATGCTTCTTTGTTTCATTGCTCAAATAGAGACCACTTGGATTTATTACTTCAAGAGACCAAGTGCTAGGAAATGTCTCCTATTCCTTCAAGACAATGCCTCATATTACTTGTACTTGACCCATTCCCTTCAGGGAATCCGAGTTCTCTATAATCAAATGATTGATCTTTAGTTTGGCGGTGTGTAAATAAAGACCATATTGTTGAGAAATTCTAATAGCTCAGTCAAACTCCAATAATGCATCATTGGTACTCCTTTCTTGAGAAGTAGTCAATACAACCTTGATAACTATGATGGGACAGTTTGACGTATTGTTGGGATCCAACAACTAATGAACTGAGGGTCTTCCAAATAACATATTCTTGGGGTGTTGGCAAAGGAAATTGAAGCCCTAAAATTAGAATACGCTTCCTTTTGCGGCCAGTTAGTTTATGAACCCCATAGAGACCATTCAATGTATAAGAAGATGTGCAGTAGGAATAAAGCAAATGACATTTGTCTTGGGCTATTCAAGCCAGCAAACCATTTAGTGAAGCATCAGATAACTGATCCTTGCCACTGCTTTCCACTACTTGGAAGAGACTCTCCCGTTGACACAATGCATAGACCGGAACCCCACAAATGTTGCAACTCAATGACCTTCCCATCAAGTAATGGCATAAAATGTATTGAACAGCTCATCTTACACTTGCTAGATGAACAATCAAACACCATCGACCATAATATCTCTAGATGCCCTACAACTGTACGACCACCAATGGATGGCCAAAGTGTTGGCCTTAGTTGAATAACATCACTATGCTATTAAAATGTATGGGTGGAGGCCATGGTTCCTATGGTTGAATGGTATTTACCTCCAACTCCTTGTCCTCATGAAAATTGGTGGCACAACCAACAAAAAACACCAAGGAAATGAGTACCTACTCAGTGAGGGCAAGAGCATACCTACCACAATCATGGTTTTGTCCATCTCCATGTCCTTGAGGTAAATGTCAAAACGCATATGCTCATGCTTACTTGGTGTCAGAATAAAACCTTCCACAAGAATGTCTTTCTAGAATGATATTTCATCGAACATCTTCCAGGTGCAAGTGGAAATGATGCTCAACATGCTTGCAGCTGAGATTATCTAGGGTGTGTCCAAGGGTGTGGTGGAGGGAGACAGCTCAACAACAAAGGTATCATAAACATCGAAGGATGCCATTAGCATGTTCTTAGCGAGCGTTACGGCACAACTGATGGTGGAAGTTTGCAACACATTCTAGACATAAAACTAGTAAGAATTGTTATAGATGCACCATCCATGGATGATGCTTTGAGCTTGACATGCATCATGACTAGGTTAGAAGAAGATGTATGCCACCATATTGCTTGTCCTCTCATGAACAAACACCTTGTTGTTATCGTGTGGTTCAAAGACCTAGAGTAGAACCTCATCCATTAAGGAATAGAGAATGTGGCTCACCATGCCATGAAGAGTGCCTCCCATTGAAGCCTTATGTTGTGACCACTATTGGGACACTAGTGGAAAAGGGGATGGCTGATGTGCTCAAAGATGCAATGGAACACGCATCTTGGGATGGAGTGCATGTTGGTTGAGCCATAGCTATGGTAGAAATCATAGTGGAGGATGAACACGTAGTAGTGAAAGTCACCAAAGAGGATATTAGTGTCGCCAAGGAAAATACTATTATGTCCACCACAATCTAGCCCGCATTGGTTGAAGCAGTGGATGCTGCCATTGTTGTTCTCTTGACCACAAAGGTGGTGGCCAACACCATGGGTAGGTTGTAGGATACTGATGCCATGCAGGAGGACGAGAGCGCCAACAAAACTCCATTGAGATGGTATAGCCTCTCGTTCAATTGTCACAACATTGTCACCATCATCGTCATCTACACACAAAGATTAGCGACCTAACCATGGCTCAATCGATTATTTGGGGATGCTAGTTGTTATGGTTCTAGATTGTCTATCTTAGCAATATGAACAATTGATAGTTCTTGATAGTTTGAAGATGCAATCTAGAGAATTAGGGGGCAGTTAGGTAGGGAATAAGAAGGAAACAAAGGGAGGCAACCATAGTTATTGGGACCGAACCGGACATCAAACCGGTGAGGCTATCGGTTCACTGGTTCATTGGTCCAACCGTTTAGAACCGGTTGAACCGTCGGTTCGATAGTTTTGGACCGGATAAATTGAACCGTCCACAAATATTTTGAACCGGTGCAATATAATGATATATAATAGATAATTGTTATCTAAAAATTGATAATTAACAACATATAGTTGACCACATACAAAATAAGCTGATAAAGAACATAATGATATAACCAAGTAACCAGCTTTCAACTATTCTAGAGAAGGAAGATGACTTATATTCTCTCTAATGCCTCATTCTGATGTTACATGGATGTTTTCCACCTTGCTCCTATCCTAGCAAAGGCCTCTGAAGCCAACCCATATCAACCTAGAGCTAGCATCGAGTCCCATGTTCATGACAATTTCTCAGGGATTTGATTTCTTGAAAAGGAGAAAGGGTTATTCACATTTTTAGGTGAGTTTTTTCTGATTTCTGATTCTCAAGTGAATCCAAGAAATGTTTCTATTTCTAACCCTATATGCTAAAATTATTTGGCATTTTCCTTCTCAGAAACAAGAAATATTTCTATTTCTAACCCTATATGCAAAAATCATTTGGCATTTTCCTTCTCAAAAATAGTTGGATCCTGTTTTTGGATTGAAAGGATCTAGAGAATACCTAGCAAATGTAGGATTGTAATGCCACATTGCCACTATACCATAGCAATAAAAGGGTAGTATATGAGATATTCATTACTAATTACAATTAGTAAAAAACAAAAAAAATGTAGAAGTAATTGTCAGATCGATGTAATGATGACCATTGTTAATGGACCGTTTGCTAGGCCACTTACTTGAAGCTAGGTGACCTTAAATATAACCAACCTATGGTGAAAACTATATATTATACTATATGTCTATATATAGTTTTATGTCATGTTCATATAGATCCATAAATCTTGCTTGACCAACTACATATATATATATGGCACATCATAATTCTCACTTGAAGCTTGGCCCTACAAACTGTGAGGCAAATGTGCATCGTAGCAGCTCTCACCTGCACGTCAGGCTGGGCATTCGGTATTACCAAACTGATCGGTTCCGTTCTTCGATATCCATGTAAATTTGGTTCCACAAAAAACTACTACCGATCGGTTCCTTCCAAAACTGGAAACCGAGCAAAATCGGTATCAATAATTTCGGATCGGTTTTGGTATTTACCGAAGGAACCGAATAAATTACAGAAACACATCAGAAACAGGATGCAATGGAAGCTGCCATCCCTGTCGCCGAGCTCGGTCCTCAAAAGCTTGAACCGTGGACAGAAACCGAATTTTTCGGTTTCGGTATTTTTCGGTTCGGTTCTCGATAATTTCGGTTCGGTTCTCGATTTTCGGTTTTTGGTTCTTGGTAATCAATCTACTCAATGATAAATACCAAAAGAACCTTTTTTATGCAAAGTAGAAAATGACTCAGTTCTCATTATTGAGAACACAGTTTGCTACATGATTTTGCAGATTCATAAACTGATTTAATGAAGGATATATCGCATGTTGCGGTAGGACTTTCTCAGAAATGAAGTTATTGTGCATATATGAGTTGGACTTTGTATTCATGCATCTGTTCTTATCAAAATTAAGCAAGACATAAGTTGGTATTTGGGAGGGGTATACAGAACCATGTAATTAAGGATATCATCATGCATGTTGACACCCACATATTGCTAATCGAATTGCATTGTTTCTGATATGAACATACCAAAGGCAACAACAAAAACATGTAAGAATATCATTCATAATTTCATATTATATTAGTAATACTTTAGTTCTAAATTGCAAGTTATTCTAGTTTTTAGGTAAATAGTTTTTCCTACACACCTAGATACCTATGTATCTAGAGAAGTCAAAACAACTTACAATTTAGAAGTGAGGGATGGAGTAAGTTTTATATGCCACGTGGAGAGGTTGAGGAGACGATTTCTCTTGTGTCCCCTAATTTTTTAGTGATGTTAACATCAACAAAAGTCACATCTCCCTTAATAATGACAAGTCAGAATTGGGCCGGTGTAATTAACTTATTGTTGACATCTTAAGAGAAGGGGGTAGTTAGTTCCAAGATTATTTTTTTGAGCGAAACAGGAGAAACCCAAGGGGCCTCTACTATAAAATATATTAAAGAAAAAAATGTCCAAAACAACAATGTAATCAAGGGGATTACAGAAAAAAACTCAAGCTACAACCCTAGGACCTTCCTAGAGAAGTTTAAGAAACAAAAAAGGAAACAAAGAAAATTAACAGAATTACACAAGGTGATCTATCCATAACTCAATTGCTGGGAAATACTTCTTCTTAGCTCTCCACAGGAGTTGTCTGAAGATTTCTTTAAAACCCGTTAAACCTCTGAGGGAGTTGACTTGAATTCCTCTAAAGATGAAATCATTTCTTAAACCCCAAATGCACCAACACATGATGATGATGATCTCCATAACACAATTAGGACTGCTGATCACTGTTAAGTTAATGAGGCTCCAGCAATCTCTTGCCACGCTGCACTCAAGAAAGAGGTGTGCAATTGTTTCTTCAACGCTGCAATCATAGGAGGGCAAAAACATATTTTTCCTTTTCAGCAGATTTCTTGTGCTTAACCTGTCCTGAACCAAGTCACAAAAAAAAAACATGTCCTGAACCAACAACCAAAAGAAAACCTTGTGCTTGGGTTCACAAGACGACTTCCAAATCCATTTAAAAATTGGATCCACCTCCGGATGACCAATAAGATGCTGATAGACTGACTTTGAAGAAAAAAAGAAGTTTCTCCAGATATAAGTCCAAGAGTCATGGTCATCGTTCTTGGGCGGAGAGCTAATAATTTGTAGGACCTCTTGAAACTGTTGAAAAGCTTGCACAGACAGTGGTAGATTGAAAACTTTGGATAACGGATCAGCTCTAATAGCATTTTTGAGGGTTTGCTTCAATAACAATACAAAGACTGCCGTTTTGCATATAATAGAAAAAAAATAGGCATGGTAATGAAGTTAACTTCAGCCATCGCCGTAAAGGACATGGTATAGGCGCGAGGCTACCTCGGTACGACGGTACCTCCAAGATCTCTCTTGTTTGAACGCTTCCTCATCCCTCGACAGACAAATTCAGCAGAGACGATATCTTATCCAGATGAGGACAGGAATAATGGAGCTGCCCCAATCGCTCGATCGATCCGGACTCCGGAGAAATACTGTACTTATTTATCCTATTGCCTGCCTGCGTGTCTATCCAACAAGGGCCTTGTTTAGTTAACCCTAAAAATCAAAAACTTTTTAAGATTCTCCGTCATATTGAATCTTGCGGCATATGCATAGAGCACTAAATATAGACGAAAATAAAAACTAATTGCACAGTTTACCTATAAATCGCGAGATGAATTTTTAAATCTAGTTACTCTTTGATTGGACAATGTTTATCCAATAAAAACGAAACTGCTACAATTCCGAAAACCAAAAAGTTTTTGGAAATAACAAGGCCTTGATGTAACTGGAGCGTATGGTCTGTATAAACAAATTGCAATGTTAATTAATGCACACATCCATGAGTCAAACTTGGCATGCATGTATGTTTCTTCCGCCGAGCAGGTTTTGAATCTCTATACGTGGACAGGCAGAGATCAATGGATGATGCAGCAGCAGCAGCAGCAGACATGCATGTTGCACGATTGCACGCATGCACGTTAATGCAATCTACCTCCCAACTGCTACCGTCTCATTGATGATCATGTGTACCTGCACCTCAGCGTGCAGCATGGCCGGACCCCAAACCTACACGGCTGCATGCCGATCGACGAGAGGAGAGATCTCGGCAGCTGGCCACCGAACCTCGCTCCAGTCCGCCTATAAATACGCTGAGCTCGCATGCACAGCTTCGCATCACACTCGCAGCGACCTTTCCACAGTTGTAGTTCAGAGAGAAAGACGACACCGAGATCGCCGATAGCACCAATCATGGCGTCCAACTCCAAGGCGCTCCTCGTGTTAGCGCTCCTGCTCGCCGCCACTTTCCTCGTCGCCTCCGCTAACGAGCAAGCCCGTGAGCGTGAGTTCATTGAATTTCATGCAGTGCGCACTGTAGCTAATACTAATTAATAAGTAGTAACTAGCAGGGCTTTCATTCAGGCAACGAATTAATTAAAAGATAGTTCGCCGGATCATATCCACCCATATATATATACACTAATTATCTGTACTATGATGTGTTGGGTTTTGGCAGAGGCCAAAGAGGAGAAGAAGGCGGAGGTCCAGGACTGGCACGGCGGCGGCGGCTACCCGGGTCGCGGCGGCGGCTGGCACGGCGGCGGCGGCGGCTACCCTGGCGGACACTGCCGGTGGGGTTGCTGCGACCGCGGGCACTATGGCGGCTGCCGGTGCTGCTCGCACCCCGACCAGATACCGGAGCCCATGTACCGCCCTGAGCTCGTCGAGGTCCACAACTGATGAGTTGCTGCTACGTACTATGTCCGGCGATGGGCAGCAGGCACACGTACTACGTTCGTCCTGTGTAGTCAATAAAAGTTTGGTTCCACCAACGTCATGAATGAATGAATGAAATAAAATAAGGTGAACGCATGCATGCTTTGTGTGCGTAGTTGGAAACATCGATTTGCGCGGCTAATCGATTAATAATGTACTCTTCTATATCATGCATCTCATGGAATAAATAGACTTATCATTGTTGTTGTAAAAACACATCGCCATAGTTAAAACATTTCTCGATCTCTCTGTCTATCACGATCAACATAGTTGATGTAAGTACAAGAATGCAAAGGCGCAAAGTAAGAAAACTATACATCTGAATATTGATAATTACAATTACAGTGTATGGCTCACACATATATACAGTCCGAATAAGGCGTAAGAGTTTGATAAAAGCCCACATAGAAAACATAGTGGAATTAGGAGTTTTCCTCCTTTCATTTTTTGGTTGGTGTAGTATGTTCTACAAAAATCATAACAGAAAACAAGGATCCCGATAATTCTTCAAACTCTGTTGTCCTCTGCAAAAAGGAAGAAAATGCAAAATAATAAGGGCATAAAACAACTCACAAGGATCAACCTCCAATTCTTGACGGCCGATCAAATGTTGGGTAGGTAATTTCGAATCATGACAAACAAGCTGGATGTTGAAACCCTTGCCTATGTTCCTTAATTTGAGCTTCAGCTGAGTACTGCTATGTCAATTGTGTGTTCTCCAAATACTCTTGCCAACCAACTGATATGGCCATGAGAGGGCATGGAATAGGAATTTTCCTAAAAATTACTGTTGACACGAGTATGAGAACTAGAACACTCAAATCACAAAAAGATTGAGATGGCGGTATGGCATATGATATTAGGGGCTGTTTAGATTTGAAATTTTTTGGCCCAAAAAGAGAACAAATTTTGTGGAATTGGGGCCTGGGAACTAAACGGGGCCAAAAAATTTTGGGGCAAAAATTTTGGGCTGCAACTGTGCACGCACTCACATGGAAGCCCACCAATGACAACTGCAAATGCATGTAGCCCAAGTTGTGTCAGAAAAAATTTGCCAAACTAAACACCTAAAATTTTTCGCGTGTTCTGACCACAAATTTTTTTACCACTTTGACCAAAAGATTTCAAATCTAAACATAAATTGGCTTAGCTGGTTCTAGGAATCAACCTAGCCAATTTCCTTGGGTTTCACCTACGAAAAGGTAGCTATCACACTTTCCCGGTGAAGGATGCATGGCTAGATTATGAGCAAAACAGCAAGGATAATTATTGTGCTTACTTGGCAAAGGCCGTTTTTGGACAAATTAGCAAAAGAATAATAAATCTCTCATCCAATAGGGACTAGAGCATGGACGCCGACAGGTTGCCCTATGCAGTGGCAAAGGGAAGGGGGCTTAGGGGCCAGCCACACCCCCAAACATTTCTAGCCCCCACCCCCACCCCCACCCCAATAGTCGACCACTCAATTTGCTATTTAATATTTCAATTAGCTAGTTAATTGTGTTGTTTGTGCTTTCATTTCTTGTAGTCCCTCCATATTAATCTAATAATCTATAATAGCATCTTCAGAGTCATTCTATTATTTTATCCATCTCTTTTATTGTTTTTTATTATTGCCTATAAAATGTCTAGTTCATCCTCATAGTACACCCTCTAATTAGCTAGTTAAATATAATTGGTGCTTTATTTGTTTGATCTTCCTCCAAACTATAATATATAATAACATCATTTTTTGGGTTTAGTCTTCCTATTGTCTTCTCTATTAGCTTTGTTCCAGTTATTATTGTGATTCTTTTTTCTAACCTAAAAAATAGATTGATCGTTATAGGCCTAGGGCTATTTAATTCTTTTACCGATCTCCAATGGCATCTATATAATTTCGCTTTAGTCTTCGTATTATCTCCCTTACCTCATTTATTCATGTTATTATCATTATTCCTGTTAAATTTATAGATATAGGGCTAATTAATTTTGGTCTCTGACTCTCTGAAATATTGAATGTTCTTTGTTGGGGAACAGCTGCATCCTTCCCCCTGGTAGCGTCGAAGGTTATCCTTCACCCAAGGAACCTCCGACGCCTGAAGCGTCGAAGGATATCCTTCACTGGAAAATACTAATGTTGACGACTCGTCTGGTCGTGCTAAGTGTGTGCAGGGACTGAGACACCGGCGGAGGCCCACAAGCAAGGAAAGAGGGGAACCTCCGACCTTCCCGGGTCCGAGGATGGCGAGAACGCGGCCAGGCCGAGGGACCTCCGACTCGACCAGGCTAAGGAGGAACTCCCGGGGTGGCCGGGACGAGCAACCTCCGGCCCGGCCAGGCTGAGGAACCTCCGACACCGAAGCGTCGGAGGATCCACGATTGGGCGGAGGATCCAAGCCTCCGACCAACTGAAGCCCCAGACAGAGGATAAACGAAGGGCTTGCAATGTGAAATTACGCAGGTGACTTAGGGTCAGTAGACTGTGGTGTAAGAATATGCTGGAATATCCCCCCACCGTCACGGGGTATTTATGTAAATGTCGTTAAGTCGGTTTCCAGGCCCTATATAAGGGGCGTGATGCCGTCATTAATAAAGGAGAGGGCATTCACTGCATTCACCTACTGTTGAGCCCACTATCCGTTACTGCTTAGGCCTCTCACAGCACCGAGTGAGAAGGTTCCCGATCTACTGTACTGCTGGGGCGTGCGGATAGCATTTTCCCAACATTGGCGCCCACCGTGGGGCCCACGAAGGATCACCTACGATGGCTGGAAAGAGAACTAGCACCACAAGACCTCGGGCAGAGCCCCCCAGGAGGGGAAGGCCGAGAAGGGCCGTGCGGAGCACGTATGCGACCGTAGAGGGGGAAGGCTCTGAGGGCGAGCAGCCGGAGAACGAGCAGCCGGGTCCTGACCAGGAACCTTCTCCCGCTGCAGGCCCGGCACAACCCACGGCCACGCAAGAGCTCCAGCTACTGCAGACGCAGCTGCAGAACCTTCAGCAGGAGCGAGACCGAATCGCTGCCGCCTACGCCGCCAGCCAGGAGGCAGCGGTAGCTGCAGCGCAGGCAGCAGAGATCAAGCAACAGCTTTCAATCCTGGAGGCGGAGATCCTTAGCATGCAACCTCCACAGCCGACAGTCCAACCCACTGTCCAACCCGGCGCCGGTCCGTCAGTAAGTACGCAGCTAACAAGTTACGGTGGCGCGCTGAGGGGCACACTGGACCTTCGTTCTCCCTTATCCGAAGGATTGCAAACCTCACCTTGGCCGGCAACCTACAAACCAATCACGCTCCCCAAGTTCAACGGAAAAGCTGACCCCCGCCAATTCCTGATGAGTTTCGAGGCAGCTGTAGCCTCAGCTGGAGGGAACGAAACTGTAATGGCGAAGTCCTTTGTGATCGCGGCCGAAGGAGATGCCTTGGCGTGGTACTCGATGCTCAGACCCGGGTCGATCTATTCATGGGAGAACCTTCGAGACAAGATTTTGGCGAATTTCCAGGGGTTCGCGGTTGAATCACTAACCTCCACGGACCTGTTCCAGTGCCGCCAAAGTCAGGGAGAGGCACTGCGGGAATACTTCCAAAGGTTCGTGCAGACTAAGGCGAGAGCACCCGGCGTGCCGGAGGAGGTTGCCATTGAAGCGGCCATCAAGGGTCTTCGCATAGGGCCCTTCGCAGCTCACTTGGCCAGAGAAAAACCAGCATCCATGCACGAGCTGTACCATGAGTTCGAGAAGTATTGCAGGTCAGACAACGACTACCGCAAGAGGTTGGAAGACCAAAACTCTCAGAAGAGGCAGAGCAATGATAGAAACTCGCAGAAGAAGAACCTTAGCCAGGACGAACGCCGGCCACAGCGGGAGGCTGGTGGACAGATGATGAATATTGAGCAACCAAAGAATGACAGGCCAGAACATGACCGTCCACCGGCGGAAACGCGAAACTCGGAACGCAGACCCAATCAAGCCGGGAGAGGGGGCCGAAACGCAGGATGGCCAAAAAATCAAAATCAGCGGCCACGGAAGCAATATTGTTTCTTCCATGGGGAGGAGAAGGGTCACTCCACCAGGGATTGCCCGGATGCAAAGGAAACTCAGGAGAGGATTAAGAGCAGATCAGCTCCGCAACCTCCGACACCAGTTGCTCAACCTCGGGAGGTGAATCACACATTCCCTCAAACCTTCTACCATTCATATGTCGGAGGATCAAGCCAGCAGCACCCAGCTCCAATTCAGTCGAACGCGCTAGCCTCTGCTTACTATCCCAGCTTCCTACCAGCTTGGCGCCCAGCACAGCAGCCCGCGGATCACAACCTTCCACCAAACTATGTTCCTCCACGACCTCCACATATTACGTACATTGAAACCCCGCAGCCCCGCCAGCAGTCACTACCTCCTCCCCCAAACCAGTTGCAGCTACTCCAAGCTCCACCCCCACCAAAAACCGAACCCCACCCCGATAATCAGATCGGCCCTCATACACCCCTGTCCACAATTGGAATGATCTTACCAATAGCTGGAGGGTCCTCAATGGAGTTCCAGACAAAGAAGCAGAAGAAGGATCACCTCTGGCTCGTCAACAACGTTGCAGTTCAAGGGTCAGTAAGATGCACCGATTGGTCCAGAACCCCAATAACCTTCACCGAGGAAGATCTAAGGTTGGAAAGCTACCCTCACACAGATGCCTTGGTCATAACAACGAATGTTGCGGGTTGGGGAGTAAGCAGGATCTTAGTGGATTCAGGGAGTTCCGCAGACATAATATTTGCCGGAACCTTCGACCAAATGAAGCTCAGCAGAAGCCAACTCCAGCCTTCGGAGTCACCTTTGATCGGATTCGGAGGAAAGCAGATACATGCTCTGGGGAAGGTCGCCTTGCCCGTATCCTTCGGCACATCGGAGAACGCGAGAACAGAGTACGTCACCTTCGATGTGGTAGACCTGCACTACCCATACAATGCCATATTCGGGCGAGGATTCTTGAACAAGTTCAATGCGGCCGCTCACATGGGATACCTGTGCATGAAGATCCCGGCTCTGCACGGAGTGATAACGGTTCACGGAAGTCAAAAGGAGGCAAGGAACATAGAGAAAGCGATTTACAAGTCCTTCCGGAACATAAACTCCGTGGACTCTACGCAACAGGAAGCTTCCCAGCCACCGGACATGCCAAGGGGTAAAACAGACCTGGCCGATCAGGAGGAAACGAAATGTGTCCCTCTGCAGGAGGCCGTTCCAGATAGGAAGGTCACCATCTCCGCCACCCTCAGTAGAGAGGAGGAACTCGATTTGCTGGACGTGTTGCAAAAGAATCAAGATATCTTCGCTTGGAGTGCCGCTGACCTACAGGGAGTCAGCAGAGATATTATAGAGCATTCGCTGGACATCGATCCGAGAATGAGACCAAAGAAACAGAGACAGAGAAAAATGTCTGAAGAAAGAACCTTAGCCGCGAAGGCAGAGGTACAAAGGCTTCTGGACGCAAAAGTCATCAGAGAGGTCATGTACCCGGAGTGGCTGGCGAATGTGGTCCTGGTCCCCAAGAAGAATGGTAAAATGAGAATGTGCATAGACTTCACAGACCTCAACAAGGCTTGTGTCAAAGACTCCTTCCCCTTGCTAAGGATAGATACCTCCGTTGACAAAGCCACTGGTTGCCAGAGATTTTCACTACTGGATTGTTTCTCCGGATACCACCAAGTTTGGCTCAAAAAGGAAGACGAGGAGAAGGCAAGCTTCACAACCCCATTCGGCACGTATTGCTACACCAGAATGCCAGAAGGTCTCAAAAACGCTGGAGCAACCTTCTCCAGAATGATGGGGAAGGTTCTAGGAAGTCAGCTACAGAGAAACATTATAGCCTACGTCGACGATGTTGTCGTCATGAGCAAGCGCAAGGAGGACCATATCAAGGACCTGCAGGAAACCTTTGTCAACCTTAGATCTGCCGGGCTGAAACTTAACCCGGAGAAGTGTGTGTTCGGGGTCAGCAAGGGAAAAATGCTGGGATATATCATCAGCTCCGAAGGAATCAGAGCTAACCCAGACAAGACAAAAGCAATCATGTCAATGGCAGAACCCTCAAACAAGAAAGAAGTGCAAAGGCTGACTGGCCGAATAGCAGCCCTCAACAGATTCATTTCAAGATCGGCAGAACGAAGCCTTCCATTCTTCAAAGTGCTGAGAGGAGAAGGTAAAACAGAATGGGGTCCGGAACAATCAGAGGCCTTCAGGCAGCTCAAGAATTACATTGCGACCAACCTGGTGATAACAGTGCCCGAGCCAGACACTCCACTACTACTGTATGTGGCTGCCTCCGAGCATGCCGTCAGTGGTGTTCTGGTGCACGAGACAAGCGACAGTAAGGGAACGGTGCAAAGACCCGTTTACTACGTATCCGAAGCTCTGTCAGGAGCAAAGTTGAACTACACGGAGATCGAAAAAATCACGTATGCAGTCCTGTGTGCATCAAGGAAACTCAAGCATTACTTCCAAAGCCATGAGATCAAAGTACCCACTTCACAGTCATTGGGTGAGATCCTTAGGAACAAAGAGGCTTCCGGACGTATAGGAAAATGGGCGGCCGAGCTATCACAGTTTGACATCACCTATGTCCCTAGAACCTCCATCAAATCTCAAGCCCTGGCTGACTTCATGGCAGATTGGACACCTTCGAACAAAAAAGAGGAGAAGGTAGTCGACCAGCCATGGACACTGTACACAGATGGCGCCTGGGGGCAGTCAGGAGCAGGAGCAGCAGCCGTTCTGATCGCGCCATCCGGACTCAGGCTAAAATATGCTGCGAGACTCGAATTCAAAGCAACAAACAACATAGCTGAGTATGAAGGTCTCATCCTCGGGCTGAACAAAGCTAAGGCTTCCGGAGCAAAAACCCTGCTCATCAAAACAGACTCCCAGGTGGTGGCAGGACAAGTGGAGAAGGAATACCTAGCACACAACTCGGAGCTAGCAAGATATCTGGCCGTTGTAAGAGGTCTGGAGAGAAGGTTCGAGGGATTCACTCTGCATTACATTCCTAGAGCCGATAACTACGAGGCAGACGAGCTAGCAAAGGCAGCAGCCAACAACACCCCCTTGCCAGAAGGAACCTTCTACCAAATCGTCGCAGCACCCGCAACTGAATCATTGCCGAAAGCTTTTCGCTCAGTTCTGCTGACAGAAGGCGAGGATTGGAGGCAAGCAATAGTTGATTCTCTCAAGGGCAAAACGGCTGCAGATGACGAAGCATTAGCCAAGAGGATGGAGGCAAGAGCAAGGAATTACACCACCATTGACGGGGTCCTGTACAAGAAAGGCGTAGTCCAACCTTTGCTAAGATGCATATCACAAAGCGAAGGCAGAGAACTCCTGAAAGAGATACACTCTAAAATATGCGGTTCTCACATTGGACCTCGCGCATTATCTGCTAAAGCATTAAGACAAGGCTTCTACTGGCCAACCCACATCAAAGATGCTCAAGAAATAGTGAAGACATGCAAAGCTTGCCAAACCTTCTCACCAATTCAATCAGGACCTTCAGCACTAACTCAGCTCATACCAGCATCATGGCCGTTGCAGAGATGGGGAATGGACCTGGTAGGACCAATGCCAACTGCCCAGGGGGGAAACAAATTCGCCGTCGTGGCCATCGAATACTTCACAAGATGGATCGAAGCTAAGCCACTGGCAACCATAACCTCTGAAACAATCAGGAAATTTTTCTGGCAGAACATAGTCTGCAGATTCGGAGTTCCAAGCTTGCTCACAGTTGACAACGGGAAGCAGTTTGATTCAGACAGTTTCAAGGAATTCTGCCATCACATAGGAACCAAAATTGCTTTCGCGTCTGTTTATCACCCAGAGTCAAACGGGGCCGTGGAGAGAGCAAACAGAACAATATTCTCCGCAATCTCCAAGACCTTACTCAACCTACGCAAGGGGAAATGGGTTGAAGAACTACCCAGAGTTGTATGGTCACATAACACAACAGTTTCAAGAACAACTGGGTTCACTCCATTCAAGCTCTTGTATGGGGAAGAGGCAATGTTGCCCGAAGAAATCAAACACCAAAGCCTGCGTTCCATGAAGCAGCAGTTGGCTGAAGATGAAGAGTACTGCAAGGAAACCTTAGAATCAATAAGACTTGAGGCAGTGGAGAACATTACCAGGTATCAACAAGAAACCAAGAATTGGAGAGACCGCAAGGTAGTACGAAAAGACATACAAAATGGGGACCTGGTACTCAGGAAAAAAGGAGATCACCCAAACGCTGGTAAATTGCAACCCAAGTGGGAAGGACCTTATACAGCAATACAAGCGGGAAGGTCGGGATCCTTCTACCTGAAAGACCTCGAAGGTAGAACCTCCACCCACACGTGGAACGTCGACAATCTACGAAGATTTTACATTTGAGTGTAAGGATGACCCCCGCAAAATAAGCGGCGGCATCCACGTCCCTAAATACGCTTGTTTTCTTTTTCTCTCTACTTTTTCGCACTCCAAGGTCTGCACTCTTTTCCTCACAGGGGTACTCCTACCAGGAGGTGAGGTTTTTAACGAGGCAGAACCTATGTAAAAACCTCTGAGATATAAAGAGGAATCCACCCTAGAACCAAAGCCCAAAAGTCGAAAAACAGCCAGCAACGAGGCTGTAGCATTCGACAAAACATCACGTGATCACAAAGACCCTCCGCAGCTTTCATCCAAAAGCTAAGAAAGCTCGGAACGTCCTCAAAGGTGAAAAAACACCAAATCCTTAGCAAAAGACCTAGCCAAGAGCCGGGCAGCAAGGATAGCATGGCCAAAAAGTGAAAAAGTCATGTCCTCCTCAGGCATCACAACATGGCCAGAAGGAACAAAACCTTCAAACCTGACAAAGACCTGAGGACAATCAGGCATCAGGAACTATATTATTTTTGCCAAAAGGCAGCGGAGGTTTAACATTCACAAGACAGACCTCAACAAAATTCACATAACCTTCACCAAAATAAGGTCGAAGGTATCCTGCTACTCTAAGCAGACCCCCAACAAACAAAGTGTGAAAATAAAACAAAACTACAATAACCCTCAGTCAGGTACAGCAAAACCAACTACCACAACAACCATCAATAACCCAATAATAAATTTTAACCTAACAGAGTACATAAAATAAATGCATGAAAGCCTATAAAACCAGGCTCACCTTGCCCCCACCCTCAATCAGGATCAGTATACAAAGAACCGAGCATCGAGTGCAAACCTAGCAGTCAAAAAGCAAAAATCCTAGGCCACCATGGAAGCAGGAGTTAGCCTCACAACAGCAACAAAAGTTTGTATCGCACGAAGCTTCATAATACTAGAACTGCGGCGTTGTGATGAACATCGACCACAAAGTCGTGTACAGCCACAACAGAAACAATGGAAGTCAGACTCAGAGGTCTCTGAAGGGTATCGCACGAAGTCTCGTAACGTCCCTTCAGAACCTCCGACTCAGATACCCGAAGGTCTCCTCGACAACACTCCACGGGAGTCGAGCAAAGGAAAAAAGTAGCACAATTCAGCGGAGGCTCCTTCGCACCAATAAAGTCGAAGGCTCTAAGGCCAAGAAGCGGCGATCCTCCGCGCAAGAAAAAATCAACAACACCTTCGCAACATCGAGCATCAAGCACAAGCAGGCCACAGCAACACAAAGATCCTTAGGATCAACACCACCGTGACGTTGCAATGTATAAACGTTATAGCGCGAAGGTTGCAATAAAAATAAAGCTAAAAGGTGCCGAAGCAATGGTAAAAATGTCTGATCTTTATTAACTATAAACAACAAAAGTTTACAACCAAAAACGAAAAACATCCTTCGACCGTCAAGAGTCGAAGGTTCTAAGACCCTCGCACAATTTTTACATACGAATCTGGAATAAGCCTAAGCTCATCGCAGTAATCACGAACAAGAAAATCAACTAAGTCATCAATACTACGCGTAGGATACTTATGGCGCCACCAATCAATCAGGTAACCCCTCGCGTACAGATCTCCACGCTTGAACGTCACAGGGGTAACGTAGCTTCCTTCGACAAAGTTCGAAGGAAGAACATCCTCTGGAGCAGATCTCACAACCTGTGCAAAAAAAAAGAGCAACTTCAAAACCAACCCAAACGAAGGTTAAAACCAAAACGTATTACGAAGCTTTCGAACCTCCAGATAACCATGGAGAAAAGGCTCAGCCAAATCCTCGGGAACCTCCGACACCCAGCGTACCCTATCCTTCTCACCGAAGATGCGAAGGATAGGATATGGCGGCTGCGTAAAAACAACAAACCTTGTCAAAGAAATATACACATAACCTACGATAAACGAAAAATAAAACAAAAACCACCACCTAAGCCGGAGGCCATGAACCTCGGCGCGCAAGCGACCGGACGAATTCAGATCGTTCGTCATCTAGGTCATATCCAACAAACTCAAACATATCCACCACCCTCATGTTAGGGAAGGCAATTCGCCAGTACTCCCACAACTCGCCAGAAACATAAATTCCCTTATAGAAAATTGAAAGCGGAGTCACGCTAAGATCCTGCGCAGGTCCTCCGCCAGAGACCTGCGCGGGATCAGAGTGTAAAACAAAGGTTTACCCAAAAAACAAACCAATATATTACATTTCCAACAGTCTTTACAAGATAATCAAAACCTCCGGCATTTTTTACAAAAAGCGTCGCATGTGCGGCAGACGCAAAAAACAAAGAAAACCTACAAACTAATTAACCTCACACCTGAGGAGGAGGAGGAGCAGAAGTCTCAGGCTGCGCTGAAGCTTTGGCACCAGATTCCTCCGGAGCCTTAGCGCCTGCGTCACGAACCTCCGCCTCAGCCTAAGTCGAAGGACGCGCTTCGCTGGGGGACGCGAAGGACCAGGCTTGTCAACCTTAGCCGTTTTCTTGGCAATCTCCTAAAAACAACAATCTTAGGAAACATTGCAAAACAGCAAAACATAATACAAAAATAAAAACCAAGTCAAAGAATACCTCAGCGCGACGAGCCTCCGCCATCTTCTTCGCCTCAGCCCGCCCAAACCTAATCCAGAACGAACTAATGAAGTTCCGGACAGATTTGCGCAGGCTCGAGGTGCCCTCGCCAACATCCTCCGCCGACGCGAACTCCTCCTTGGCAACATCCTCCGCGTGGGAGCAACCTCCGCGGCGCAGCAGCTTAGCAAAGGAGCTAACCGCGGCCAAAGCCCCAAAATCAACAGCACCCCCGACAAAGTCAGGGAGCATGCGGATATGAGACTTCAGCCATGCGAGGGCAGCCCCAACGTCGCCGCCGGGCGGAGGAGCAGAGGTGCTACCCCCAAACTTCGCCAGCGAGTCGGCATAGAGCCCAACAATAGCTGCAGCCTCCGCTTCCGCCTTCTGTATGCGAGTCTGCAGCTCAGCCGCAGACGTCCGCTCAGCGTCAAGCTCTTTGCGAAGGCGTTCAGCAATGTCCTCCGCCTTCTCGGCTCGCTGCAGGGCCAAGTCCCTAACTCTCCCCGCCTCAGTGACACTCGTGCGGAGGACAGCCGCCGAAGCTTCGGCATCCTCTTTATCCTTCTTCAAGGCCTCCGACCCAGCTTTGTAGTCATCCCTTTCCTTTCTCAGGGACTCAATCTCCCGCCTGACGGAAGAAAACTCCTTAACCTCCTCCGTCAGGCGAGCCTTCTCAACCTCCAAGGTCTCGTTCTCCTTCTTCAGAGCACCAATAGCCTCGTCCCGGCAAATAACCTCCCGGGAGCAGCGCTCCTCCAAGGCGGCAGCCATGTGATGACCCTGCTCAAAAAATAAGAATTACAACCAACCTCCGAGCGAAAAACGGCGAAGGAAAATATAACACATCGCAAACGTACAAGGCTATGGTGCTCATATTGCACGCGGAGTAGCGTGTCAAAGTCCATGTTGCGAAGCTTCTGACGGAAACGATCTGTAAATCAAAAACAAGTAAGGAAAAAAATCGTAAGAACCAAAAACCCATTAGCGGAGGCCAGGCTACAAACCTCCGACCAAAGAATGAACCTCGCGCAAGGCATCAGTCCAACCTGTGATCGAAGGATCAGAAGCACCTGCACAAAACCAAAACAAACCTTAGAACAATATACCAAAAAACAAACCAATTAGTTGAACAAAGAAGAAACTCACCGGGACCAAGAACATCAGCAGGCGAAGGTCTGCTGGCCAGCGCAGAAGGCGCAGGCTCGCGCCGCGGAGGAACAGCAAGCCCTTCCTGCGCAACGCTGGCACCTTTAGCCAACTCCTCCGCGGTAGCCAACCCAGCAAAAACATCCTCTGAAAAATACAAAAATAACATGAGACCAAGTCAAACAAAAAATAATAATAATATACAGAAAAACAAGAATCAACAAAAAATTTTACCCATGTACAACGAGTTTATACCATCTCCAGTCGGACGCGATATATTCTCCGCCCTCTTAATCCTCCGAACAGAGACAGACTCTGCCTCATCACTGGATTCCTCTTGCCCATCCTTCGGCGGAGATCCTCCTCCAGCTAAAGCCTCCCGCGCAGGATTCTCGGCCACCGCAGGATTCGCCTCCCGCGCAGGACTCGCCTCAGGGGGCTGGAGATACTCCTTCTCCGAGATCTTCCCGACGATCCTCCGAGCAGAAACCTCCACGCGATCAAGGAAGGACTCCTTAGTCTCATCCTCCGGCAAACCTGCTCCAAACCGGGGAAACGGCAAACCCTCCGGAGGGCCAAAGACCGGCACTTGCACCATTTCAATGGTGAATTCGTCAGTCCTGCGGCCAAGGGGCCAGTAATCAGCTGCGACCATCTCCTCAACTAAATCCCGACCTCCGGAATATCGACAGGCCAGAGCAAAGGCCTTATCGCAGGCCAGTCGCGCCTCCAGCTGCTCCTCCGACACCGAATTCGAAGGATCAACTTTGTGGATAGGCCTAAGCAACTTCATCTCAGACGCATAAGGATACACCTTATCAACACTGCCATTCTCTAGAGTCCTCGACGCGGCGGGGGTCTTCACATAGAACCAGGCCCTCATCCAATCCTTCTCCCACTTACCCTTCTGGCAGTAGGAGATCTCACACCTAGACCCAGGCATTGTGCGACGCGGCATGAACGCGCAGCTTCCAAACTGCACTATATGTTCGACTCCTTCAGCATCCTTCACCTTCTTAGGCTGGCGCTGGAGTTCAAAATACGAGCAAAAAGTATCTACGTGAGGCGCAGCTCCGTATGATTCACACGCCCAAGCAAATTTGCTAAGGGTCAATATCCCATTGGGGCTGAAATGTTGTAGCTCCACGTTGAAACTCTCCATCACTTCGCGAAGGAAATGATACGGAGGCATCCGAAGTCCACAGGTGAAGAAATCCCTGAAAACCACCGCATAACCCTCTTCAGGTTGAAAAACCTAGCCTCGACCATGTCGGCAATATCCTCCTCCCTCACAGTCGACTCACCAAATTCAAAAGTGATGGAAGCCATCTCCTCAAATTCCTTCGCACTAATCAAATCACCAACGGAAACTTCAACGTCAGACAGCGTCTCCTCCAGGTCTTGAGCTGCTGCCACCTCAAGCATCCACTCCTCAAACCTCCGCAGCCAACCTCCAGACCTCACACTAAGAAAATTGCGCAAAGGACCGGAAAAATCTGACCTCGAAGGACGCGGCGGAGGAAGATGAGCCACCGTAAATCCTCCGAAAACACTTGGGAACTAAACACAACCAAAAGGCGCGCGAGCAGCTCAGAGAGCAAGATGTGGCGAAGGAAAGTGTGCAGGCAAAGAGAGGCAGGGGTGAGAGCTCAAAGCTCCCCAGCATCCCCTTTTATAGGGGGGAGCCTGCGACCACGTGACCGTTGCGATTCCCCGCGCCCAACGGCTAAAAGCGGAGGATTCGGCCTGACCGTTGCGATTCTCCATCACCAACGGCTAACTCCAACGACTATAATAACCTCCGAAATATAAATCGCGAAGGATAACAAGGTATCAGAACAGTAATGACCATAGGATCCTTGCAAAACAAACAAACCAAGGAAATTATGACTAAGTAAAATAAACATTTTTCCAACAATGCTAACAAGCACATCCTGCGCACCAGGGGGAAGGCAGCAACCGTGCTCGTAGCCTCCGCAGCGCGGCATGTTTTTGTGCACATGGACCGCAGGAGTGCCATTAGCCCAAAAAGGGGGGAACTGTTGGGGAACAGCTGCATCCTTCCCTCTGGTAGCGTCGAAGGTTATCCTTCACCCAAGGAACCTCCGACGCCTGAAGCGTCGAAGGATATCCTTCACTGGAAAATACTAATGTTGACGACTCGTCTGGTCGTGCTAAGTGTGTGCAGGGACTGAGACACCGGCGGAGGCCCACAAGCAAGGAAAGGGGGGGAACCTCCGACCTTCCCGGGTCTGAGGATGGCGAGAACGCGGCCAGGCCGAGGGACCTCCGACTCGACCAGGCTAAGGAGGAACTCCCGGGGTGGCCGGGACGAGCAACCTCCGGCCCGGCCAGGCTGAGGAACCTCCGACACCGAAGCGTCGGAGGATCCACGATTGGGCGGAGGATCCAAGCCTCCGACCAACTGAAGCCCCAGACAGAGGATAAACGAAGGGCTTGCAATGTGAAATTACGCAGGTGACTTAGGGTCAGTAGACTGTGGTGTAAGAATATGCTGGAATATCCCCCCACCGTCACGGGGTATTTATGTAAATGTCGTTAAGTCGGTTTCCAGGCCCTATATAAGGGGCGTGATGCCGTCATTAATAAAGGAGAGGGCATTCACTGCATTCACCTACTGTTGAGCCCACTATCCGTTACTGCTTAGGCCTCTCACAGCACCGAGTGAGAAGGTTTCCGATCTACTGTACTGCTGGGGCGTGCGGATTGCATTTTCCCAACATTCTTTTTAAGTTTTTAAGCTTCCTTTTCTATTTAACACAAATGAAAATTGTGTATTTGGTTACATATGACTGTTGATGGTTTGACACCCCCCCTATATTCAAATCCTAGCTCCGCCCCTTGTCCTATGTCGGTTATCAGATCAAGAGACAAACAATTATATAGGGTGGGGTGAATTTATCTTGTGAGGTATCAAAACCCTTATAGATTGTATCAAAATACAATTCTGAACTCGGATTTGCCTGCTAAAACTACCTTAGCTAGTTTCTGCGAGGCGGATCTTCTTGAAGCCATAATTTTTCTCATCTAGGCTCTAAATTGGGTGTTTTATATATGCATTTTGATTGCCTAGTTAAGGAAAATGCAATGGTGGAGTCTATTTTGCCATTTAAAATTTACCAAAGCTAGTCTAGCTAGGCCATTTTCCCATATTAGCCTCCATCTCCTATGGACAACTTTTGTTGCCAGCATATGCCCCCTTGTTTTTCGTTAAGCTTGCATACCAAAAAAAACCATTTTCAGAACCAAATTTGACTCAGCATGATGATTACCTCTAGGGTATTGACCATGTTTTTCTCTTGCTTTCGAGGGCAATAGAACTCCAACAGACATAGAACAAACTCAATTCTTGCTTCAAGATGACATTCTGTACTTCATGTCTTCACGTGCTCATACCTTCTGATCTCTCCTAGAATCATGTTCAAGATGGTGCCCTAGACTTCAATTCAGTTTTCTCAATCTCCTATACCTATTTTTAAGCAAAAGGAGAAAGAGGATCTGGTAAAGTTGCACTAGAGATCAGGCAAAACAAGAAAGAAATCATGTTATCTCTCCTCACTACACCAAGTCATCTCACCGTCTATATATGAAATTTGACCTTATATACTTCCTCCGTCCTAAAATATAGTGCAGTGTGACTTCTAAATTTTTTATTGAAATATATATGTATTCTATATAATGACTATGTTTCCATTTGATAAAGTTTGTTAAAAAGAAAGCCACAATTTAAGGAGAAATTTTATAATTAGGATAATAGGTACATGCGTCATTTGAGTGTTCTTTTAAGTTGTCTTAAAATTCAAAGAACACATATACTACAGGAGAGAGAAAGAGAGAGAGAGCGCGAGCGAGAGAGAGAGAGAGAGAGAGAGTAGGTAAAACCGTGTAGACATATTATTTTTTTCTCATTATCGATGCCCTTATCCTGACGGAGCCAGTTCATGGAGTTGAGCATATTACTCCGAGTACATATAAATGTCTGCCTGATAACCTATTATATTTGCAACCTATATATGGTACACGTACGTACACGTGTTAATTTAACAGTTCATGCAAGTGCTTCCGATCGAATTCCGAGTCAAACTTGCATTGCATGCATGCATGTTTCCCACACCGAGAGAGAGCATGCAAGATTTCAACGAGCAGAGATGGCGCAGCCACTGGCGCCTGGGCTACTTGCAAGCACGATAGAAGGCAGCGTTAATGCCATCCATCTCCCAACGCCAAACGCTTATAAATATCCATGGGGCCCCTAGTAGCCCTACAGTTGCATGCCGACGACGACGATGGATCTCAAGAAGATCGGCAGCCAAATCGTCCAGCCTCCTTGTCCTCCCTATAAATACGCTTGGGTTCGCATGCATAGCATCTCATCACAAACTAGTACACTCGCAGTTGACCAGAGCAAAGAGACATATAAACATGGCGTCGTCCAAGCGACTCCTCGTGTTGGTTCTCCTGCTCGCCGCCGTTTTCCTTGTCGCCTCAGCAGCTAACGAGCAAACCCGTGAGCATAACGCGATCGACTAGCGCGCTTTTGTTATATTCTTCCTTGTTGTTTTCAGCTTTAATTAATTTCAAGCAGAATCGAAGTAGCTCGATATATACTTACGGTAACCTGTACTCATGCATCAGAGCACGAGAACAACAACAAAGCTGACGTGCAGGACTACCGTGGCGGCGGCTACCCGTACGGCGGCTACCCCGGCGGCGGCTGGCGCGGTGGGGGTGGCTACCCCGGCGGCCGTGGCGGCTACCCGGGAGGGGGCGGCGGCCACGGCGGCTACTGCCGGTGGGGATGCTGCGGCCGCGGGTACTACGGCGGCTGCCGGTGCTGCTCGCGCGCCGACGAGATCCCGGAGCCCATGTACCGCCCGGAGTTCACCGAGGTCCACAACTGAAGAAGCTACATATATACATGCCGATCAAGATGCACATGGACTCGTATCGTAGCTAATAATAAGTACTACTACACGTCCATGTCCATATATAGGGCCTACTACTCTACTACGTCGTCGCCAGCAGAAATCTGGTTTTGATTTGAATAATAAAGATTCAGATGCATCTATGTGATATGTAGTATGTTGTTACGTCGTCAATAGTGTGGTGACTGGAATCACTAGCTATTGTCGTCGTGTTGTTTCTTGGTGTTGTACTTTCTTATTTGGACCAAATGGTGTGTTTAATGTGTAATGCTGTGTTTAATGTGTAATGCATGCCATGGAATAAAGAAATTAGAGGACATTATATGTATTAATATATACTCCCTCCGTCCACGAAAGAATCAATTCCTAGGATCCGTGCCAGTCAAACTTTTTAAAGTTTGACTAACTTTATAGAAAAAAGTAACAACATCTATAATATAAAATGCACATTATATGAAAATATATTCTATGATGAATCTAATAATACTAATTTGATACTATAAATCTTAGCATTTTTTTCTAGAAATTTAGTCAAAGTTTAAAAAGATTGACTTAGGACAACTCTAGAAATTGACTCTTTCGTGGACGGAGGGAGTAACATCTCTTCTCTACAACTAAAAATTGTAAAGAGGACCCATCTACCACACCATGGTGAAGCCACAACTCCTGTCCTTTTTACTGTGCCATGATAGGCCATCCCATCAACCCAGACCCCACTAACACCATGCATGCAAAATTGTTTTAGCGAATTAAAAAAAGTCATAACTCTTAAATCGAAGATATAAATTAAATTCTGATTGCACTATTAAATTTCTTATAACAAATCCTTCAAAACAAGATCACATATGGATATATTTAAATAAAATTTTATTAATGAATATTTATTTCTACAACTAAAAAATATAGAAAAGACCCGTCAACAACTCTCATCCCTTTGATGGTCTTTTTTACTGCGCGATGACACGCTATCCCATCAACCTAGGCCCCACTCACCTATGCATGCAAAATTGTTTTAACGAATTTAAAAAGTCATAACTCCTAAACCAGATATATAAATTAAATTCAGATTGCACCATTAAATTTCTTATAACAAATCCTTCAAAACAAGATCGCACATGGATATATTTAGATAAAATTTTATTAATGAATATTTATCTTATAAAGATAAAATATTTTCTTTTATTTAATAGAGACAATATTCTAGGTTCAACAAACAATGCTCTGTCTTTTGTAAAGAAATGTTATCGATTTAGAAGAATAGTATTTTAGTTTTAGGTTTATGAAACTGATATTACGATATACATAAAAATACATAAATACATGACATAGATAAAAATAATAATAAAATCTAGAGTAAAAAGCATAAGAAAAAAATAAAAATACAAAATGGAGAAAAATTTCAAATAATGTCAAAGGGTTACTTTTCAAATATCGTAAATATATTTATAGAACATTAACATAACTAAATACATCATAGAACATCATTAAATATATTATAAAACATTACATCTATTGTAGATTACATGTATACTAAGTGAACACCATAAGAAACATCATAGAACATCACATGTATACTACGTAAATATGACATAACACAACATAGAACACTAAATATATACTACATAAATATGACATATATATATAGAAAATAAAAATAAAAAATAAAATTACTAATAAGAAAATATAAAAACAAACATGATTAACAAATGATAAAAAGTGCATAGAGAAAATAAAATAAATGAATAATTTAAATAAGGATAAAAAAAGATTAAAAGGAAATAAAATATAAAGTAAGAATGAAGAAATATAGAAAATCTGAAAAGAAAAATAAATAGAAGCAAGGAAGAACAATAAAAATAAAACCAAAACCAAAAGAAAATAAAAGATAAAATTAAAACAAGAAAAGAATAAAAAAAGACAGAAAATAAAATAAAATAAAATAACGAAAACTGAAAAGAAATAAAAAAGGAAGAATATGGACAGAAAAATGAAATAACAATAAAGAAACATTGAGTATGTAGATTTAAAAACCCGTAACCTAGTGTTCTTCATATGCATATATACCGATAGATCGACGACATCGCAAAAAGGCCCATAACTTTGAGATCTATACTTAGGCCTTGTTTAGTTCCAAAAAATTTTGCAAAATCGACACTGTAGCACTTTCATTTATATTTGACAAAAATTGTTCAATCATGGACTAATTAGGCTCAAAAGATTCGTCTCGTCAATTTCGACCCAACTATGCAATTAGTTTTTATTTTCATCTATATTTAATACTTCATGCATGAGTCTAAAGATTCGATGTCACGGGGAATCTGAAAAATTTTGCAAAATTTTTTGGGAACTAAACAAGGCCTTAATTATTACTTACACAACGTACCTCTCTGACATTAATTTTCAATCGGCTGAACGAAAACAGAGCACATGTCATTGATCCAGAAAAAGAACATATGTTAAATTAAATCAAAGGTTATGTCCAGTCCTGCTCAGGTCTCATATACTAGTTTTAAAAGATAATAGGCGTATGCATGAGTTGCGAAGGCATGTCGATTTGGAGCACAATAATATAAATTCGTTAAATTTTAAAATTAAATTTCGAGAGGAACTCGTACTCAACCAAAGTCCAAAACTTGATTTGTGTACTCTCCTGAGAGCACATTACATACTGATAATTGATAATAAAGTCAGAAATATATATCAAACCTCACACAAGTGAAAAGTAGCACAATCATCAGGTATAAATAAACCCCAAACCTTGGCCGCAAATTTCTAACGCCGCTGAGGTCTGTTTGGTTGATCCACTGTGCGAATTGTGTAAGGCCTTGTTTAGTTCACAAAAAACCCAAAAACTTTTCAAGATTCTCCGTCACATCGAATCTTGCGACACATGCATGGAGCATTAAATATAGATAAAAATAAAAACTAATTGCACAGTTTGTCTGTAAATCGCGAGATGAATCTTTTGAGTCTACTTACTCTATGATTGGACAATATTTATCAAATAAAAACGAAAATACTACAGTGCTCTTACCCAAAAAATTTTGCGAACTAAACAAGGCCTGAGCAGAAAAACCCAAAACACTTGTTCAAAAATTGCATTTTTTCAGAATTGGTTTGGAACATCGTAAAATGATAGTTCATTTGAACTTGACTCAACAATGTGAGCCACCAGGGATCAATTTACAAATGCGCTGGAGAAGATGGATCATGCTAAAGATCGAGAAAAAAAAGAAAGAGGAGGGATTTTTATTTTTATTTTGGTAATGGAAAGGAGGGATTTTGATGTTACTTTTCAGCAGGAACAAAAAGGACCGGTCAAAATTGCTTACCTGACCAAAGATTGCATACAACAAGATTGCCTCAGATATTAAAGGAAGGCCACAAAGTCAATGTCTGTCTCTTCAGTCTTGCATTGACTCACATATTTTCATTTTAGACGACGGTTCTTCCTTTTGGTTCCGGATTGAGACCTTGTTTAGCTGTAAAAAAGAATTGCAAAATGAACACTATAGCACTTTCGTTTGTATTTAACAAATATTCCGATTATAGACTAATTAAGTTCAAAATTTCGTCTCGTAAATTACAGATAAACTGTGTAATTATTTATTTTTAATCTATATGTAATATTTTATGTATATGTTGCAAGATTTGATGTGACGAAAAACCTAATAAATTTTATAAAATTTATTGGAAACTAAACCAGGCCTCGAGCCTCTCTGTCTCTGCATACCCCACATGTGACCATTTCCGTGCCCATTTGCAGAGAGCTGACTGCTGAGTGCTGACACATCTCTCTTCCCTACTGCCAATACACTGGAAATACAGATACAGATGAACCGTAACATTTTACTCATCACATGCATGCTGCAAGGTCAAACGCTGGAATATGTCAACTCAAATAATGGAGCCCTCATTAATTAGGCAAGCAGGAAGGCCAAGCCCACACAACGAGAAGGCCACACGAGGCCCAAATCCAAGGCCCAGAAAGATGAAAATACTTCTAAGCTAGATGTCTTGATCTTGATATCTCAGTCTAGCAAAATATTTGGCTATTATTCTCACAGTTGCATACAGTTAGCTTACAAGATTAGGCTGTGCAATTGTGCGCACTGTTACCTACTAAACAAACTTGAATTCTGCTAGTTGTCTTTGGCATGCAAAGAATGAAATCAGCTATGTTACCCAAAACTTTCTTCTTTGCAGCTCACTTGGATTTCTTTGCCTCAGCATTTCAGAAATGCCCTTGATAAACCAGTAACTTAACCGTGAATGCTTAGTCAGCCATGACATTCTTATCAAGTGGTCGTTTCAGAGACACCATCTTCGACCCCTCCTTCGAAATCCTCCTCTTCCTCTTCTTCCTCTTCCTCCTCGCCTTCCTCTTCCTCTGGAAGAGCATCCTGTGGTCGTGGACATTGGTAAGGCCCTTGATTCTGCAGGCTCCAGTACATGATGCTTGCAGTAAGGGTGAGGATCATCTTTGGGTTCACCTGCCACGACAGTGCAAACATAAAAAAAAATACAGTTCTTTTTACTGCCTCATAGGACGGACGACGGAGGTTGAACTGAGACGACCACTGGTATGCCTAGTGTTGATTTATATCAAGCTTGTTATAAGGAAGTTGTTGTTTATATATCATTTTTATCGAATTTATATGTGCAACTAATACAGCATTGCCTTGTTACCTCCATTATGTCTTCAGGCAGCAAGAAGACAGTGCAACCGAGCTTCCTAGCAACACTGATTATGTATGTTGCATTCAGCTTCCTTTCGTCCTCTGCAACCATGAAAGCAAATGACATGTTACTCGTGAAAATTCACAGGATAACACAATATATACATGAAATTGATACAAACCATCCTCCCCCTTCTTCACCATGTTCCAGTCAACAACCCTACTCTGCACAGCACTTAGGAGCTCAAGAAAAAACACCCCATCTGCTATTGTTTTGTCCTAGAGAATCAATAGGACAGCTTAAGGTTATGCACATAACAGGACAGATCCATTTAGTCAAAATGGTGAAGGATGAACCTTGAAGCTTTCAATATGGGAAGTTTTGCCTGATTCCTTGACCTTGTTATTAGCCCAAATGAGAATGTCAGCATCTGTGATCTCTTTCTCTTTAGAGTGGGATCTCAAGTTTTTTAGCAATTGTAGGATACTAGTCCTCATGAGTTGCCACAGGAAAGCTGGGAGTAAGAAAACACTCAATTAAGTAATCGAAGCATTTTTTTTCTCCTCTTGTAGGAAATTTAAGCCAAAATTATTCCCAAAAAAGTAATTTAAGCCGCCTCCTATAGAAGCAGTTGAACCTTGATAGGCTAAAATAACATAATCTACCCATAATAAGTGAAAATGTGAACAACTTTTTAAAAGGAATCTGGAGCATCAAAGCAACAATTGGAATAAGTTCAAAGCTTACATATATATAAACATGTATTTACCTAGAATTAGTTTCTTATTTCCTTGCACAATGTCATTTCCTGCTACATTCACCAAAGAAAAGTTTAACTCCTTCCCAATTTTGATAACCTGATTGCAGTTTTCAACCTTTCTAAATGGCATAATAATTGGTGGTTTAGATGCATGCTTCCAGTTAACTGACCCAGGAGAAATTTTGTCAAGAACCTCTAGCATAACCCATCTGCAAATAAACTTCTGTAAGGTAACAACATATATATATACCAAAAAAGCTAAGGTTATTTTTTCTTAGAGATAAGTCTTACCCAGTTCTAACATCCTCAAACAAATGGTTCACATAAGTTGGAATTCCAAGACTGTTGATCCATAGGCGAAATGCTCTCTCTTCCCTGGATGCCTCCACATCATCAGGAGTATCTTGATGAACAGGAGCCACAGTGTTGGTTGATAGACCATTTCTGCACAAGTTTGTAATCGTTCCACACAAGATGCATTAACAAAGGGAGAAATGTTGTTCGTAGTTTAGGACTTTAGGCAGATATGATGAAGAGTCATGCTCTTTTCTTCTAGAGGAGTAACTAAATAAACATTCAACATTCACTGTGGTGTGAATGCTATTGCAGTCCATGTAGATCAGTACTAGTGTATGAAAAACTAAATGAAAGACTAAAGTGGTAGAGACATGATATGTATTTCAGTTGTTTTTCCTGTATTTGCACATTCAAATGATAATCAAGATAATGATAGACATCTGTCCGTGTGTACTAAATAACTTTCCTCAAAACTAAAAACAAGAACAAAATTTTGCATGTCACGGGTATCTTCCCTATATTTGCACATTCATACGATAATCTAGTTAATAAATATGCCTTGCTAGTTAGACATATATAGTTCTTTTATACGAAATTCGTTCATTTGTTTTTATTATCATCAAATATTGAGTAATCTAGCTGATAAAAAATGGAACAGCAATGCTAGGGAGATAATGTAATTAAAAACCATGTACACTGTTCACAAAAATAGAGAATATTTTCTATACAGTGCATTTGAAAGGTTCAATTTCAACAGTATCAAAATATTGTGATGTGTTCATGGTGAAGACATAGGCAAGAGGCCAAGAGGTATAAGTATAACACATGCTAGTTAATTGCTGAACTTCATTGTGAGTTCTTGCCAACCTAAGATACAGGCATAGGAAAGGTCATTTCTCTCTACGTACTTACCTGTTTTGGAATATTTGAGCAACAAATGCCAAGTTAAGATTGGCCGAACCTTCAACAATATCTTTAGACGTTACATATCTTGTACAATCGAGCTTTTCTGCGGTTTCAAGTACTTTCTGCGCCCTCTCCTTTGGGTCTGAAGTTTCTATCATGGTTTTTGAGCTAAGCTCTGGAGCAAGGGTGCTGAGAAGGTAAGCATACGCTTCACCATCCTGCATGTAGGCTATCGATAAGACACAGAACAACAAAATTACCCACAGTCGTTATCACCATGTGTGTTAGCACTATTGGAAAATGTGGTGAATATATCAAGTGATTTGACAACCATACATAAATAAGCCACACATGGTGCAGTTGTTTCTGTCTATAAGGAAATATCTTTTCGTAAAATGCTATAGGTTGTCTAGGAAACATTTGTTTATAAGGAATGTCATGTGGAGGTATATGACAATGAATAATATCCAGGTGTACTAAGATATACATACCTTCACATCAGTAGAGAAATTTGTCACAGTTTTTTTATACCCTGCTTTCTTGAGATGGAAGTTCATCCATTTAAGCAACATTTTATCTGGTGCTAAGGTGACCAGCTCCTCTGCTCCCTATATAGCATCATGGCAACACCAAATTAGCAATATTTTGTCAGTGAACAACAAATTAACCATGATTCAACTCTTTTTGTAATAACCATGCATGTATATAGATAGTTCTTTCTGCACATGCATAACATTTAAATTCATGATGATCCAAACCTTGCCATTATCATCAGCCACCAACTCTACCAATTGAGGTGTTTTCTTTATGTCCAGATCAGCTAGTAGTTGTATCTGAGATAGGGTCAGTGAAACACATGTGAACCACTGTATAGTTGCTTGTAAATAATGTAGCAATCCAAAACTAAACGGCTGAAGATTTATTTACTAATTGTTAATTGATATAGTAATATTTGTGTGCACATACCTTTATGATCTGGCATAACAGCCCAAGAACTAGATGAGGCTGCACAAAAGCATAAGATATTTAGTCCCGAATGATGTAACTGATAAATTGCAAATTGACTACCAAAGTGATAATGTTTATCTCATCCATTGTTTTGTTAATACTCCCTCTAGTCACAGATAAGTGACATTTTGGTGTTTTCCTAAGTCAACCATTCCAAACTTAGTTGCATATTACTTTTTATGTGTTGAGTTTGGATGTTTGAAAGTGTTATAAGAATATTTATTTCAAAATGTAGTATAATTTTATCATGTTTTATTAATATTTTATAAGAAAAATACTAGTCAAAACTATGTTTTGAAGACTGTGTTGATGTACAAAATGTAAAACATGATGGAGTACAAAAAAATATTCATTTTAAAAATGTTTCTGTGGACAACAATGTATTTCAAGACATACACAAGCTAGTCAACAATTTTATCATTCCAAAATTGACTTCCTTGTCTTCTTGACTAGTTATATAGGAAAATAAGGGAGAACAAAATAATAATTAGATAACATGAAAACATACTCTAGCTTCAATCAAATCTTGTGTTCCAATGTTAACAACAGTGCAACCAATGGCCTTTGCAGAGTTGAGACAAAGTGTATGGTTCTCGTTCCTCTCCCATGGGTTAAGATCCTTTTTTGTATTGATTGCTCTCTCATCTATTGTGCCCGGAACAGCAACATTGATCAACTTGCTGATTCATTACAAGATAAGGGAACAAACCTTAGAAGATCATGAACAAAAGCTGGAATGAAGAAATGGCATAGTGGAAGAACATAACAGAGTAGTAGTAACACCGCTAAAAAAAGCTCACCAAAGTAGGACACCGTCCCGAACAAGGTTGAATAGCTCGTTCGATGCTGGATCCACTGGCAAGAAAGTCTTAAGGAAAGGGTCCTCTTTCAGAAAATTATTTATGTGGTTCACATAGGAAGTTTTCTCGGACTCGTTAATGACATGCAAGAGAGTAGTGGTGGAAGCTTTCAAAAACGACACAGATCCCTTCAGTTTCTTTTTGCCTCCTGATTTGCTGGTCCCTTTAGCTTGAAGATTTAAGTACTCCTAACAAATTACAAGATTGCATTACTAAAACAATTTTTCCTAACATAAATACAATGACAAATTGGTAGTAGATTAGACCAAAAAAATGATCCTATGTACCTTAAGGAACGGCTCGAATTCTATAGGTTGGTTCATATCAGGATAGGTCTCGCTTAAAAATTTGCTGACCTCTTCTTCGGACAGAACCTCATGGATGCCCCTCAGTTTTTCCATCACTGGGGGCAAATCTTTTATGGTTACATGCTCTGCGTTGGGTCTCTTTGCAGATGTAAACTATTACAGTAAAGGATAAAATAAGAACAACGCGGTTAAACAATATGTAACATCAGAACTATGGACGCGAGTGAAAACTGATCGAAGTGATTACTGCTTACCTTTGTTTTGAGGGTCCTAAGCTGCACTTGGGTGAACTGGCTCTGCAGCGCTGGATCAGAGACAAGAACACCAAAGAAGGTAGACATTGTCTTCCAATTTCAATGATCAGACTAGTTATTTCAACAATATTATTTCTTGCACTTGGGCAATTGTTGTTTCCGTCACAAAATTCTTTTCCTCAACTACAGGAGGACTAGTTGCCATTAACCTTCCATGGATTTCGTCACAATATTAACACTAAATGCATCAAAGCAACGAATAATCAGAACGGCGAGCAAATGCGAATAGAATCTGAAACACACATGACAAGAATAAGAGAAGAAATCATCACTAACCTTCCCAAGGGGCTGGCTAAAGTAAAAATCTTTTGCCTTCAAAGAAAACACAATCTTCTTCTTCTTCTTCTTCTTTCTTTCCGCACAAACTACTCCCTCCTCATGGATGATTGCTTCCTAGCATACCCCAACAAAGGTGGGGGAGGGGACGTGTGGTTGGATTGCATGCAGCCATTCAAAGGAAAAGAGTTAAAACTTTGGGAGAGGGAAAGCTAAAAACGTGGCTCCCTCTCGCCCCGCCACAAATAGTTCGCCTGCTAATCTTAGGAGCTGAACCTCCGAGTGACTCCCCCACGATAGAGGGTGCCATGGTGTCTCAGTATTAGGGAATGCTTGTGGACAGGGGCGGAGGACTATTCCAGCATGGATAGATACCCTCTTGAAACCTTGGCTGACGTCCGCCATTGCTGATTCGAAGCTCTGTTGCCAGGCCGTCTGAAGGAAGGAGACGATACTCGGGCAATTTAAATATTTCCCCTTCTTAGCTATGGCTCCTATCTCATTGACTTTCTTATAACTGCAATTAATGATTTACTCCAGCAATATCTCTAGTGTTATATTTTTATTCTTTTTTTATCTCAGTGGCTGTCTTAACTCAGCCTGCCACGGGATTGGCTAGGGAAAAAGACATTTTTGCTGTTTTGCTCCCTACAGCCAATATATTAAAAATTCAACATATATGCTTGAATAATGATGATCGCAATTATATATATATATATATATATATATATATATATATATATATATAGAGAGAGAGAGAGAGAGAACATGTGGATTTGGTGCCAACCTCGTATGTTGAATTGTTATATGTGTAATTGCGATCATCATTATTCTATATATATATATATATATATATATATATATATATATATATATATATATATATATATATATATATTTGACATGCATACATGGCTGCAAATCCACGTGTAGCAAATATATGTGAAATGTAGAATGCACCGGAGGCAAACCATTAGCTAAAGAGACCAGTGATCTCTAGGTTTGGTCATGGCAGCCATACATAGTCATTAAAAAGGTTCTAGGCGACACACAGTAGCTAAGGCAATGGTCATTTAACAGTTCAAGCCAACAAAAGTACACAAGTTGCCAAAAAAAAACATAAAAGTCACTATTTCCCATCTCCACAGCTTTGGATTGGCTCATGTGTTTCTTGATCTTGGAGGCCAGCGTCTTCCTTCTAGGAGTCATCTTCTCGGGCACAAACTCCACAACTTGTAGGTCTCCTAGAACCGGTTCAGCTACACCCAACAACAATTTTATGAAAATAACATATTTTTGAAATTAAGGGGTATTTACAACAGCAATCACTGCACTAATTTAGAATAAAAATCCTAGTGACTATTCCTCCTTGTTCTTGGATCTCATGGGGTTGCTGGAGCAGCTAGCTAAAACTCTGTATGCACAGGTTCATTAGGGAGCTCTCTATTGGCTGCCCTTGCTGCTGCTTCAACAACTCCCATAGCTTCTGAAGCTCTGAGTTGAGCTTCTTCTGCCTGCAGCATTGCCCTCACTGTAGGTTCCCTTGCTAATGCTAGCCTTGTCCTTAGAGCAGTGTTCACCTAAACGGCCAATTAAACGGTAAACGGTGGCAAACTGTTTTGTTCAGGGGGTAAACGAGAAATTAAACGGTTGACCGTTTAAACGGTCAAAAAACAGGGAAAACGGTCTAAACGGCCTACACAGAACGGTTGTAAACGGTACTAAACGTGATAAACGGCTGAACGGCCGTTTAGGCAAACACCAGGTGAATCTAGTTGAATTTTATATCAACAATTTGTATACTTAAATTTATTATATTTATAAATATATAAAATTGATTTGTTACATGCATAAATATGTATATTTAATTCTTCTAACATGCATAAACATATATACATAATAAAATTAATGGTTTTTAGTTGCATAAATATGTATAAATGATAGAATGATTGATTTTACATTAAAAATATGCACATTTTTGTAATATTGTGTAAAACCGTTTAGACCGTTTTAATCCATTTAAACACCGTCTAAACAGTTTAAACGCTAAAAGAAGGGTGACCGACTGTTTACCGTTTAGCGTTTAGGATAACATTGCCTTAGAGTGGTTTGTTCGAGAGTAGGGAGATCTCCTGTCTTGCTCATCTTTCTCTCAGGCTTGACACTTCTTAGTACATTACAACAATAACAATCGTAAATTTAAATGTATTGACTCCTATCTTTTCTTAGTTCTCGTGAAGCTACACTTCCAACTACCTTCTCTATGTCTAGCTTCACCACATCTTTTACATATGGATTGTGTGGTTGCCTCTCCACTTCTCTCAGCTCGTGGTTTTTTTCTTTTCGCTTGCCTGCTTGGCCGTCTCTTTTCCCTGTGTTTTCACTTGCTTTTGGTTGGGCCGCGACGGGGAAAATAGAAGGAGCGCGCGTGAGATACGAGTGTACGACGAGGGAAGAGAAGTGGACTGCGACTGGCCCCTGCGCGAGAAAAATAGAGGGAGGGCAGGGAGGTCTTTTTCCCTGGCTGATCCATGGAGGCAGGCTGAGTTGGACAGTTATGAAGCTAAAAAGGGGTAAATATGCAACACTAGAGAGATTGTTGGAACAAATCTCTAATTGTAGTTATAAGAAGGACAACTGGATAAGAGCCATCAGTAAGGAGGGCAAATATTTAAATTGCTCGACCACTTGGGCTAAGGAACATTTCATTGGGCTTCTTACTTGGGCTGAAGTCCATTTACTTTACCTCGATTCGCAACACATAATTTATCCCTCAACCAGCATGGATGCTTGTCGCGCTTCCATTCACTTGTCTTATAAACCGTATTTTTTTATACCAGCCAGCAGTGTTTTTCTCTCACAATAAATCAGCGAATAATACTTTCAGCCATGGCTTTTCACATAAGCGAACAAACTATGAAAGTATTGTCTGCTGATTTGTTGTGAGAGAAAAACATTGCTAGTTGACAGAAAAAAGTACGACTAAGCGAATGGATTCTAAATAGGACCTGAACAAAGGCTTACTTGGGCTGAAGCCCATTTACTTTACCTCATTTTGCAGCACATGATTCATCCCTCACGGGAATGATACGATCCATACGTGCGACCGTCCGGACACCTCGTTTGTGGCCCTGTAAGCATATTGGACCAAAGGGCAACTTGCGACCTTTCCCCACTTGTAGCCGCTTTCATATTTGCCCATAGAGTTCCTTGCTTACTCTCCTCCACAACACACCAACCGTTCTCCATCACGTGTGCCCGCTCCTCTCCATCCAGTCCCCCCTCGCTTTCTCCCTCCATGGCCGGCAGCGGTGAAAGGTCCTATTATGGCTAGAGGGGGGTGAATAGCCTATTTAAAAATTCTACAAAACTTACTAGAGCAAGTGGTTAGTAAATAACAAAGCGTAGCTTTTTGCTCTAGCTCTAATGGGTGTCTGCAAGCCACCTATCCAACAATTCTAGTTGATATGATCACTAGGCAAACAAGAGCTATGCACTACTTACACTAGAGAGCTATCTAAAGTTTCTATACAAGTAAGTAAGCTACTCTAGTTTGCGGGAATGTAAGAGAGATGGTTTGATCTTTATACCGCCGCGTAGAGGGGATGAACCAATCAATAATATGAAGTCCAATCATCGAGAGAAATCCAATGAACAAACACAATGGAGATAAACAATTTTTCTCCCGAGGTTCACGTGCTTGCCGGCCGGCACGCTACGTCCCCGTTGTGTCGACCAACACTTGGTGGTTCGGTGGCTAAGAGGTGTAGCACGAACCTCGTCCTCACTAGGACACCACAAGAACCTACCCACAAGTGAGGTAGCTCAATGACATGAGCAATCCACTAATGTTTCCTTTGGCTCTCCGCTGAGGTAGGCACAAACCCCTCACAATCACCGGGAGATGGCCACGAACAATCACCAACTCGTGCCAATCCTCCTCCGCTGCTCCAAGCCGTCTAGGTGGCGGCAACCACCAAGAGTAACAAGAAACGTAGCCAAATCGATCCCCAAGTGCCACTAGATGCAATCACTCAAGCAAATGCACTTGGAATCACTCCCAATATCACAAAGATGTTTAATCTATGAAGGAGATGAGTGGGAGGTGTATGCTTATGCTCACAAGGATGTCAAGTATGTTAGAATGCCAAGAGAGTAAGCCCCAAGCCGGCCAACAACTATTTATAAGCCCCTCAAGCAAATAGAGCCGTTGGCTCTCTCACTGGACACAACTCGGGGTCACCGGACGCTCTTAAAGGGGCACCGAACGCTCAACACCCGCGTCCGGTGCTCTAGAAACAGCCGCGTGTCAGAGTCTAACGGTAACCTGCAGAGCACCGGATGCTGAGCAAGTTACCACCGGACGCGTCCGGTGCACACCGGTCCTAAACTCAGAGAGGTCTGCAAACGCGCAGGATCACCGGACGCTGAGCACCGGACCGTTCGGTGCTCATCGGTCTTAAACTCAGAGAGCTCTGCAAAACGTGCGGACACCGGACTCAGAACACCGGACGCTCCAGCCTGCGTTCGGTGCCTGGCGTTCGGTGCCTTACCCTAGCTGAGCCAGGCACTAACTGCACCGGACGCTCAGACTCAGCGTCCGGTGCTCCAGAAGCCAGCGTCCGGTGAGTGTTCCTCAGCGAGAAACACTCCAGCGACTTGTCCAACTTTCCCACCGGCGCAATAGAAGATATGCACTTCATTTTCTCAAAAAGTGCCGAATCTCGCCTCGCAAGCTAGGCAGGAGGGAGAGAGGAACCCATCCTCTCTCTACTCTTCAAACTCTACCTCCTTCTCAAAGTGTGCCAACACCACAAAGTGTAAACCAATATGTGCACGTGTGTTAGCATTTTCACAATCATTTTCTTCGAAGGAGTTAAGTTAGCTCACTAGGTTCTAAATGCATGCACATGAACAATGACACCTAGTGGCACTTGATAACCGCTTAGCCAAAGAATTCCCCTCTTTATAGTACGGTTATCTATCCTAAATGTGATCACACCCTCTATGGTGTCTTGATCACCAAAACCAAAACCCTAAGCAATACCATTGCCTTGAACTCCATAGGGTTTTGTTTTTCTCTTTCTTCTTTTCCAAGTTGAGCACTTCATCATCTTGTGGTCATCACCATCATCACCATGATCATCACTTGCTCCATCATTTGGCATGTACCAACCTCATTAAGTCTACACACACTTAGTATAGAGGTTAGTACTAGGATTTCATCAATTATCCAAAACCAAACTAGGGCTTTCAAGCGGCCCCTCCTCTATCACGTGTTGATGACTCCCTACCTAGCCAGCAGCACCCCATCCTCCTCCTTCCCCACCCCGTCGTCCTACCCAAACCCTGACGACTCCTTCCCCAACCTCGGTTGCGCCCCTCTCCCTACACTAGCATCCTCCCCCACAGGGAGCCCCCAATGCCCGCAAACCTAACGGTCATGGCGCTCTCTATGCTAGGATCTCTCTCACCACCCTATGTTGCAATTGCATGTTTCAATTGTTTCAAAAAGTTTAGAGGTATGTTGCAGTAAGCATATGAATGTTGCAAAAGTAGATCGAAGGATGTTGTAGTTGTTTCAGAGGCATGTTGCAGCAGTATGTTTTTGAGTATTTCAAATATTGCATGTGTTTTTATTCATATGTTTGCGTATGGTCGCAATAGTTTTCAAGTGTGTCTCAAGGATGCTTTTCAATTGTTTCAAATGTTTCAACTGCCTTCAAATGTATGTTGCAACTGTTATTTTGAGATGTTTTAAAACTAGATCGGGTGTTGCATCTCTTCTCCTCCCACCTTGTGTTGCATCTCATGGTTGGGAGTAGGAGCGTAGGCGTCTGACGACATGGGGCGCAGTTGGTGTGCTCTCATGTTTGAGCGGGCGCAGTTGGTGTGCTCTCATGTTTGAGCGGGCGCAGTTGGTGTGCTCTCATGTTTGAGCGGGTGCAGCGGATGTGATTGTGTAGTGGACGTGATTGTGTGTTCAATTCGATACGTGAGAGAGTGTCTGACTATGTCGAATAGAGGCATGAGAATCGAAGAGTCATGGGCCCCATGTGAAGCACACATGCGTGCATGCGGGCGCGTGATTAGACATAGCTCGAGCGTCCGGACACTGGTATCCGGATCGAACGTTCGAGCGCTAGCAGTTCCGTATCACTCAACCAACATGGATGCCTATCGTCCAGTGTGCTCCGTTTGTTTGTCAGAAACGCTGCTGACTGACAGAAAAAATACGGCCAAACAAATGGATTCTAAACAAGACCTGAACAAAGGCCTTATTTAGTTTGCGAAAAATTTTATGTTCGAATACTATAGCATTTTCATTTGTATTTGACAAATAGTATTTAATTATAAACTAACTAGGTTTAAAGTTTCGTATCGCAAATTATAGATAAATGCTACATTATTTATTTTTTATCTATATTCTATACATATACTATAAGATTTAATATGACTGAAAATCTTGAAAAACGAGGGCACTCACAATGCAAGACTCTATCACAGAGTCCAAGACAATTAATTATATATTATTTATAGTATTTGCTGATGTGACAACATATTTATTGAAGAAAGAGGTAGAAAAAAATAAGACTTCAAATCTTATTTAGACTCTAAGTCTACATTGTTCGAGATAATAAATAATTTTAAACTCTATGATAGAGTCTGCATCGTGAGTGCCCTTATAAAAACTAAATAAGACCTTGTTTAGATCCAAAAACTTTTTGAATTTTGACACTGTAGCATTTTCGTTTTTATTTAACAAACATTGTCCAACAATCATGGAGTAACTAGGCTTGCTTAAAAGATTTGTATCGTGATTTATAGATAAACTGTGTAATTAGTTATTTTTTTATTTATATTTAATATTTCATGCAAGTGTCACAAGATTTGATGTGACGAAGAATCTTGTAAAGTTTTAGGGTTTAAGGCCAAAAGTAAACATGTCATCAGAAAGCTAGACAGTCCTCATGCGTGCCCACGATCGACTCGGCGGCGTCCGCGGGGGCTCGCGCGCCGGCCGGGAGCGGGACCCAAGCCCAGGCGCGTGCGCCGATGGCGGTGCTCGAGGGGTGAGCCAAGCGGATGGGCCTCGCATGGAGATCGGAGGCACGCCGGCGCGCCGCGGCGGCCGCGCGGGTGCTCCTGGCCTGCGCCCACGTCCTCGCCTCCACGCGCGTCGCCATTGCCGCCGCACTGTAGCTGGAGGTGGCGGGGCGCGGTGGGAGGCTTGTGTGTTGGCGGTCGCCACGTCCCAGGCGCGCGCCCGCGCATGCAGGCTGGGAGGGCCGCCACGGACGCCAATCTTCGCGTCCGACCGGTGGTCGGTGGATGGGCACTTGGGCAGTGCGGCTGGCACCCTCGCTCCCGCGGGTGACGAGCGAAAATTCGAATCCATACCCTCCCGCTGCAGACGGGCCCCACGCCGTAAAAAATTGGACTGGCTCCCGCTCCCGCTCCCGCTCCCTCGATTTTTGGGTTTCGTTTTCCCCTCGCCCGCCCGACCGCCGCGTCCGCTCTGCCCTGTTTTCACATTTGACCAATCCCCTTTCGATTCGATTTCTCCAGACTCCAGAGCTCTCCCTCTCCTGCCAAACCCTCTCGTCTGCCGACTCTAGAGAGCATCGCATCAGCAGCAGCTACCGCATCCCCTGCCATGGCGCCGAGCTCCCCGTCGCCCGCCGCGCCCACGCGCGTCTCCGGCCGGAAGCGCGCCGCCAAGGCCGAGGAGATCCACCAGAGCCAGGAGGAGGAGGAGGAGGTTGTGGCGGCGTCCTCCGCCAAGCGCAGCCGAAAGGCGGCGTCTTCCGGCAAGAAGCCCAAGCCGACGCCCAAGCAGGCCAAGGCGGGTAGGAAGAAGAAAGGGGAGGCCGAGAGGAAGGAGCCCGTGGAGGACGAAACCGCAGTGAGAATCATGAGTCAAGCAAAGCTTGAAACTCACGACCAGCCGTTCCACCACCTGGAGGCCTTACCACTCAAGCTACGGCTCGATTCTCAAATCAATCCTATTTTGATGCTACTACTTAATTAGGGCAGCTTCACAAAATTCTTCTCATAGTGATCTGTGTTCCTGTAGCCAATTTTATTTTTTGAAGTCCAGAGAATGAACATTTCAGCAAAGCATCTAACTTGAAATAGAAAATACCAATTCAGGTTGTACCACGACCTGGGCAAATCACTTATTAGCGATTATTGATTCCAGTTCAATACATAATCCGGAAAGGAACAAAACCAAATAGCCAAGTACATCTTAAGTGCAAGCGTTTGCATGTCCACTAAAAATTCTTTGGCAAACATCAAGCAGGAACTGTTGATCTCTTTACAGCACGATCAGCAAACCATCCTTTCAGTAGGCCTCTCCCTCCCGGATGACAATCTATCAACGGGAGATAAGGCCACCATCAATAACTCATATTCCAACACGATACATGGCTAGTTAATGTTTTGAAACCTCAACCTACAGTACAGTACAGTACGACAAGCACTCGAGCTCAAGTGCACCCTCCCTACATTCATCTCCAATCATAAGAATCAGCACGATACGCAGATTATTCATTGGTAAACATGCTATTTAATGGGTCTGAATCGGACCCAACCAGAGATGCTCCTGCCGTTGGCTGTTGCCCTGCTCAGCTCAGCTCTGTATCCTTTTACTGCTCAACCACCTCGCCTGCAGGAGTGCCAACAGAAGAGGCCCTCGCCTGTACCGCAGTTTGCCCCAAAGCGGTGAAACTTGGAGGCAGCTGGTACAGAGGGTGACTCCCCTCAGACTCACCCAGGTAGGCTTGCCCCAAACAGTAGCCCAGCGCCCGGGCAACAGGGACAGCTACTGCGTTCCCGACTTGAATATACCTATCGCCATCAGAGAAAGTACACATGTTCAGAGGCAAGGATTACAATGCAGCATGATCCTGCTTCTGATTTCAAGAGCTGTAACTGACTGATCAATGGCTTACTGCTGACAACTTTCAAGAGTGACTAGATCAGGTACAGGCAAACTGAAAAGAGGAACTTACTTCTCCTTGATCGGGCCAAACAATCTGTAGTAATCAGGGAAGCCCTGTAACCTTGCGTTCTCCCGGACAGTCAGGACTCTTGCTTGAGTCGGATGCAATATAGCCTGTGGACAACATGTTCAATCAGGGTCATATGCGGACAACACTAACATTAAATACAGTTCCAGGAATTAACATAAAGGGATAGTTTGTACTGAAGCTGACCTGGTTGTGAGGCTCTGCTCTGGTTACAACTGTAGGAACTGTCTCGTCCCACCACAGGCGCCCAAATGGCCTACAACATCATATGTAAGGACAAGTAACCAAGAACCTACTTTTTTCCAAGAAAAGAAAAGAAGGGACCATTTTGCAACTTACTTGGGTGATTTGCCCTTGATGAATGACATCGCATAGTCAGGAACCTAGATAACAAAGATTTGTGCAAAATCTTATCATGTCTAAACTATGAATCTTACAGTAGTTGCAGCATCTCATCAGTTATGAGTGTGAATATGTAACATAAATGTTGCACTGTTATGGGAACAACAGCACAAAATAACACATACCAGTGGTTTTCCAGATGAAAGTTTCACACGCTCGATTTCTGGATCCCACTCAACAATATTGTTTGCTCCAACCTTGACACCCTTTAGGTCACGGAAGTTGGCTCCCTGTCATAGGAAAGAGTGATGATTGTTTCAGGAGGAGAAACAACGAGGGAAGGCACAACTGCTATCAAGCCACCAACCTTCTTGACAGGAATTTGCTGAACCCGCTCATAATCGTCGTTGTTAAGCCGTAAGGGCTGGTGATCCAAGAGCTTGCCTTCATCTGGACCAGCCTCCTCACCAAAGGACCAATCCAACATGTCTGAAAGAATAAAACAGAGTGAACTTGCTGCAATAGTAGCAAAGGACCAAGAAAAAAAGATGGTTCTTCTGAAATTCATGGAGAAGCTCAACCAGTAAAGTTCACTGGGCCTTTTACCTTTACGACCAAGTCGAATGTAGCGCTGGAATTCTGTCTTGGGGGAACCACCATACTCCATTACATCGTTAGGTTGATGGTTTTCAACCTGCAGAGAAGAGTAAGATTGCATGCACATTCAGAAATGTATGAACTTGACAAAACACTTGCCTTTGGTAAATCTGAAATTGCATCCCCAAGGAGCAATGCTTTCTTCAGGGATGGTTTTTCTGTCTCATCATATGCAACGATACATTGCTGCAAACAAATTCAGTTGGTCAACAAATTTTACACATTGCAAAGGATTTCAAAGTAGTGATTGCACTTACTGAAAAGGCATTAGGAGCTCCTCCACGTACTACAACGTCGTATGTGGGCAGAGGATACTTAGGGAGCACCTACATTGTCAAATACACCTGATTAGCCAGCAGTCAACAATGCAACATAAATCTAGCAAAGGATATAAAACAGCAAGGTACAAAACAGACCATCGAAGAAAGAGCACCCCAGAGGAACACACGCATCCTGAACTGTGGCAGACCATAGCAGCCTGCTACCATCATTCCAAGGCGTGCTTGGTACTTCATAGCAACTAGGCAGCTCAAAGCATATTTTCCTAGGTAACCATCAGCAAATTTCAGTATGTCCACAACATTTTCCATGAGAACATACTTGGGCTTCAAGTACGCCACAATATCCATGAAAGTCACCATTTGCTTGTTTTTCTCATCTTTAAGTGGCTCGTCACGGTTTCTGAACCGATTAAACCCACTGATACCTTGACATGGTGGGCCTCCACAAATGACATCAACATCACCCTTTTGAAAGAATAGATTAGTTAGATATCACCCAAAAAAATGGGGAGCTAAACAAACAGGGAGGAAAACCACACCCAACTAAATACTCACAGGCAGCGGGAGAATTTTTCTTCTGTGCCCTTCTTGTACAAATTCTCTAATTTTCAGTGGGCAGTCACTGGTTTGTGAAACAAGGATTAGAGTGCAAATAGATGTACAAGGCAACAAGCAGATGACATACCAAATACTAACCTCAGGTTATCAATCGGTTCCCATGTATCCTCTTCAGGACCATATCCTTCCCACTGGACCTGCAGAAATCTAGCATTATTACAACAAAATACACAGAAATATCCATTGCTTGAAAAGCTTTAGTTTTTTTCTATATTGCCATAGTAATTGAACTTCTTTTCTTGGAATCAAGTACAGATCAACAGATAAAGCTTAAGTACCTTAAAATAGATGCCGTTTTTCCTTCCACTGCCACCATAGCATATCCCAATAAGCTTCTCTACAACAAATTCGTCCTTGTCGAGAGGGCTGCCTTCATCCTCTTGATCCTCTGAACCTGCTAAATTCGAATCTATGTCTTGGACATATTTCTCACATAGGACTGCCCATTCCTTAAGGAGAGCAAGAAACTCATCGGCTTTCTCATTTCGCACCTACATTCAAAGATCCAAAGGAACTTTGTGAGAGCAGCTGGACAGAACAGATGGAATCCAGGATGCAGTTTACTACTCATGCCTCAGTCTGTGGATGATTGTACTTTAAACTTTGGCACGCAAAACTGTTAAGGTCAACAGCCCATCGCTGCAATCATAGTCAGAACAGTAGGATTAGTGCTGAGATCATGAACATATTCTATCCAACAGATAACTAGGTAGAAGATTACAGTTTCAAGTTTCAACCCAGAAAGAGCTGCACCCAAGCAAAGACCAGTGGACATGCCCCCACAGCCAGAATACAGATCAAGAAGGGTGGCTGTCCTCTCTGGCATACTAGATGACGTCTCCAGATCCACATCACCATCAGAAATACCCGAAGCAGTTTCACTGCCTGACTGCCCATTTTCTAGTAGAAAAACAAGTGTCAGGGTTTGTAAAAAAACATACACATTTAACAAGTGTCAAAGTTAGTCACTGTAGACTGTTCAAACCAGTTTTAGTTATTGAGCTACATACACCAATCATTGCATTCACAAGCCTAAGCTGATAAGGAAATGCGTTCAATTCAGTTGTATTTAACACCTATCACATGGAAGGTCGCCCTCACGTGAAATAGAAGGAAATAACAAATCATTATATAAATGTTTATGTCATAATGATCAGGGTCAAAACTTGAAATATATTTGGCAAGCCAAAATTCCTCTACAAATTAAAATCTTTATGTGGCTTCTTCAAAATGCTATCCTTATGAAGGGCAACCTCTCAAGAAGAAATTGGAAAGGAAATGAAATATATGCCTTTTACACAGAAAAAGAATCAGTGGAAAGGTCTCTTTTTTGGATGGATGGCGGCGAAATACATTTGGAATCTGATTGTTGTACCCTTGGAGTCAGTTGCAGACCTTGTAATATTGATCAGTTTTGGGTTTGGATCAAGCTTTGTTTACCGAATGGTAAACCGGTATATGTAGTGGGGCTGGCTGCTCTTTGTCAAGCAATACGATGCACAAGAAATGTTGTTTGTTTTGAGGACAAAAGAATCAAATCTCCCTCTAAGATTATCTATATGACACACTCCTTTATTGATTATTGGGCAGGCTTGCAAGAGCCGGACATGGAAAGGCAAATGAAGCAAGGAGCGAAGAGTTGAAGGCAACAGCAATCTACTTCCAGAAGAATGTCACGAAGAAAGGCGACCAAGATGACCAGATACTCATCATTCATAGAGTTGGGTCTGTGCAAGATCAGGCCATGATTCGCGCTGACTATATCACATGCTTGGAAGTCTTTCCGGTCACACACAATGGTTCTATTAGGCATCATGAGCCATGTTGGAGCTCATTTCAATCCATTCCGACATAGTCTTAATTTTGGCACAAGATCAGCCCATGCCCCCACCACTTTTGCGCGAAAGGTGGACAGCTCATTCATACTTCAATACTCTCCCTCCTTGCAGGCTCAGTCATACCTCAAATACTATGGAAATAGAGGTCAACTACATTTATTTTATTTAATTGCACTTGCCAAGATTCAAACTCAAGACTTCTCACCTCTAGCACTGATACCGTATTGAGTGTTGAGTGGCATGCACCAACCAGTTCAAACCAAAAGCTTGAGCTGTTAGGCAAAGGTGGGCAATTCCACTTATACTTCAACACTGCATGCACTAAAAGTTAACCCAATAAACCTAAACTAATGGAGTAAAGGCATGTTTGTTTGAGCTTTTAATTTTAATAAAAATTGTTTTTGTAGATTAGCTTTTGAATGAATAAATAACTAATACACAATACCCCTCAAAACAATATCTCACATAGGGATGATAATGGATACCCAAAACCCAACTGCCCGACGAGTTTTACCCAATAAAGAGGCAGGTATGGAATACGAAATACAAATGTATCCAATAGATCTACAACTATTACACTATATTGGTGAAGTTTTGTTGCGATGTTATCATTATCAGTTTCTATTTACAAAAACTTGACGCTGTATATGATTTAAATAATATGATATATTTAGGATTTTTTGTTTTTAAAAGATATGGTATATTTAGGATTTTTTGTTTTTAAAAGGTATACATTTGGGTACGTGTTGCACAAGTATGGCAAATAGAATTTTGACTAGTGGGTGTGAGTATGGAATGGTACTACCATACGGTAGTATAGACATTGTTATCGCTAATCTCACAAAAGACAGGGAAAGCACCTCTAGGACGGCTTTTGGCTTCATCATAATCTCATGTTTAAAGTTGGATGACTGGTAGCCAAAATCAAAAGTTGAGACAGATATGCCTAAAGTGGACATTTCAGTTATCCTTCAACATTACTGGAAGATGATTGTGTCCTCTCCTAAAAAGAATGCAATTCTCACTTCCCAAGGTGTCAAACAACTTCAAATTTAACTAACTTTATATAAAAACACTAATATTGATGATGTCAAATATTGTAACAGGCATTAGGGAGAAAAAGCTACTCCCTCCATACCTAAAAAGAAAGTCGTTTAGGACATGATTGTGCTTACCAAGAAGTGATTAATGAGGGGGTATTTTCCCGGTCTGCCCCTATTAAATACAGTCACGGGTGCTCTCTATCCAAGAAAGTTCCCCAACTTATCTGGCTAGTGTGTTGAGGCGTGAGCTATGAGGTGCTGTGGTCAAAACTCAGCAGACGCAGTTTTTTTTGCTCCACTCGTGCTGCACTGTGTTGGTGTGGACGTGTTTGCTCACGTTTGGGCCTAGTTGGTCCTCGTTTTTGATGGAGTGCCAACGAGCTGGCTAGTAAGAAGCGACGCCGAACAGGTGTGTCAACCCATGCCTGCTATAAATGCGGCGGCCATGTAATGAGAGACGATGCGCAGAAGGGTAAACACGTCCAACTCGTGACCCTGGCACCCAGAACGTCTTCCTTCATGAAAATAGGCAACAAGCCCAGAACGACCTTTTTTATGTACGGAGGGAGTATTTGATAAGTAGTAACGTCACACTAATTTAGCAAAGCAACTAAGCAAGTAAATTGCACTCAGCTAGTCAACCAAAAAAGGATGATGTGGAAGCAATTACCTGATGAGATATTAGCAAACGTAGAATATGCAACAGAGTACGACATGTCATAATATAGGTCACAATGCTCTATCAGCTGAGCCTTGGCTTTTGGATCAATCTAAGGCAAAAACACACACACACAATTGTAGTGAGAAACTTTATGTGCATAGAAAAATCACAAAGCTCTCAGCAGGGAACTTACATTTGGATCAACACGGACTATCTTGACCTTGGAGATGATGCAATCAAGCACATTGTCGTTCTTTTCCTCAGAAAGAAAAACGCGTCTAGGGTCATGCATGTGGCCATCAACATTAATGGACACCAAAGAATTGATAACCTGCACTGATATGTTAGTATTTTAAAGTTCTATGCTACCTCTTGACATGAATAGAAATGACACAAAGCTAAACACGCACCGTGTCCTCTGCTCGGAAAAACCAATGGCAAGTAAAATAGTGACACCGATCAGTCCCCTCAAAAAATTCAGTAATGCGGCCAATGTAATCTGCCTCATTTTCTCCAGCCTAAGACAGGTAAAAAAGAATCATAAACTTAAGGTCAGTAACTATTATTAAAGAACATAAAAATAAAGATGTGATGTGAAAACAAAATCATCCAGTGGTATTGTACACAAACATTAGTTTGAGCATTCTTGTTCACTGCATCATCAATTTTTATGTTCAGTTGAATTACTAAGAACTTACATGAAACTAAATTTTAAGAGACAAACAACACTTCCCTCTCATAAACAGGCAAATAAGACAAGAAATTTTTCAAATAATCTCAGGGATTGTAACATAATGTAAGCAATCACTAGCACATGCAAAATAGATGCAGGGTTAAGCAGCATTTTTGTTATTAAAAATAACATCCTCTTAACATTAGGCATTGAAATTGTTGAACAGTGCCTTTTCAACAGAATCAAAAGGATCCAGCTTATGGGAGCAGGCTATGCACCAAACATAGCATTGTGTAGAGGACAGACATTTAGGGCACCCCTTTACGTTATACTCCCTCTAGTCACAGATACTTCACACGTTTGAGTATTTGACCTTGCAACCTTACATGCATATCTTTGACCACTAATTTCTTTTATAATATAATCTTCAAGTATGTTGAATACAAATCAACACATGGAACTTAAACGTTTTCAAACTAAATAATGTAATACTTATTGAAGTTTGTAGTTTTTAAGGTTTGACCAAATCTTGTTCTACTCATGACCATTGGAACCATAAACCACTTGTTAAACGCACATCGCTAGGGATTGATTTAAAGCTCAATGCTTCCTTCCATGGCAATTATATGGTCACAGTCACAATTATACCAATACCATCACAGAGCACAACTAACCCACGATGAGAAAAAGAACGGAACAACTAAAAGCGGCCAAAACTCATCATCATTGCCGAGCTTGCTGCACAAAGCACTGAAGCAGCTCCAACTTCCAAACATACGGAGTAGGTCATAAGTAAGCTCCTGATCGATGACAAATGTACATACAGACAGCGTACCACGATGTACTTCTGACCATACGCACAACTCATCATTGGAAATGGACAACAAAAATCAAACAAGTCTTGCTTCCTTAACAAATACATGAGCAGAGCATAATAAATGAGAGCAGCAACAGCATCATGGCAAATAAAGAAGGTAATGAAAGCGATGAACAAGGACCTTGACATAGACGTCATCCCCGAGGCAGTAGACGACGTTGTCCACTTTAGCGCTCCGGTAGTGGCACCTGGCCTTGAGCTCTTCGTCCTCCTCCGGTCTGCACACGCCATGAATCGATAAACAGGGGGATTGCTCAGCTCACAAGTCACAACAGGGAGTAAACTTCTGGGATCGAATCAAAAGCAAAGCAGAGTAGGGAGGGGAAAATACTTCGTTGCGGCAGTGCTGCGCTCGTAGCGCTTAGGCCAGTTGCTGCGCGCCTCGACCGCAGGGACTGCGTTGCCGACGAACTCCGGCTCGTGGTCGCCGCCAGCGGCGGCGCTCCTTCTCCCCACCCTCTTCTTCCCGGGCGACCCGGCAGCGACCGCGGCCACCTCCTCCTGCATGGCCTGCTCATCGGCCTCCGCCTCTGCCTCCGCCTCCGCCTCGCCCATGGCCAACTCCTCCTCGTCGGGCTCCTCGGCGCACACATCGTCCTCCACGGGCTCCTTCCTCTCGGCCTCCCCCTTCTTCTTCCTACCCGCCTTGGCCTGCTTGGGCGTCGGCTTGGGCTTCTTGCCGGAAGACGCCGCCTTTCGGCTGCGCTTGGCGGACGACGCCGCCACAACCTTCTGCTCCTCCTCCTCCTCCTGGCTCTGGTGGATCTCCACGGCCTTGGCGGCGCGCTTCCGGCCGGAGACGCGCGTGGGCTCGGCGGACGACGGGGAGCTCGGCGCCATGGCAGGGGATGCTGTAGCTGCTGCTGATGCGATGCTCTCTAGGGTCCGGAGACGGGGACTGCTGCTGATGCGATGCTCTCTAGAGCTCTGGAGTCTGGAGAAATCGAATCGAAAGGGGATCGCTCAAATGTGAAAACAGGGCAGGGCGGACGCGGGGGTCGGGCGGGCGGTGGGAAAACGAAACCCAAAACGTCGAGGGAGCGGGAGCCGGTCCAATTTTTGACGGTGTGGGGCCCGTCTGCAGCGGGAGTGTATGGATGCGAATTTTCGCTCGTCACCCGCGAGAGCGAGGGTGCCAGCCGGACTGCGCGCCTAGGCTTTTCGGCCGCTGGCCCATCCACCGGTCGGACGCGAAGATTGGCGTCCGTGGGCCGTGGCGGCCCTCCCCGCCTGCGTGCACTGTAGCCTCCCACCACGCCCCGCCACCTCCCGGTACAGGGCGGCGGCCATGGCGACGCGCATGGAGACGAGGTCGTGGGCGCAGGCCAGAAGAACCCGCGCGGCCGCCGCGGTGCGCCGGCGTGCCTCCGACCCTGACGCGAGGCCTGTCCGCTTGGCCCACCCCTCAAGCACCGCCAACGTTGCGCGCGTCGCCCTGTTCGCCCTGTTTTGGCCCACCCCTCAAGCACCGCCAACGTTGCGCGCGTCGCCCTGTTCGCCCTGTTTAGTTCCCTACTCAAAATTTTTTCATCCATCCCATCGAATCTTTAGACACATGCATGGAACATTAAATGTAGATAAAAAATAAACTAATTATACAGTTTAGTTAAGAATCGCGAGACGAATCTTTTAAGCCTAGTTACTCCATGATTAGCCTTAAGTGCTACAGTAACCCACATATGCTAATAACAGATTAATTATGCTTAATAAATTTGTCTTGCAGTTTCCTGACGAGCTATGTAATTTGTTTTTTTATTAGTTTCTAAAAACCCCTCCCGACATCCTTCCGACACATCTGATGTGACACCCAAAAAATTTTCGTTCCCAATCTAGACAGGCCCTGGGCTCGAGCTCCCGCTGCCGGCGGACGCTCCCGAGTCGGTCGTGGCCACGCAGGACTGTCCAGCTTTTTGCAGACATGTTTACGCCTTGTTTAGTTATGAAAACTTTTTCGTTTTTGGTATTGTATTACTTTTGTTTTTATTTGGCAATTATTATCCAATTATAGACTAACTAAACTTAAAAGATTCATCTTGCGATTTACATATAAACTGTGCAATTAGTTTTTATTTTCATCTATATTTAGTGCTTCATGCATGTGCCGCAAGATTCGATTTGACAAAAAATCTTAAAAAGTTTTTGGTTTTTAAGATGAACTAAACAAGGTCCCCAAAAATCAAAAACTTTTCAAAATTCTCTATCACATCGAATCTTGCGGTATATGCATGGAGCATTAAATATACATAAAAATAAAAACTAACTACACAATTTTGCCTGTAAATCACGAGACAAATCTTTTAAGCCTAGTTACTCTATAATTGGACAATATTTGTCAAATAAAAATGAACGCGCTACAGTTTCGATTTCCAAAAAAAATGGAACTAAACAAGGCCTCAGCCTAAGGCTTTGTTTAGATGCAAAAAGTTTTGGAATTTTGACACTGTAGTATTTTCGTTTTTATTTGACAAACATTGTCTAATTATGGAGTAACTAGGCTTAAAAGATTCATCTCGTGATTTACAGGTAAAGTGTGCAATTAGTTATTCTTTTTATCTATATTTAATACTTCATGTATGTGTCGTAAGATTCGATGTGATGGAGAATCTTGTAAAAGTTTTGGGTTTTTAGATGTATCTAGGCATAAATGACCTATTTATACTCCTTTTGCTATTTCGTGCAGTTATTGCGACCAGTTATGTGCTGATGAGGTGACACTAGAGATTGAACCATATCTTTTGTCATGTTTTGTATCTCAGTTTTCATCTTCTTTTCTTGTATATTGATGAACTGTTGTTTGATCTGTGTTCACCGGAGGACCCATCAAGGAGCATATATAATCTCGTTTGATTTGATCTTTTTCTACATACATTTATGTGTCTTTTGTGATCTCCAAAAGATACTAGTTGATTTACCTATTGCATATGTGGAGACATCAGATCGTGCAGGAAGTAAACGGTTAGTCTTGGCTCTTGCATGCAAATTGCTTCCTGAGATGTCTGTAAGTTTATGGTGATATTAATCATGTTAATTGCCTATATACATTCTCTTTGTTATCTATGTACTTTCAGAAATTTACCGAGACAGAACAAAGAAAAAACATTTTTGATTCTTTGATGCAAACTGACCGTCTAATTTACAACTTCTAGCATGATTTGATGACATTAGAAATGTGTTGAGTCCGACCAAAGCAATTTTTTATTAACTGATGCAAAAGGACTACCCAAATTCCATGGTCCCAACATTATTGTCTCTTGTGATAATCCAATGATACTCCACGTGCTAATATTTGATATGTTTCAATTTCGTGCACATGATATTTAGGATATTTAGCTAATTTAAGATTAGACAGTGATGTATTTTGAAACAAAATAAGTTTCCCTTGGTTTTTCATTGACTTGCTTGAGTTTTAGAATATAAATTGATAAATTTCACAAAGCATGTTACATTAATTGTTTGGCTCAAATAACTTTAAACACATTAGGAGATGCTTCATATGTTTTTAAAGTGAAAATCTTGCTACATCTAAATCTGTTCATGTTTTGTGTTAGAGAAAATTTCTTTTTTTTTCTTTTTACTTTGCAACTGGACCATCTTAGGATCATACTGCAACCACTATTATCATGTCCATGCTAGCATCAATTCGTAAGTGGCAAACATGCTAATTCGTAAGTGGCGTTATGCTACTTGAGACAGGTTATTGTCTTTGCATTATGGTCTAGCTTCATATGTGTACCTTAACCATTATCTCGTTTATGTATGCTTTTGTTGGTATGACATTATGAACATGACCACATGATTACATTGCTTGTTGATGTACTGCAAATATAAGTGACATCTCTTTTGTAGCTTCTTTATAGTTCTTGTTATGGCAATGTCACTTCTGAATGTTTACACGACTTGTGACGTTGAGTAGATGTACACTCGATCAGTTCGAGTGCATGTCAAACCCTTGGCCTCTTCCTTAATAAATAGTATTCTGATTTTTGAAGACTAAAGTGCTTGGGTTATTCTCCTTGTTCTTGTGTTCACACTATTACTCTGTCAACCTGGATGCGAAGTAATTTTCATAGAAAGTGAACTCCTTGGGTCAGCAAATGCACATCACGATCAAGTGAAACTTTTGATAATCTTTTGGAGCCTTTTCTTTTAAAGCCGACAGTAGAGTTGCCTTTTTTATCGGGCATTGTACTTGTTTGTCATTAGGAGGGAGTACAGTTTGTAAACAACACAAGAGCGCTGGCCAATGGTGGCGAGAGACCATCAATCCCACAACCCTGCCTCCTATCTACTGCCTCCTATCTACTAGATCCTCTAACCAAGTATTACATGAGATTCGAATTTTGCGACTGAAAGCCCAAGTTTGGTTTTGGTAATTAATGATACCAAGTTGATAATGACACTGTATTTAAGTGATTTGAGTTAGACATAGCAACACAAGTGATAAAGGAGAAATGTGATATAGAGTGGTGGACACATGATCACAAAGAGATGAAGCATGAAGTGAAGATCATGGTGATAGACAATGAGTAAAGTGATTAAGGCAAAGGTATAAACATAGGGTTTTTGCTTTTGCCGGTCTAAGTTGAGTAGAGAAGTGATTGACCGGATTTAGGATAGATAGCCGACTATCAAGAGGAGAAATCATGGTCGTCTCTCGAATCAAGGGCTACTAGGTCCATATCTTGAGCATATGCATTAGGATCTAGTAAAGTGCTAATCTAACTCCTTTGATAAAAATGTTTGTGAAATGCTAACACACATGCACAATGGTGGTAGAAACTTGGTGGTGTTAGGCCTTGTTTAATTCACCCAAAAAACCAAAAACTTTTCAAGATTCCTCATCACATCGAATCTTGCGGCACATGCATGAAACATTAAATATAGATGAAAACAAAAACTAATTGCACAGTTTGCCTATAAATCATGAGATGAATTTTTTGAGTCTGGTTACTCCATGATTGGACAATGTTTATCAAATTAAAATGAAAAATACTACAGTAGTGGAATTCAAAAAAATTCACAACTAAACAAGGCCATAGCACATTTACAAAGGAGGTGGAGTTCCTAGTGTAGAGAGGAGTTTGGGTTCCTCTCGCTTTTAGAAAAATAAAATGCATATTTTTCCATTGCGTTGGAGGAAGTTTTCAGAAAAGTCACGTGAGTATTTCTCAGCGAGAAACACTCGTCAAACGTTGGGTCAGACAACGTCGGACGCTGGACCTGCATCTGACGCATGTAGCGTAGTGAGGCACAACTCGAACTGTGCATCAGAGCGTCCGATACTCACACAGTAGTAGTAGGGTTTCGTCTCTGAACTCACCGGACGCTGAGGGTGCGTCTGATGCCCCTTCGTCGGACGCGTCCGATGGCCCTGCGAGTTTACAGACCTATCTAAGGAGCGTCCAGCGTGAGGTGGCGCGTCTGATGCCTGGCATGTGACGTGTTTGACGCTCTGCGTTTCCGAAGCGTTAACGTTCAGTGACCATGGTGATAAATGGTCCATGTTTAAAGAGAGACAGGCGACAACGATCTAACAAGCGAGGCAAGCGAGCGTCGGATGCTCAACCGCGTTCGACGGGTTAGCACTGGAGCGTCTAACGCCCCTGTAGAAGGCTCTAACGGCTAGTTGTCAGGCTGATCTCTTTAAATAGAAGGTGGCCGGATTTGGGGGCTCTCCCTTGCACTTTTGAACACTTGAGATATACTTTAAGCTAGATAACACTCCCTCCACTCATATTTTTGCTTGATTGCTAATCCTAGTGAGATTGAGTGAGATTCAAATGCATTGCATTGAGAGTTGCATCTAGTAACACTTGATTCTTGAGTTTACTATGGATTTCTTGTTACTCTTGAGTGTTTCTCGACACCCTAGACAGTGTGAAGTAGCAGAGGTGTTGAGCTCGTGATTAGAGATTGTTTCAAGCCTCATCAAGTGATTTGTAAGAGGTGCTTGAGCCTTCCTCATGGGAGATCACAATTAGCTACTCTAGTGGATTACTCATGGCTTGGAGGATCCTCATCTTGTGAGTAGATATGTGGCACTCACTAAGGGTTTGGCTTTGGATTACCAATTAACTCATGATTCATCAAGTGGGTGTATCACCACAATGAGAACTAGCTTGCAGGAAGCAAGTGAACCCCATTAAAAAATCTTGTGTCATCTCTTGCTGGGGATTCTCTATTGTGATTATGATTGTGAGTGATTCATTGGATATATCACTACTCTACAACGTCGATATAACAATTACTCCCTACTCCTTTACTTATTTGTAAACCTTGCTAGTTGTTTAACTTGTGTAGCTTAGTCTTCTTGTTTAGGAGTGTAGCTAGCCCTCAGTTGTAGTTTGTTGTTATGACTTAGTGTTTACCCTTCTTGGTAGACTTATCTAGGTGGCTTGCATATCTTAGCTGTGCTAGTGCTAGAATAGCTTTGCCATTTGTTTTACTACCCAACTTGTCTAGTTGAGATTATAGAAATTTTAAATAGGCTATTCACCCTCCCCCTCTAGCCATTTGGATCTTTTAGTGACCAAGAGGGTAACACAACATTCAACAATGAAATCCCGGTGCTAATCCAGTTATCGGCCTCCCGAAGCACATCAAGGAACATAGTTTGCAATCTTGTCGCTGACCTATTGAAGGTTCTGTTGTTCCTCTCCTTCCACACTCACCAAGTTGTGAGCAGCAACATTGTGTCCAGTGTCGCCCACATATTAGAGTTGAGCGTCGATCTATTACGGAGCCACCAATCAGCTAGTCCAACATCATGGCGCGAGGGGTGGACTCGAGCCCGATAGGAAAGAGAAGGGCGAGCCAAAGTTGTATGGTCAGAACACAACCCAAAATTAGATGATCGTTGGCCTCCCACTCTTGACCGCATAGGACACATGTATCGTCGTCCTGGAGACCATCTCTCTTTCGCGGCTCCACAGTCCATAGACACCGGTGAAGTGTGAGCCAGAAAAATAATTTAACACTCAACATGGCTTTAGTCTACCATAGCTCCTTGGCACCAAGGAGCGTGGTCGAGCCGTTCGTAGTAGAGTTGGCATTTAGAAAAGAATAGATATAAGTATGGAGAGTTGAATAGACAACATCGGATACATATATAGAGCAACTCCAACACTACCCTATATGCACTTGGCAAATTCTAATTTTTGGCAAAACATGGAAAAAGCTCCTCCAACACTACCCTATATGCACTTGGCAAAATAGGATGCTTGGCAAAAAGAGGGCCAACTGGTTCAAATTTAGGAGCGTTGGGAGCGCTTGGCATCCTGCCTACGCGGTGGGACCCACACATTCAGCATGCACGCATGCCTTAAATAGATTGCAACTTTTGCATAAAAGTCTCTCTGATTTTTTCAGGAATCACAAGATAGCCCAAATTTGCCAAAAAAAATAGCTAACTGTTGGAGAAGCCTCTTTTTTTCACTTGACATTTGAGCTTTACACTTGGCAAAATCCAAGATTTGCCAAGTGAAGTTTAGGGTAGTGTTGGAGTTGCTCTAATGGGAGTGACATAGATCTCTTCGCATTTTGCTAGTATATAACATCTTATATTCCTTGTTGATTAGAAAGGATGTCAGGAACTTAGAACCGATCGTGTTTTCGTCATCATTTAAAGAAATACTAAGAGATGATTTTCATTATGAAGGATTTACTCCTTGCCAATTGTTTTAACTATTATTGTCACCCAAGTGAGTCCCTTAATATATTAATCTGTTGCTGGTTGCTACAGAACGTTGATTAACATTAGAAAGGCATGTGGAGTGTTTGTCAATGGTCCTTATTGTTTATACATGTGTTGCTTATAACTATTAAATATATAAAAATATAAAACCAAGTAGTTGTAGTTGTTCCTTGCTATAATGTTCTTAGATCTGAAAACTTGAAGATGAACTCCATATAAACCAGCTTGAGCAAACAACTTTACACGAAAAATCAAAGGTATTTTTACATGGGTCCCTTTTACATTTGGGCTATTTATATGTTTCATTTCTATATGGGGCCAAGGCAGAAGAAGATATTGGATTTGATGATTTTACTGTGAAGCTTCCCGAGGAACCAGTAACTAACTGAAACAACATTAAGATAAAAATAGGCAGATGGAAGCGAAACCCGATTGACTATACTGTGACTACCCTGATTGACTGGATTCCTCCTTTGACTGAAAAATCTCCACTCTAATTTCTCATTTATGAATGGGGTTTTTTTAGATAGAGTGATAGACACGTGTGTGCCACACTTGCATGTCTCCTAGTGGGTACTAATAAAAATAAGTGAAATCATCACACAAGAGTAATCGCATGTGAATAAAAAGAGTAATGGTCCCTTTCCATAGTGCCGTGTCATTTCGAAATTAGATTTTGTGCACAATATAATTTTACACAAATATTATCTCTACCCAAGGTCATGTCATATACCCCCCTTCCACAAAAAAATGCAATTCTTATTTTTTAAAAGTAAAACCATTAGAACTTTGACTGAATTTATATAAAAAGTACAAACATTAATAATACAAAATAAGTACTATTAGATTAGTCGTATAATAAATTTTTATAATAAATTTATTTAGAGACATAAATATTAATACTATTTACTATAAACTTGGTCAAACTTAGACTAATTTGATCAACATATTTCCTATAATTACATTCTTTTTGCGGATGGAGGGAGTAAAAAAAGAGAAAAAGTCCACACTACCACCCTTAACTTTCAAAAATCCATTTTTTCTTTCTGAACTCCAAAATCAGGTAAAACACCTCCCTAAACTTTTAAAACCGTTCATCTTACCTCCCTCGCCCTGCTATAAGCGGTTTTTGTCTTTTTTTTAATTTATTCTGGTTGAATCTTTAAAAAAACATAATAAATCATAGAAAAACATAAAATAGAAAATCCAATTTTTTGGACTCCACATGAGTAGATCTACAGAGTGAACATATAATATGGTATGCTTTAGTATAAAGTTTTTTGTTGTCACTTTAGATCTATGCTTTTCTATAATTAAATAGAATAATTCATAGTTGTAGTTTCTAGGGTCTAATCGTGGTGAATTTTTTATGGTGGGCTAATTATTGTATGCTTAAATTGTAACAAAAAATTCATACTCATTGGATCATGTATAACTTAGTTATAGATTTTTTTGGGGTTTATACTTGTTAAATATAAATAAATCTATAACTAAGCATAATGATCCAATGAGTATTAAAATTTTGCTACAGTTCAATCATACAATAATTAGCCCACCATAAAAAATTCACCAGAATTGGACCATAGAAACTGCATCTATGAATCATTAAAATTAATTATAGAAAAACATAGGTCTAAAGTCATAACAAAAAATGTACTAAAATATACCATATTATATATTCACTTTGTAGATCTACTCATGTATAGTCCAATAAAATTGGATTTTTTCCATTTTATAATTTACTATAAATTTTTAATGATTCAACCGAAATAAATAAAAAAGACAAAATCACCTTCAAAACTGCTTATAATAGAGCCAAGGAGGTAATATGAACGGTTTTAAAAGTTCAAAGAGATGTTTTGCCCGATTTTGAATTTCAAAGAGGTGATGTGAACTTTTTTTCAAAAAAAAAAGAGTGAAGGCAGTGACAAGCGAACATGGGTAACGCGATGTGTTGCATTGTCGGCCCATTACTAAATTCTGACCCAAACCTATGGAAAACGGCCCAAATAGCTACGATGGTAGTGTTGATTAATTACACTATACAATGATCGTGAACAAACAGTTGACGAGTGAACAGTGCCCTATGGAATGCGTGTTGATTCTTGATTTTTCTATTAAGCGTGACACGAGGAACTGGTTTGGGGCCTCTTTGATCGTTTAGACTAATATAAGTATATAACTAGCTAAAAATAGTTATAGTCTATTTAAAAATACAGACAAATAGTAGGTAAATTAATTTGTAGTTTGGACCCAACTAACAACTACTTAATCTATTATGGGCAAATATAGTTGGACCAATTAATAGATGCCCCTGAAACTTTTAGTTGAGAATCTTACACATCGCAGCTACCTCTTAGATAGCTAAATTGTAGTGACTACTAGTAATTTTTAGTTTGAACTAATAATAACTAGTTCTAAACTAATCAAAACACGCTCTTAGGTTGTGTGAGCTTAAGCATTTATTGGATGGATCGTCAGGTTATTTCTCCATCAACCAGTAATTTTTGTCTTCTCTCATTCATTCATTCATTCATCCATTCATTTCTTTAATTTCTTTTTGTTTTTGCTACGTGCGTTTCATGTTCTCATGGCTACGTAATCCTATTCACGCCTTGGCTCAACGGATTGCATGCTAAAAAGGGTCAACAGTACATGTCTCACGCGAAAACGCGATGGATTTGGCTACCTCTGGCAATGGAAAGTCCAGCATGGAAAGGGCCATGCCATGCAAACATTTAGCCGATTACCCGAACGTCCAATTCGAAGACCAACCGTTTGAACGATCAATTCAATCCAAGCACGAATGTGTGTGAAAATTATGTCTGTTTCGTCAACACATACGAAACATCCAAGTACGTCCAGGCTACGAAAAAGACCACTTTGTTCTGAGCATCCTTTCCCGTTGCTTTTTTTTTTTTTAAGAATGCGGTTTGGTGCGGTTTGATTTGATCCCTTCAAAAGCTTATGCACACACCTCTGCATTTGCACACGAGACTATTTGCTAAAAAATACTGTTTGTTAATTTATTATAAAAAAATACATTCAACAAATAATCTACTATACCGGATCGCTGGGCTCGCCGGCTTGCGCTACAAAAAAGGACAAAAGTGCAACATGCAGCATCAACGTCGGGGCCGGAGCCGGACGCGTCGTTGCCGTCGCCGTTGCCGGTGCAGACGCCTGCGGCCGCACGCAGGTTGGCGGGTGGAGAAACGCGAGCGCGACTGCGCGAGTGCGAGCCAGCCGAGCGCCGCCGCCCCCCGCGAGTCGCAGTCGTGCCCGGCAGAACTCCGGCGCGCGCACGCAGCCGGCGCCTGGCCCGGGTCGCGCTGGACCCCGCGTCCACCGCGTCTCCGTCACCGACACGCGGGCCCCGCGGGGGGCGTCCCTGTGCTTCCGGCGCACCGCGCCCGGTCCACCGACGTCGAGACGGGTCCGTGTCCACGCCACGCGTGCGAGAAGCGATAGCGAGACCAAAAGCCCGGTCGCGGTCGCGTCGCAGCGCAGCCCGCCGCAACTGCTACGCGGCGCACGCGCCACCGGTGAAAGAAAGAAAAGAACGAGAGGCGAGCACGACGGGGGCCCCACGCGGGACCGCTGCCGGCGGCCCCGCCTGTTGGCGCTCGCTGCGGGGCCCATGACCCAGGTAGGCCAGTAGCGGCATGCACGTAGAGCAGCGGGGGCCCACAACATGGGCGTCATGTGGGGGTGCGCCGCGCCGGTGCCGCGGTCGTCTCTCTCGCCAAGCTGGGACATCTGGCTGGCGTGAGCTAGCTGTACGAATTTTCTGCGTATATACCCAAATCTTGGAGTACGTATATACTCCAGAAAAATACCATTTCCTCCTTTTTTTTGAGAGAGAGAGAAATTACCATTTCCTCCTTTCTCTGGGCTCTGGGGACCTCCTGTCCTCCTTTTCCAGGAAGTGTTTGTTTATTCTGTGGACGCTTCACGCTTTTCACATCCTTCGCCCCTGATCGAGAACACCCTTTTTCCAGCTGGTCCCCTGTGCTGTACTGTATGTATCTCGTGTGTGTGTGTGTGAGGATGGAAAATCTCGTCGCGTATTTTCCGGCTGTAAGGAACTATGATCAGAAGAGGGGCAGCGCCATGTTTAGTTATTTTTGGAAATGATAGTTACTATTACTACTTTTATATATATAGGGCTGATGAAAGGTTGGCAATTGGAGGTTGATACGCGCCAGTTATGGCGCTGATATGAATAATATCTGCAGCAGACGCGTACGAGTATACGACTACGAACTTGCAAGCTGCCAGTCAAATGTTTTGGTTGGTTCAATAAATTATTAAGCTTCTTTACTATAATATAATCTTGAAGCACCAGCTGCCAAAAAAAACATTATGAACAATCCACCATCATAGTGGTGCGCCTGCAAAACAGTTTTTGACTTAGGGCCTTGTTTAGTTCCTATAATATTTTACAAAATTTCTCAGATTCTCCATCAAATCAAATCTTGCGGCACATGTATGGAACATTAAATATAGATAAAAGAAATAATTAATTACATAGTTTACATGTAATTTGCGAGACGGATTTTTTGAGCCTAGTTAGTCCATGATCGGATAATATTTGTCAAATACAAACAAAAGTGTTACTATTCTTAGAGTAACTCCAACAGATATGTTATCCATCTTGTCTAGGCTATTTTTACATTTTTAAAGTAAAAGTTAAACTCCAACAGATGTACTATCTGGTTTGCTAAAATAGCAAGTTTGCTATTCCTAAACTTTCGCTCGTCATATATAGCATGTCGTCCTCACTAGCTATCCTATACAAAGTCTGTTGTGGAACTCTATGCTTTGAGTGAGTTTTTTATTTTACACAATGGCTAAATCTTGTAAATTAGAATATAATTTTAGCTAGTCTCTTGAAGATGCTCTTATTTTGCAAAAAAATTTGGAACTAAACAAGGCGCAGGTGTTCCTAATAGGTTTCAAAAAGCCAGCGAGGAACATTTTTTTATACTATTCGTATAGAAGAGATATCGCAAGAAATCAACTCGCTAGCACCAAGCAAAACATTATACTCGCATAGCATTCCGTAAAAATATGTGTGTACCTCTCTCTCTTCTTCGCATTGTTTGCCTCTTGGTACTTCTCTTTTCTTATATTCAGACCTTATTTAGTTCGTAAAAATTTTCAAGATTCTCCGTCACATCGAATCTTTAGTTGCATATATAGAACTTTAAATATAGACGAAAATAAAAACTAATTTCACAGTTTATCTGTAATTTGTGAGATGAATCTTTTGAGCCTAGTTACTCCATGATTAGACAATGTTTGTCAAATAAAAACGAAAGTGCTACAATAGTCAAAAACCCAAATTTTTGCCAACTAAACAAGGCCTCAATTTGTGTGCATCTCGCGGGCGTATTGGTGAAGGCCACTAGAAGCACCTTAGAGGCTGTTTTGGCACGACTCCTTGACATAGTACATTTTGAAAGTCTTTCAAAAGTCACAATATGATTTAAAAAAAAAGAAAATCGAGAATACTTGATGAACCTTTGGGAGTTACTCCATTCATTATAAATAGTAATTTGCTTTTAGTTTTGTCCTAAATCGATCTTTCCCATATTTAACTAAGCTTTTTCCAAAGGAAAACATATAACATCGGGAAGTTTCAAACAAATGCACTATCAAGACATATTTTTATATATATCGATGAAACTAATTTGATGTTATAGAAGTCAGCGCATTTTTGCCATAGACATGACCAGAGTTTGAGAAATTTGAACCTAAAAACAAAGTTAGGAATTACTAGGATAGACTATAGTAATTTAGAGCCGAAAGAGTTGATTGAATCAACTAGCCATGACACATGTCTAACCGACTCGGCCAAAATTTAGGCTTTGTTTAGATACACCCAAAAACCCAAAACTTTACAAGATTTCCCGTCACATCGAATCTTGCGGCACATGCATGAAGTATTAAATATAGATAAAAATAATAACTAATTACACAGTTTAACTGTAAATCACGAGATGAATCTTCTAAGCCTAGTTACTCCATAATTAGACAATGTTTGTCAAATAAAAAGAAAAATGCTACAGTGTCAAAATCCAAAAACTTTTTGCATCTAAACAAGCCCTTAGTAACATGACGCATTAGGAGATGGGCACGGGGAAGACAAGCCGCTGCTGCTTCATGGGTTACGCATGAGCCACTTGCCGTTGCCACACGGTCACATGGTCTTATTCGTCGTCCTTGTACGTTTTTGCGAGGGGACTTGGGTTTTTATTCCATTCCACGGCCTTGTTTAGTCACCCCGAAATCCAAAAACTTTTCAAGATTCCTTATCACATCGAATCTTACGATATATGCACAGAGTATTAAATATAGATAAAAACAAAAACTAATTACACAGTTTGTCTGTAAATCACAAGATAAATTTTTTAAACCTAGTTAGACCATAATTAGACAATGTTTGTCAAATAAAAACAAAATACTATATTACGGAAATCCAAAATTTTTTGGAAACTAAACAAGGCCTTCCTTTGGTGGCCCGCGCGCATAATGGTCACGCTGATCTGCCCTTGCAGAAGGCCCTGTGGCAACATTACCCTGCAACTCTACGGTCTTGTTTAGTTCACTCTAAAAATGAAAAAAAATTTAAGCTGTCAAATCGAATCTTGCGGCATATACATAAAGCATTAAATAAAAACTAATTACACAGTTTGTCTGCAAATCATGAGACGAATTTTTTGATCATAGTTAGTTTATGATTGGACAATATTTTGCCACAAACAAACGAAAATACTATAGTAGCGAAATTTAAAAACTTTTCACATCTAAACAATGCCTACATTTGTAACCCGATCGTCTGTGCCGCTAGGACTAGCTAGGAGAGATGGGGAGGCTGCTGCTACTATTACCCACCAACCCTTATCCTGTAGTGGTGGTAGGGCAGGGCAAACGGACACGATGCCCATTTCCTCCGCGCGCGGGGGCTTCATGTGCGGTGCGCCTGGAATAAAAGTTCCTGGTCCAGTGGCTCGCTGACTCTCTCTACCTGGGCTGGGGGACGCCAAGCCGCAGCAGGTAGAATATGCAGCCAGAGCAACGTGACGGCGCCGTTCAACGCAACCGCTGTTACTCAGTACAACTAGGACGACCGGGTTCCGAGACAGCACACAAAAAAAAAATTGGTTAGGGTTTGTTTAGTTCCAAATTTTTTTGCAAAATATGAATAGTAGTACTTTCATTTGTATTTGACAAATATTGTCCAATCATGAACTAACTAGGCTCAAAAGATTCGTCTCGTCAATTTCGATCAAACTGTGCAATTATTTTTTATTTTCGTTTATGTTTAATACTCTATGCATGCGTCTAAAGATTTGATGTGACGAGAAATCTGAAAAATTTTACAAAATAACAAAGCCTTAATCTAGACACCGGCCGTGATTAGTTAAACCGTCGGTTGGTGAGTAAACACGACACGCTGCCCCGCGTCAAGCACCGATGCGCGGGCACAGCCCATGCACGCCGAGTCAGCATCAGCACCAGCATCATCCTATCCTATCCTATCCTATACACCTTGGTGCATGGTGGATCGGCGGACCGAGGACACGAACACGATGCGGGCGGGCTCCCCACGAGTCCACTTGTGCCCGCCCGCCCGCCCGGACGGTCCGGGGAACAGAGAGGAGGCGGACCAGCCAATCGCGCGGCTGGGGGGCCGCTGCAAGCAGGCGTCCGGCTCTCCTACACGGCCACAGCCACAGCCAACGGCAGGCGGCCAGCCACAGCGCACCGCCCAGCCCAGCCTATGATGAGCTATGATGATTACGATCCAGTACGAAACCACATGCAATCTTTTAATTGCCCTCGTAGAACCATAAATTGGGAAAAAGGGTCCCCCCTCCCCTGGATGAGCCAGCCGGCTTGCATCTCCCACAGTCCCACGCCGCTGAGAAAAGCAATTAATACATATCAAAAAAATGGAAGTCTCATTTTCTTAGAGTAAAAAAAGCAACTAAAATGTATAAAAATATTACTATTTATGATGTATAATAAATATTAATTATGGAATATATTTTTATAATAAATTTAATTAAATATCTAAATTTGCGACCCCGCACTTGCAGTCATGTTCTTCCAAACAAGCCCTAAATCTAATACTAGATATAGATTATTCTTCTAACCAAATTAATATTTTTTAGCTTCTAAGAATGCAAGACTTCCAACGATGGAGATAGCAGTACTAGATAACATACAAATACTTTTAACAAATGCCTAAACTAAAATGTTCTTTTAAATTAAAATATCACTAGTATGGTATACATTAGCTCTAAGAATTGAATTGATGGACATATGCTCGTCTCTAACTTCATAAACTTCTTTTTCATTAAAAAAACCCTACTCCATAAACACTCGAAGATGAGGTTGTATGCTCTTTATCAACAATGGCTTTGTTTACTTCCAATTTTTTTTTGCAAAATAGAAATAAAGCAGCACTTTCGTTTATATTTGACAAATATTGTTCAATCATGGACTAACTAGACTCAAAAAATTCGTTTCGCAAATTACAGATAAACTATGTAATTAGTTATTTCTTTATATATATTTAGTGCTCTATGCATGTGCCGCAAGATTTGATATGATAGAGAATGTGAAAAATTTTGAAAAATATTTTGTGAACTAAACAAGGCCTTAGTGTAGTCATGTACTTATTTAACGAGTGTAATAATGAGCCTAAAAGTCATAAATAAAAATATTATTCGCTAATTTGTTATGAGAGACAGATTCCATATGTAAGCTTAAACCAACACGAACATCATTTTACCTTCGGAACCACGCAGCCTCTCACCTCGCGCACATCACAACATCATCGAGAAAACGTCAAGTAATTTTTTTTTGCAGAAGGTACATTTTCAACGAAGAAAAAGGATAATAATTGAAACTAATCATTTCTCTTTCCTCGGCAAAGGTTGGAAACCAGACCTATTCCGAGCATCTCACACCGCCACTCGCAGTTTTCTAACCACCTTCCTTCCCCCTCCTCCCCTGACCCTGATGCCACCTTCTCCTCCGGTATCTGTATCCCACCCAGACACAGCTCAGCAGCAGCATCGCATCGCCTCGCCCCCGATTTCTTTTGTCTCTCTCTATCTCCAGTCTTAAAAATCCAACGCCAACGCGGCCGCCGGACGCGCATTGCTCTCCCTCCCTGGCTCGTCTCCTAATCATCGCCACCTCTTCCTCTGCTCCCCCTCCCAGGGGCCGTTCTTGGAGCTCCGGTTCCTTGAGCTGCGCCTGCGTCTGCTGCTGACGCCGCCGCCGGTGGTCGCGTAGGTGGTGGCGGCCCGCAATGGGGAGAAGGAGCAGCCGCGCCTGCTCCCTTCTTGGTTCCGCCCAGCTGCTCCTGCTGCTGCTCTCGCTCGCGCTCGGCTCCGCCGCCGCCCAGAAGGGCTCCACATGGAAGACCCTCAGCGGTAAGCTCGATTTGCTCCGCTCTCACTTCGTTTCTTGAAAAAGTTGGTGTGTATGTGATCTGATCTGGTCGCTCTTCGCTTAAAGATCAGCCTTTTTTTGCCTGTAAACTGCGAATTTGGTTTTTGTCCTACAGCTTGGCCTGGATCTTCAGGATGAACGTGAACTGGCTGCGCATTTAGTTCTTTTTTTTTGGGGGGGGGGGGGGGGGGGCTCAAGTTTCTGTTTTTCCGCAGCAAAATAGTTTTCTTTTTATGTTAAAATAAAAATAGTTTTTTAGGGCTTCTGCAGTAAAATAGTTTTGTTAGTCTTTAGCACTGTTTGGGGGACTAGATTTCTGATTGGAAGCTTGGGGCCAGCTATGATGCTTACCTTTTAGCATTTCGTCAAAAAAAAAAGAAGCACGGTAGCCTTTCCAGCTTAGTGGCATTTGGTTGTGATTCAGTAGCCGCATCTTTTGTGTTCATTTTACTGTTTACATCACCCTGCCCTAAGTACAAGCCTATGCATAATCACTTTCTTAGTGAGAAATACTCGTAAATCATTAGCTGCTGACGCCTACTGTTCATGGCCTGCTTATGGGCCCATGAGGATTGCTTGTTTTGAGAATGGGGTGGGAGTGGATCAGTTCGATGGATATTAATTCGGGTGGTGCTTTGACTTATAACGGTGATAATGGCCGATAATTTCACATGGTCATGCGTGTTTACCAGTTTTATGTCCGTCCGGTAATTTTGGTTTTTTAGTTTCTGCTGTAGCGCTTAGGATTGTTCCAGTACTTTTCGCCATCATGACCCTAACAGTAACACTCATCTCATTGTTCCAGGCAAGGCTCCAGTAATCGTTGCTAAGGGCGGGTTCTCTGGTCTATTTCCTGAGTCCAGTCTATATGCTTATCAGATTCTTGGGAGTCTTAGCTCCCCTGACACAGTCATGTGGTGTGATGTTCGGTTGACAAAGGATGGCGGTGGTATCTGCCTACCAAGCATAGACATGGATAACTGCACAACGATAGCCAATTTTTTTCCACAAGGGAAGAAGACCTACAATGTTAATGGTGTATCTACGGTGGGATGGTTCTCCGTGGACTACACAAGCACTGATCTGCTAAATGTATCTCGTAAGTGGAGTTACAAATTTGTGTTTCCTATTGTCTTGAGCATTTTGATCTTGTTAACTGTTATGGTATTCCTTTTGTACACTCAAAGGAATATGTTCAGATGTCTCATGTCTGTGCATTGAATCTTAAGCCACTTAGTAAATGCAGATGTCATGCTTCATTAACCCATTTTGATATTTGCAGTGAAGCAATCGGTCCTATCTCGTACCGGTGTATATGATGGTATCTTTCCAATAATTCCTGTTGAAAATGTTTACACCCAGTTTAATCCCGTTGCTGTTTGGTTAAATGTCCAGGTAGGGATAAAACTTTATCTAGCGTTGAACTAAAAAGTAGGCGATTTTCCTCCCACCTGAACATTTGTTTTCTTTCCAAATTGCAGCAAGACAGTTTCTACAGCCAGTTTAAGCTTAGCATGAGAAGCTATATCCTGTCTTTATTGAAAAATTTTGTTGTCGATTACATCTCATCGCCTGAAGTGAACTTCCTCACCAGTATATCTGGAAGAGTTAGCAAGAAGACGAAGCTTGTGTTCCGCTTTCTTGACGAACGCTCTATTGAGCCATCGACAAATCAGACTTATGGCTCAATGTTGAAAAATCTAACGTTTGTCAAGACTTTTGCCTCTGGAATACTTGTTCCCAAAAGCTATATCTGGCCTGTTACACCAGATAATTACCTGCTGCCTTATACTTCAGTTGTTGATGATGCTCACAAAGCAGGGCTAGAAATCTATGCTGCTGATTTTGCAAATGACTTTACTATCAGCTATAACTACAGCTATGATCCATTAGCAGAATATCTTTCCTTCATTGATAATGGTGCCTTCTCTGTCGATGGTGTATTGAGTGATTTTCCAATTACTCCTTCAGAGGCAGTTGGTGAGTCCATCTATCCTTTTTTTCTCATGATGCTATTAATAAGGTAGCCACTAGGTCAGTGTGATCTTTTACTTAGAATAGTTATGGAATCATGGTTCAGTTATTTTAAAACTTTTGGCACGAATCTCCTAACAAGATCAAAGATGTAGCATGGATCGTGACCTATTTGGTCTTGATTTGTTCTTCTTTTTCCCCTGCAGATTGCTTTAGTAACCTGAACAACAGCAAGATCGATCATGGTACACCTGCTTCCTTTGTCACTTCACGTTCACCTATTTTATAGTGTTACTGAAATTCGTCACACATTCACACTGCAGCTAAACCTCTAGTTATCTCTCATAATGGTGCTAGCGGTGACTACCCAGACTGCACCGACCAAGCTTATGAAAAGGCAGTTGCTGATGGTGCAGATGTCATTGACTGTCCTGTTCAAGTGACCAAAGATGGCATACTGATATGCATGAGTTCTGTTGACCTCATGAATGCTACTACTGTTGCAAAATCACAATTTGCTTCGCAAGTAACTACCATCAACGATCTAAAGGCTGGGCCTGGAGTCTTCACCTTCAACCTCACTTGGGATGATATTTCTAAGAACCTAAAGCGTGAGTTGATTTTATGTCATTACCCCTACTTTTCGTAAACCTGAATGTTTGCTTTGCAAATTGAAGTCAAACGTTTAGATATCTTCATGTATATATGGTTATGCTAAGGCATCTTTTTTGTGCAATTGATAACTAGTGAACAGTTAATGGGCCCATCTGTAATTTTTCTTGCACTGATCATGCATTTGCTTCATTTTTTATTGGCAGCCATGATATCGAACCCAGCGATCGGCTTTAACCAGTACAGAAATCCCAGAAACAAGAATGCAGGAAATTTCATGAGATTATCAGACTTTTTGACCTTTGCAAAGGGAAAGGATTTGTCAGGAATCATGATAACTGTTGAGGTAAGAAATTAATGATATGGAAAAATGTTATATCTAGTGTGAACCTAGATTTGAGTGATATGAAGTTGGCTATAGTGCTGTTCCAAATCTCTTACCATTTATCAAGTATACTGCACCGAGATCAATTGCTTTAGGGATTACTTGATAATCATTTTTTTCATAGAAAAAAGTTCACAGATCTGAAAACACAACCTGTACAGTTAGTGATTTTTTTTTATTATATGATTAAAGACTAGACTGGCAGAATCCAAATAAATGACAAATATTTCTAGATTAGTGACCCACAAACTTCATTCTGGTACAGAACCTTGATGAGAGGATTGATAGTTGGGCCACTGAACCCTGTGCCTCACCATCTAGTCTAGTTTTGACCCTGCCACAAGCCCACAAGTAATCTAGTAGAATTAAAAACCACAGTGACCAGTTCATAGACATTTTAGCTACGTAATCCTTCACTAGGTTAACTAGCATTTCTATGTCTAGAACTTGCTTGTGAAGAACCTGAAGTTAAAGTAAATAATGTGACTTTACCCCTAACTAGCTACACTTGACATGGTTTAAAATATGTAAACTTACCCTACAAAAGGATGACCAAAGCAAAGCCAATCCCTTTTTTGTGTCTCATGTGGTGGAGTTCTTGCAAGTCCTCACCGCACCTCTTTCTCCCTTCTCTTTTTAATTTTTGCAGCATGCTGCCTTCATGGCAGAGGAGCTTGGATTTGGTGTGGTAGATGCAGTGATCAAAGCCCTTGATGACTCTGGTTATAGCAAGCAGACTGCCCAGAGTGTTATGATTCAGTCAACCAACAGCTCAGTTCTAGTGAAGTTCAAGCAGGAAACCAAGTACAACCTTGTCTACATGATTGAAGAAAATGTCAGAGATGCTGCACCTTCCTCCCTTGCAGATATTAAGAAGTTTGCTAGTGCTGTTTCTGTTAGCACCACATCTGTTTTCCCGGAAGACCATTATTATTTGACAAACCAGACCAATAATCTTGTTAAGTCCCTTAAGTCTGCTGGCCTCCAAGTTTACGCTTACGTGCTCATGAATGAGTTTGGTACTCAACCAAATGACTTCTTCGCAGACGCCACTGTACAGATTAATGCTTATGTGCATGTGCGAGGTGCTAATGTGGATGGGGTCATCACTGATTTCCCTGGGACTGCTCACAGATACAAATGTAAGTTCCTGATTACAATTTCACAAGTACTGTATCATTTGTTAAGTGATTCAAATATATGAAGTTCTCGATGAATTTATTGGTCACTTTCTGCAGTGAACTCCTGCACGAGCATGGGAAAGAACGCACCACCCTTTATGTCGCCTCCAAAACCTGGTGACCTCCTTACAACCATGCCCCCATTTGCACAACCACCAGCAGCGGCGCCAATGCCGCTCTTGACGGATGCTGACGTCGCAGAACCAGCCCTACCTCCAGTCAGTAACACCACCACGCCTGCATCGCCTTCGGATGCTGCCCTCATGATGCGGACTGATGTCTCGATCCTCATCACATTGCTGATGCTATGTGCTTCCCTCCTCATCTGAAGATAGTCCTGCACAACATCATACGCGGCGTGGCGCATTAGAGTTGAGGATTTCACATTGAGCTGCTAATAGCAATTCTTTCCACCACCTTTATGTAGCGATTCTTTTTCTTGTTCTATCCGGTGTTTTGGAGGATGGATGGATGTTCAGCTTGATACCCCAACGGTGACACCTGTGTGTGCTGCCGCTGCCTCTAGGTACATTTTGGTACATATGTGTGGTGATACATTGTTCAGGTCATCTTTCCTACTGCCAACCTGCCGCTGGAGGGCAAGATATTGACTGCAACATTACTTGGGTTTGTTAGAATGCGCTCCAATCCATCTCAATCCACATGGATTCGAAGGGATTGTGGTGTAAACTTAGTTAATTTTCTACCATAATCTCTGCCAACCCGTGTGAACTGGGGGTGAATTTGTGTGTATCCAAAATTCCAAACAAGCGCTTGGGAGCTTTGAAAAGGAGTAAAATATATTTGAGGCCCAATAACTTGTGAGCAGTATTATCTAGGTCTACCAATTCTAAAATTGTATTTTTTATTTAGCCTATAAACATTTTAAGCAGTCCATCAACTCTAAATTTGTATATATATTGTTTTTACCTTTTAAGCGGTTCATTGCAGCTCTATACCTCATTGTCCATTAAATCTGATGTGACATGCACAGTAGCATCCAAAATTCCTTCGTGGCCAACGCCTCTTCGAACTCCATCCGACGGAGTCGCGGCGAGGGACTAACCAAGCCCGCTGCCGTGGCGTTCTGACAAACTAGCTCCACATTCCATGAGCATCGATGCTAGATGTCATGTGGGGCGTGATTAGTTTCCGCATCAAACCAGCTTGGCTCGCACATGGAAGACAGGCTTCCCACAGGTGCCGAGTGTCCGGCAGCATGTCCTGATTGTCCTCCGGCTGGAAAGGCGACATGCACGGACACCATGTTGATGTAGCCGTATAGAAGTCGGACACCTGGAATGTGGCCGAGTCCGTTTGTGTTAATACATCTCCATTGCAATTTTTACTCTTTCTTTGGGCATAAAATTGAAATGATATGCCATGTTTCGCGTGTGGCCACAGCAGCCTCGAATCCGGTCAGCTTTCATAAGAATTTATTATACAAAACTGATTTTACATCTCAACCTAGCAACAAAGTACATTTGCACATGCATTATGGACTTATGGTATCGATATGTATCATTTCATTTTTTAAATATACTTAGAAGTATTTAATACTTGTGGTATCGATAATTATATAGCTCACCTAGAAACTACGAGACAAATTTATTAAGCCTAATTAATCTCTCATTAGCACATGTGGAGTTACTGTAGCAATTATGGCTAATCATAAACTAAGGCCTTGTTTAGTTTTCAAAAAATTTCAAGATTTCCTGTCACATCGAATATCGCGGCACATGCATGGTGCATTAAATATACATGAAAATAAAAACTAATTGCATAGTTTGTCTGTAAATCATGAGATGAATCTTTCAAGCCTAGTTACTCCATGATTGGACAATGTTTATCAAATAAAAATGAAAATGCCACAGTGTCGAAATCTAAATTTTTTTAAAACTAAACAAGGCCTAATTAGGCTTAAAGATTCATCTCGCGATTTATAATTGAATTGTGCAATTAGTTCTTTTTTCATCTACATTTAATGCTTCAGGTATGTATCCAAATATATCGTCTTGTTTGTCTGGCTGATAAGCCATGACAGAAAGTACCGTTGGTTTGGTTGATTTATTGTGAGAGAAAAATACCGCTGAATGGCTGGTAGATTTGATGAGATGAGTGAAAAGTTTTTCAAGAGAGGGAACTAAATAGGACGTAGTCTAAATAGTTGCTACTCCTTCCATCCCAAATTGTAAGTCATTCCAAGAATTTTGGAGAGTCAAAGCATTTTCACGTTTGACCAAAATTATAGAGTGAAATACTAAGATTTGTAACGTAAAGTGAGTATACTATAAAAATATAATTAAGGAATAATCTAATGATATTTAGTTGGTATTATAATAATAATTATTATCATATAAATTTGGTCAAATTTTGAAAAAATTGAATCTCCAAGATTCTTGGAATGACCTACAGTTTAGGATGGAGGGAGTACTTGTTAGTCCATCTTCCCGCCGATGTATGACTGAATTCGTAATGTTAAACTCTGGTCGCCTAAATTCAGTTGGACTACAACTAGCCCTGATCCGGACACGCCCATCCATGTTAATGAGGTCGTAATGTTACAATCTCGCCGGAACTGAGCATTTGTTCATTCTGTTCTGCAATCTGAAGAGGATGTAATTGGATCGGACTATGGAATGCACATTGGAGATTTGTACTGGAGCAGTCAATTAGGCCACACAATCTCCAGGTCCTGAAACAAACATGATTATGCAAGAGCTGCCGAGTGAGAAGAGTAGCAGTAGCAGCCATCGGACATCGGAGGAGCCGAGCGACGTCCACCGGCTGGCGGGCGCCACCCCATCCACCATCCGTTGGGAGTTCGGGACGCCACGCCACGCCGCGTTCCAAACCCGAGGAGTTCGCGTGTGGCCACGGCGCTGCCGCAGCCAGTCGTCGCCCATCCCATCCCATGCCATGCCGCTCTCCGCCTCGACGCCGCGGGCGGCGACGCACACGGCCGTGTACGTGGCGGCGGTGCCTCTGCGGGCGCCCAGAGGCCCCGCGCAGCTGCTGATGTCGGCGGGCTACTCGCTGGGCATGTGGGACCTGCAGCACTTCATGGTGCTCCTCCGCCCCGACCCGGCGCTGCCCCAGGCGCTGGTGTTCGACTTCCAGCCGCGGGACCCGGAGGACGCCCTCGCCGCGCTCGCGGTGCTGTCGCGGAGAGAGATCCCTGGTATGGTAGAAACCCTCCGCCTTCCTTCGCGGTTCATCGATTGATCGATTCGTGCCATGGCGAGAGCCTATCTGTCTGTCCTGCCATGGATGGGCGAGGATTTATTTGTCCTTGGATCTGCAACTGCAATGGATGGATGGGGTGTTCAGGCGTGGTTCGTCGAAGAACGCTACGGCGGGTCCCGGACCGGCGGTGCTGGCTCGTCGGGCACTGCTGCTGCGACGGGGACGGGGACGGGGACGACGATGCCGTTGCCGCCGCCGGCAGGTTCAGCGAGCGGTGGCCGACCGGCCTGGTGGTCGGGGAGCACGACTGCCGGGACTACACTAACGGTAATCCGTCAGGGCCGCCCTCATTCATATCCATCGCCATTGCAAAATCGCCGTGGTAGTGCGATCCGTCTCACCCTCTCTCTTTGTTTTGTTTCGTGGATGGATCGCCAAGGGCTGGTCGAGGTGCTGACAGGTGAAAAACGTGTCCTGGAGTCGCTCCGATTGCGCGGCGACGGCAGCTAGCACCACCAGCGGGGCGGCGCCGCCGCGGTGCGAGTGCCTCTCTCTTTCCTTTTGTACAGTGACCCTCCATTCCTTCGTTCTCGTGGCGCACTAGCGAGTGTGTACTGAATCTCCATCGAGATTGGAGATATGGTTTCCAATTCTTTGGTGACGTCGCGCGTGCGCAATCTGATGATGCAATCGTTTCCTGAAAAAAAAAAGAATACTATGCTTACTGATGCAGTTTGGTCGAGGTAACAGGCAACCTCTGCGTAATTCGGGAGTGATTGTTTGTCCAGCCTCGTTGCAGATTGTCTGATAGAGTTCGTCTGAATTTTTTGCTCGGATGCTTCTGAGTTACTAACTCGTCGTCTTACCTGTAGATGGATGATCTAAATACCCACCGTCAGTATAATAAGCTACCCCAGACAAGGCAATGGTGTAACAAAGAAATGAGGCTTCACTTTGCTGAAGATCAAGGCAAATCTGAAGTAACATTGATCTGTAACATAATCAGGTGAAATCCTTTGGACTAGAAGAATCTGTTGGCTCAATCTATTGTTAGCATCTTTTGCCATCTGAATACTTTCCTCAAGTAGTCGAAGTCCTACCTTGAACTGAACAGTAGGTCACCCTGCCAACTCCTTCAGAAGAAAACAGAGTCCGATTTTTTCCTCAACTTGAGACAACAACATGTAATGCATCATCCGTATTCCCATAACAAAGCCCACTCTTTCCGGTACTAATCTTCCTGTTGATGGTTGACCCTTGCACCAATGCTTCTCAAGCAGTGGCAAAGCTGTCCCCATGGTGTCCTGAGAATACATGATCACCAACCGCCACTGCAGGCCCCCTTTGCCCCTACGTCCCCAGTCCCCACCACCTCATCCATCCATCTCATCTCAACCCCAGAAACAACAAACCAATTACTTGCACTCACTGTGCTTACTCGTGCCATGACCATGATGACGCCGACAAATGGTGGTAGATCGGGCGTTGACTAATGCAACGACTTTTCTCCATTAACCCTTATCTGAAGCCTGAAAGGAGGAGACAGGGCATGTAGGCGAGGCCATTAACCCTCCCTTATCTGGAAGCCTGTGATTGATCCAGAGGCTTATCATCAACTCAATTCTCAGAGTCTATATGATCCACCAACCACACATAAGTGCATCTAGCTCTGTGTGAATCTATCGACTCCATCGATGACCCCGCTGCATCCACCGCAGATGGTGCGTGCTGCGTGCCCCTGCCCTACCTGCACAGCCAAATCAGGCAGGCAGGCAGCAGCCTGTGACATGAACGCACCAGAGGAAGAAGATACTGTCCGTGTTTAGCTGGCCACCATCACCAATTCACACAAAGAGCTTTCTGCCTGCACTGCACCTTAGGTTCTACTACTTCTACCTGCAGCACTAGCTAATTAAGCGAGCACTATCTGTGGACGTTGGTGAATCAGGCATGCAATCCACGGAGACAACCAGAATCCAGAAGTATTCTTGCATTGGTAAAGGGGAGTCTTGAATGACATGATGTTTGTTCTTCTTCAGATCATGCTGCGGCATGACTCAACATGCTGATTGACAATTTTGGAAAGTTGATGGAAATGTGGGGCCTAATTGGTTGGCTACTAAAATTTACCATATCAAGGATTTGGCAAGTTAAAAGTTGGGCAAAAAAATTGCCAAAGATTTGGCAAGCCAAATGTGAGAAGTTGACAAGTTTTGGTAACCAACCAAATACTAGCCAAAATCATGGCTTGCCAAGACATGACAAGTTTTGGTAGCTAACCAATCAGGCCTGCAGTAATTAATCATCATGGCGCCACGTATCTGGTATTTGTGCAGACGCATACTAAGTCTGTTCAGGAAGATGGTTCCTATGGATTTTCTGGAGGGCCCTGCTTGCTTGCACAGACTATGCATGGTCTGATGACTGATGATCTTCTCAGTTCAGAGTTTCAGACTAGGGGTGGTTGGTTTTCAGCTCAAGCCTCAAGTGACCTGCAACAGATGATCTTCTTTCACACCTCTGTACCTTCACTGTCAAATCTGATCTGCTGCGGTGCTGCCCAAGTCAAGGCTCATGAACATTCTATTCTATCACCTGCGGGCTCATGTTGAAATTGTTTCTAATCCAAGTAAATTTGGAAAGAGTACACTTATGCGCCTACCGTAAAACTATCACAAAATTACACACAGTTTGCACGATTTATCACGAAATACACTTTTTTTTTGCCACGCGCACACCATCAACCCATTTTTGCCCACTGAGGTGAGTTTGGAGTAACCTTCACCATGCCGACATGTAACGGTCCATGAATTATCTTTCGATGAAACAGGAGTGATTTCCAATTACTGGTTATTATAAATAAAAAAGTTACATGAAAGGGGGAAAAACAAAGATTACACAAATCCTTGTAGCCAAAGTTCTCTGTCTGATGGGAAATACAACTTCTTTGCTCTAAAGATAACCTAAGCAAACACACTTTTGAAAACTTCTTTGCAGTACTACGGCAGAGGAATTATTGAGGACAGAAAGTAACAGAGCAAAGGTTCTACTTTTTGGTAGAGACCAAAAGATTTTGGTCAGCCTACCTTTGAAGTTTGGTCTGAGTACCTAAGAAACTTTTGCAGCAGTTAATTAGATCAAATTGGTAGAAATAAAATAGTGGGGAACTTCTGAAATTGCAAGCCCGGCCAACTTGTCTTTCTTCACCCCAAAGATCTGTCATAGTGCACATCATTTTCGGACCATATTCTCGAAGAAAGAGCATTTTTGCACCAGATGAAACTTCATATATACAAAAGCTGAAATCCAAGTTCTAAATGCCAAAACTAACAAAACTCCAAAGAAGACCAAGAATTCCACATCACAGAACTTTATTGTACGTCCTAGACCCTAGTAGACTAGATAGTAGGGACCATCCCGTACAAGAATACGAGATACAGTACTCGATACACTATGCACCATCTCAACCTGCTACGTACATATATGTTGTTTAACACCTACATACCCAAATGGTACATGCATGCATGGATACGTATTTATATATATATATAGGAACGTAGAAGAATTCTACTCTGCAGAGTACGTGGTATATATACGGCTAGCTACGCGTAAATGGCGTAGCGCATGCTCTCGCGCACCATGAGGTGGCTGACCTCGTCGGCGCGCGGCCGCCACCCGGTGGCAGCCCACGCCTCCTCGGTCGCGCCGACGTCCTCGCCGTCGAAGCGGATGGCGCACGCCAGCGCCAGCAGCGCCCTGGCCAGGGCGCCGCCCAGCGTCGGCGCCACCACCGCGCCTCCCGCGGCCGCCGGAGCGGCACCACCGTCAACGTCGCCGTCTGCGCCGAGCGCGCTCTCGTCCACCACCCGCGCCGTCCGCCGCCGCCGCCGGCCCCATCGCAGGCCCTGCCGCACCAAGCCCCACATGATCGATGACCGACAGGCAGCAAAAAGACGGTACGATCGAGAACCTTATTAATTCTCCCCTCTCTCCCTCCCTCTCTCTTTTCCTCCTCAGCACATCATCCTTACGTGCACGCACGCTTCGGAGCTCTGAATCTCTTTGGTCTCTCCTAGCAGGTGTGTGTAGTTTGTTGGGTCACGCGGCTCGCACCATGTCTATGGCACCACTCATGCTGTTTGCTAGCTTCTGCTGTCTTCCTCCTTGGCTCAGACACGCCATTGTCGACCAGAGCCTAGTACACTAGTATATATACAAGGACGACAGATTCTGCTGCTAGCTATGCAGGAGACTGCTTGACAGGTTATTATATAGCTAGTTCATGGAAGCAAGCAACATCCGTGGGATATGTATATATGGAGGGGAGCATGCTAGAGGAGAATTGGAGCAGGGGGAGGCCGGGACACTGACGAACGAGAGAGGCAGAGGACTCAACAGCATGATCAGCTAGGAGGACGGAGGAGCGAGAGGGTCGATCTAGGTCGAGGAGGACAAGGCAGGGATAGTGGTGGTGGGGTGAGGGGAGCACTACCCTGGCTAAAGAAAAGGTTATCACGAACTACTCGGTAGTGGGATGGAGGATTCTGCTGGGTAGTGGCGATGGTGCCTGTTTCTTTCACCCCCCTCAGTGCATCATCAAACGCGGAACGGGCCAACGGGGCTTTAGATGCCACAATAATTAACCTCCTGTTTAGCATGTTTGGTAGAGTTGTAGACTGAATCCGGAATCGCTAATAAACAATGGTTTACAGAAAATTGGACCAGCGCTAATTTGATGAGGTGTTTTTCTAAAAGGAAAAAAAAACTACTTAACCTCTTGAACTATTGATGGTAGTTTAATACCTTACCCTCTTACCTATAAAACCAGATATTTTGTCCCCCTTAAACTACGAAAAACCATCATTAGATCATTCTCAACGAGGAGAATGAAATCATGAGGCTAGAAGACATAAACAAATAAAAAAATGTTCCTAGCTAGCCACACAACATATTAGAGTGGGCCATCTAGGCAAAGACACTTCATTTATGGGTAACCGACTAACTTAGTCCTAGCGATCTGTTTTTTTAACCTTCTCTCTGTCTTGTCGTCAAATAGGTACTAGAAAACTGTTGTTGGGGACGCCTAAGGTGGTTTAGCTAACATCATATATTACGTGAGTGCTCACATGGCAATGAGTCAATAAACAATAGTAAAAAGTCTTTACTACAACACCCTAATATATCAAGAATCAACATATAATCCCCTCAACCATAAAACCTGATATTGCAGTCCTTAAAGCATTTAATACTATTTAAATGGCACCTTTGATGGTTTTTTAGGGTTGTTTGGACACCGTATCTCACCACACTTACTCATGCTTGAATACAAGCCCATATGCTCCCTCCCTTCCCTACTCTTTCTAGGCTTTCACCACCACCCGATGAGCATCAAGTGGTGTATAACTCTGGATCATTCCTGACGGTTCTATTTATTCCTGACGGTACTATGAAAACCGACAGGATTAGAAATATTTCCTGTCGGCTGAACAAAACCGACAGGAAAGACACTTATTTCTCCTGTCGGTTGTGCAGTTGCCGTCAGAAAACTATAAACCGTCAGGAACTGGGGCCCGCCCAGCACACAAATATCCTCATCCACAGAAGTCCTAACCCTATCTTATCTTTTCTCTTCCACTTGCTACGCGCCACCACCGGCCGCCCCTTCGCGCAGCTGAAAGGTCCTAATATGGCTAGAGGGGGGGGTGAATAGTCTATTTAAAAATTCTACAAACTCACTAGAGCAAGAGGTTAGTAAATAACAAAGCGAAGCTTTTTGCTCTAGCTCTAATGGGGTGTTTGCAAGCCACCTATCCAACAATTCTAGTTGATATAATCACTAGGCACACAAGAGCTATGTCACTACTTACACTAGAAAGCTACCTAAAGTTTTTATACAAGTAAGCTACTCTAGTTTGCGGGAATGTAAAAGAGATGGTTTTAACTTTATACCGCCGCGTAGAGGGGATGAACCAATCAATAAAATGAAGTCCAATCACCGAGAGAAATCCAATAAACAATCACAATGGAGACACACAATTTTTCTCCCGAGGTTCACGTGCTTGCCGGCACGCTACGTCCCCGTTGTGTCGACCAACACTTGGTGGTTCGGTGGCTAAGAGGTGTAGCACGAACCTCGTCCTCACTAGGACACCACAAGAACCTACCCACAAGTGAGGTAGCTCAATGACACGAGCAATCCACTAATGTTGCCTTTGGCTCTCCGCCGAGGTAGGCACAAACCCCTCACAATCACCGGGAGATGGCCACGAACAATCACCAACTCGTGCCAATCCTCCTCTGCTGCTCCAAGCCGTCTAGGTGGCGGCAACCACCAAGAGGAACAAGAAAACCGCAGCTAGAACGATCCCCAAGTGCCACTAGATGCAATCACTCAAGCAAATGCACTTGGAATCACTCCCAATCTCACAAAGATGTTTAATCTATGAAGGAGATGAGTGGAAGGTGTTTGCTTAGGCTCACAAGGATGTCTAGTAGTCAAGAATGCCAAGAGAGTAAGCCCCAAGCCGGCCAAACACGTATATATAGCCCCTCAAACAAAAAGAGCCTTTGGCTCTTTCACTGGACAAAACTCGGGGTCACCGGACGCGCTTAAAGGGGCACCGGACGCTCAACACCTGCGTCCGGTGCTCCAACGTCAGCCACGTGTCCCCTTTTGAAAAACTCGTGTCAGAGTCTAACGGTCACCTGCAGTGCACCGGACGCGTCCGGTGCACACCGGACTCATGCGCAGAGAGCTCCGCAAACTCGCAGGGTCACCGGACGCAAGCCACCGGACGCACCCTGAGCGTCCGGTGCTCACGGACTCACACCCAGAGAGGTTTGCAAAATGCGCGGACACTGGACTCAGACCACCGGACGCTCCAGCTTGCGTCCGATGCCTGGCGTCCGGTGCCTAACCCTACCTGAGCCAGGCAGTCTGCACACCGGACGCTCAGACACAGCGTCCGGTGCCTCTGAGCCAGCGTCCGGTGAGGAACACTCCCGCGACTTCTCCAAAACTCACACCGGCGCAATAGAAAATATGCACTTCATTTTCTCAAAAGCGCCGAATCCCGCCTCGCAAGCTCGGCGGGAGGGAGAGAGGAACCCATCCTCTCTCTAACCTTCAAACTCCACCTCCTTCTCAAAGTGTGCCAACACCACAATGTGAAAACCAACAAGTGCACAGTGTTAGCATTTTCACAATCATTTTCTTTGAAGGAGTTAAGTTAGCTCACTAGGTTCTAAATACATGCACATAAACAATGACACCTAGTGGCACTTGATAACCGCTTAGCCAAAGAATTTCCCTCTTTATAGTACGGCTATCTATCCTAAATGTGATCACACCCTCTATGCTGTCTTGATCACCAAAACCAAAATCCTAAGCAATACCTTTGCCTTGATCTCCATAGGGTTTTGTTTTTCTCTTCCTTCTTTTTCAAGTTGAGCACTTGATCATGTTGTGGTCATCACCATGATCATCACTTGCTCCATCACTTGGCATGTACTAACCTCATTAAGTCTACACACTTAGTATAGAAGTTAGTACTAGGGTTTCATCAATTATCCAAAACCAAACTAGCGCTTTCAGCAGCCATGGACAACGCCCCATCCACGCCGCCACCCTCGCTTCCTCCCCATCCACGGCATGCGCTCCAATTGTGTCGGTGCCCTAGCCCTATGGGGCGCACCTCCACCTGCAGCAGCTCCACCAACCGGCGGCCCGGCGCCCAGATCCAGATGGGAGGACGTCGACGCCGCGTATTCGTAGGCGAGGCACAGGCGGAGGGAGAGGTAGTGGTTCGCTTCCCGTCCCGACCCTGCACTGCCACAGCTCGGGTACGTCTCATCCCACCATCGCCCCCACCCCAGAGGCGAGTTCTGCAGGCCTACGATCGTGCTGCAACCCAGGCCGGGGCTGAGCTTGTCCGTCCAAGCCATGCTTTCGCCTCCAAGTCTGCATATCTTGAGCTCCTCCAGAACGCCAGTGCTCCCATCTGAAGGTGAGCCCCTACTGCTATTTCTCAGATCTGCTAGGCATTTTTTTTTCTCAAATACATAGATCTGCTAGGGATGAATCGATACATGCATTGAACTTTATTGTTGAATAGTTGGAGCACTGCCATATGCAAGTTGAAACTCTATACACATCGATTTCAACGAAATTGGAATTTTTCAGAAGCAGATCTAGTGCTTAGCTTGTGACTGGGACGGTAGGCCAAAGTGGCACAGGATGGATTTCACAAGGTAATGCTTGTATTATCTCCACAAGGTAATTATCTGAAGGGACTGCGATTATTTTCTTCTATTTTAGTTTCCATAATCTTGATTCTGCAACCTTTAGATTAAGTTTGGTTTGTTCAGATTGAGATATAGAGGATAGATTTGGTTAATCAAATAAAAAATCAGGATTCATCTTGGTTGAGATCTTGCTCAATGTTTAGAGTAAATTGTGAATGCACAATGACTTTAGAGTAAAATGTGAATGCACAATATTCAGAGAAATAAACAATGCAGTGTCCTTCGTAGGTTCATTTTGGTGTTTTATTAGGTTTTAAATTTAAACTTCCAGGTTGCTAAATTTTCTCATTGGTAACATAAGGAAAATGGTGTACTAGTTCAAGATTTGTTGTATCAAATTTTCTCATAGCTGTCATCTCTTTTCTATTATTAAGTACTGCATCAATTTTTCTACAGTCAGTCATTGTTATCTGGTATATTTTGATCACGAGATAGGAGCCTGCACATATATACTTGGTGATTTAGTACTAAAGCTCATTGCAAATTTATTATCAAAACATTTTCTGTGAAAAATGCACATACTCTATTTCTTCACATCTGAGAAGTGACTGAAATTGTCTACATTGTGTTGGTACATGCTGATGCCTTCATTTTTTTTCAATTCAGAACTAATATAGGTAGTATGACACATTCTAAAAATATCACCTTGCAGATTCATAACCAATATATGTATATGACATGTCGAACCAAATAGTTGATCTAATAAAATTTATTTTATTTTATTGCAGCAAATTCAAAGCTGTGGGCACCTTGCAAACTCATCCTTTTGCTGCTTCATTTCAAGTTTAGACCAACTTCTGTAGAGAACTTTTAGCACAGTTAACTAGAAGTCATATTGAGGTGTCATTCATTTGGAGTTCTCATTTAGACTTTTGTGTAGTATTCATTTTTTCATTCTAATGCCAATCTTTTGTGCAGTATTCTTTTTTTCATTCTAATGCCAATAACTTGATGGATGGATCTGAACTGTATGTACAAATCATACAGCTGAGGTTGTAATTCAGAATGAGGTCTGCTGCTGTATTTTTTTTTTAACTTTCTGTAGTTGGTTTCCTGACGGCATAACCGTCAGGATTTGGCCAATATTTTAGTCCAGGGCTATTCTTAGGTTGGCCGTCAGGAACTGCCGTCAGGAAAAGATTCCTAACGGTCAACCGCCAAGAAAAAGTGATATTTCCTGTTGAGTCGTTCCTGTCGGTTTATTCCTGACGGCAGGCCGACAGGAATATGTTTTCTGACAGTTTTAATGCTTTTCCTGACGGTTTCTAGCCGACAGGAATTTCCGCTGCTCTGGTAGTGTATTGTCTCTTATTCCACCTCATGGCGCTCCTTGGTGACATTGAACTATGCACTACACTTGCATCCTTGCCATCGACTCCTCTTAACTTTTTCCTCTTGCTTTCTCCTCCTAAAAAACTAAAGGGCCAAATAAGTGACCGGATGGAAGATGTGGGAGGGGTTTGAATGACAAGGGCGTAGATATGGTGCGTGAGCTCAATGCCATCAAGGAGTGCCGGGAGGTGGAGTGAGAGATAGGCTGTCGCATGCTACTTGTCGGGCCGTGGGTTGTTATGAACGATGTATAGTAATATGAAGTAAACGAAAATCAATCACAGCGAAGACACATGATTTACGTGGAAAACCCCTTCAATGTGAAGGGGAAAAACCACGGCCTATGGCGGCTTACAAGAGAATCAAGTCTCCATAAAACCCTAGCAACGGGCCTCTGCTTCGCTCCGTCAGAAGCCCGACCAATATCCTGAAGTGAATTTGGAACAACTCCATAGAGAGGGAGGGAACATATGGGTGTGCTTGCAAGCATAGGTACATATCCCACACACGTCTACAAAACTACCTTCAAAACTGCCATGGAGGGTTATTTATATGGTTTTTATTAATTTAAAGGGTAGAATAACTACTCCCTATGTCCCCGAAAGCTTCAACTCCTAGAATCCGTGCCAGTCAAACTTTTTTTTAACTTTGACCAACTTTATAGAAAAGAGTATCAATATCTATGACATAAATAAGTATATTTCAAAAATATATTCTATAATAAATTTAATGGTATTAATTTGGTACTATAAATCTTAGCATTTTTTTCTATAAATTTGGTTAAAGTTGTAAAAGTTTGACTTAGGACAACTCTAGAAATTGCAGCTTTCGGGGATGGAGGGAGTACTTTATAGGCAAGAGGCTGATAGTTTGAGGGTTAAGCAAACATTTTGCTTTTCTTCTAAAATGAACTCATTGCTGCCGCAAAAATGGTTTCCCTTGCGGTATTTTTTTACCATTGGTGATACTAAAAACTTGGTCAATAGTTTTTTAATGGTGTTGTGGATATAGGCTAGGCCTACACCTATATGCTTCAGAGGATGTAGGTGATACGTAGAGAGCCTTGGTCCTCATGATGCTGACAGAATATATACATATGGAAATTTTTCTAGGATTAATATCTTAATAAATTAACAACTTTGCAAGAGCCCCACACATTGATATAGATACCAAGATCAGTTTACAATCTTGCTAATTTTAAGCCCTAAAAAGGTTCCTTTTGGCACACAAGATTTTTTTTTCTTTAAAAATAAACTAATTTCTACAAAATTCCTATCGAGTTCATGGGTTCCAAAAAGGGAAAAAACTTGGGTGGGCGATGGGCTCTCCGTGTCTTGCGTGCGCCCCCCACCTCGATGCTTGCCGCGTGGACACGTTCTTCATCCAACGACAGCAGCAAACGACGCGGCCTAATTCCCATCGGCTCCATCAGCAGGCGGCTCGGCTCCAAATGGAATCAGTCGTCCTCCCAAACCACGCCCCAGCCGCCGCACTTCCTGCTCGCAACGAGCGCCCCTCCAGCTGCCGCCGCGCTCGTCAGAGACGCTCCTCCGGCGCCGCCGCAGTCCTGTCCCCCGTCCCGGCCTAGTCCTGGCTACCGATGCCTCCCCAATCGCCGATGTCGTCTCGGCAGAGAGCCCTCACCGTCGGGAACTGCTCCGCCTCCCCGCCGCCGGAGCACCCGCGCCTGCGCCCTTCGCCGGCTGCGCGGCGCGGTCCGTGGGGTATTCCGGGGAGGAGCTCCATAGGTTGCCGTTCATGGAGGAGCTCTACAGGTTTGTGCCGTATCCATATAATTTTTTTCTCCACATTCCCCAATCTAAATTTTTCTCCATATTGCCCATGAGATGCAGTCAGGTCTAGTTGCATTTGCATGACACTATAACAGCATTGTTTCCTTACTAGCACAAGTCTTGTTAACTAGAGACCAAATTCAGCATACTGTCCAGATCAAATTTATTGACTGTCTTTTTTTCACAGAGTTGTATATCTAAGGCATTTGTGCCAGAAACAAAAGTGGGCGACTGGAGATTCATTTTCTCCAAGATGCACTGAGGCCGAAGCAACACTGGCCATCTCCAAGATGCACTCAAAGCGTTGGAAGCAGCTGAAATGCACAGCACCTCCCATGTGCAACTAGAGGTGGTCTCAAGTGTATGCCTAAATGTTTCTCTTGTACCACGATGTATTAACTCGTCTGCGCGCGAGCTTGGTTGCTTATGAGTAGTTGATTCACAAGAAATACAGAAAGGTTTAGGGTATGGTGATTCACAAGAGTAATGTAAAATGTGACTTCTCTATGAAATATATTTGAATGTTTTGAGATCAGCACTGGAATGCATTATTTCTCTGGAATGCATTATTTGTCTGGAATGCATTGTTTCTCTGAAATGTACAGTTATATAGATTCATGATTCTGCTAAACAGGTTCTTCTTCAAAGCAAAGGACATAGTCTGAACATGTTTGCACTCCATGACAGGAAAAGAGTAAAGTTACATGTTCTGAGCAAAAGAGACTTTCTAACTGCAAAAGAGACTTTGTAACATCAAAAGTCCAAAGTTACATGGATTCATTTTTCTTGCACTCCATCAAAATGTAACTTCCGAACAACAGTTTGCATTGTAGCATCCTGATCAACTCCCATTAAGAGACTTGTGTATCCTCCTGGAATAGATGGAGCAGCCATGGTTGAAGGTTCTGGAATTAAATTGAAGTGTGTCATTGTGGAATTATCATGTCCATCTTGCAGGAAAGGAGCATCCATGGATGAAGATGAGCCACCATTAAAATTCTGTCAAATATAGTATAAGTGTTCAAAAACCATGATTGTAAGGGAATAAAATGTATATGATAATTCAATATTTAAGTGTTCAGCTAATGTCGTACAGTTTTTTGGGCTGGATCAGCACATCCATCTGTTGTTTCGACAACATTGTTTTCCAGATCTTCACCTGCAATTAAATATATATGATAATTCATGATTTTTTTTGTAAAAATTTAGACATAAGCAAAAGGTATTTGGCAGGTCAGTACCTTTCTTATGAGCACCCTTTTTCTTCTTCCCTGATGACTTCTTTTCAACAGCACTTTTAAAACGTGTATTTTTTGGACCTTTTATTATCTGAGGAATTTTAAATGATATTACACCATTTAATGCATCTCGAACACTTTCAATTGGAACCGCAGGAACCTCATTGGATTTTTCATGCATCTCACATAGATAAGCATCAGCTTCCAAGTTCAAGTTATGTATGGCTTGTAAAAATTTATCAAGAAGTTCTTGTGATGGCGAACACTTCAGTGCAAGAGATGTGGCCTGTCGAGATATAAGTGCTGCCTGTGTCTTCAAATCTCCCTTCTCAGTTCCTTGTTTCTCAATATAGAATCCAGTTTTCGCGTATTTTGTCCATCTAGGCAGTATATATTGTGATGGTAAATTGTATACTCTATTTGTATTGAAGACTCTTAGAGCATGCTTGCACAATAGACCTGTAAGATATAGCTGCCAATTACTACCTATATTACAGTGCATGTTACAATGTACAAATTGAAATGTAACAGTACACGTACCTATGGATTCAAACATCCGACAAGAGCATGTAATGGTGGAATCCTCTCCACGATCAGACTCCATATACTTAACAAAGAATGTCAAGTGTGTCCCGGCAGCTTCCAACAAATCACAAGTCAATGTAAATTGTCTCTTAAATTCTTCCTCATACTCCGAATACATTCGCCTTGTATATGATTCAACTGCAGTATTCAACATTGGTAGATTTCGAATGTATGGAACTGGGTTCTTTCGACGTGACTGAAAATCAGCATCCAATTCATTTGCACGAAGACTAACTGCAACCTTCTCACATTCTATAAGGAGTTCCGAAAGACCAAGTTTTCTACGAAATCTTTTCTTGAAGACATTATTCATACCTTCACTCCTTTGGGTTGAGTTCATGTCTGTTGTAAAAGAGTCACGGTATGTCGCAGCTCACTTTGTCCTCAAAGCATATAGGTTTGCCATCCATGAGCTATTCTCAATGTTGTATTTAGTCAACAATCCATGCCATTTCTCAATGAAGTAAGTCTCTGATCTGTCTTCATATACACAATTTTTGAAATCTGTTAGGAACTTGTCACCTTTCTTATCTGACTCATGAATTACATGACTAAGATGTTTAGCAGCATTTAAGCAAATGTGCCACAAACAAAGACGGTGGGTTGTATTTGGGAATACATAAGCAATTGCTCCTGCCATAGCTGCGTCTTGGTCCGTAAAAATTGTGTTGGGGTGCTTTCCTGACATTGCCGTTAGAAAGGTTTCAAAAAGCCAAACAAATGATTCAATAGTTTCATTGAATAGAAGTGCACACCCAAAAATTATTGTTTGCTTGTGATGGTTGCAACCAAGAATCGGAGCAAAAGGCATTTCGAACTTATTCGTTTTAAATGTGGTGTCAAATGGCACAGCATCACCGAAGCATTTGTAATCCATGATCGACTGACCATCTACCCAAAAGAAATTTGCTATACGTCCATCTACCTTGTCGACCTGAAATGCATAAAAAATGCAGGATCCTGTAACTGTTTATTTCTTAGATATTCAGATAGTGTTTGTGCATCATTGGCTTCTAAATACTGCCTACGCTCGCGAGAAATCTCATTATCACAATCCTTCTTAGAAAATGGTATGTTCTCTTCCCCTCCATAAAACTCCTTCATGAACTCATAAACTTGGGCTGGCTTCATTCCAGCTTCCCGTATCTGCCCAATTAATTTCTTGTCTGCCTCTATTACCTGTCGTTGAGACCTCAACTTGTGTGCCTTATTTGGACTTGCAAGATAATGATTGTGTTGTTCCACGACCTTTTGCACCCTCCAAATCCCCTCTTTACTAATACTAAACTGGACACGAGCATCACAACCCGTCCTTGTAACATCCTTTTGCGATTTCTCATTTTCTCGAAATCCTTGATTACTGCAAACGATAAATTTCTGACATAGACTACCATCTCGGGTGCTTTGTCTTGCTCTTTCGAATACTGAACCCAACCTTGCCGGCATAGGTGTTGTACATCTCATAAGCTTGTTCCTCAGATTCAAATGTCTGTCCAACTGTTGGAGTGATCAAATTTTGCTCATCTTTACGAACCACCTCCTGTACATATAAATTTTCAATTAAAGATATACTGAAAGTAAAACAAAAGTATCATACATTCTGTAAGATTGTAAAAAAACTGACTTCATTAAGTAATTCATTCTCCACTGATCCAGATGTCAGTGTAATGGCGCCGTTGGTCTCTACTCCTTTGGTAACAATGGTGTTCTGTCAAATATGTGCACTATATCTGAGAAACCAAACAACATAGAAGAAAAGGCATTTGTAAAAAAAATGCAGAACGATTTAAGGAGATAACTGATCTACCTATTGTTCCTCTTCTCCACAACCATCACCAACAGCATCAAATTGTAGTGCACGTGAATAATCCATGAGAGAAGAAGATGCCATCCGATCATCCGTTGTCATTCCGTCTTCTTGGCCTCCAACATCTTCCATGGAGGTCGTTGCTTCATCCATGGATGCGGCAGTGGGGTGTGCAACCGGGCCTAGGGCTACAGGCGGCGACGGCGGCGTACTCGTACGAGACGAAACGAAGACTTCAAGTGTCTAAATTATGAGCCGATGGAAGTGAAGCCGAGCCGTCGTTTGTTTGGTGCCGGCTGACTTCAAGACGAAGGAATCGTGAAACTAAGCCGATGGCATCTATTCCCAGAACTTCCCTATTCCCACGGCCGTCTGATGGAAGGCACAGCACGCGTCGTGCATCTGGTCAGGAGGCGCATCCGGGAGGCAATGAGCCCAGAGTCCACCCAAGTTTTTTCCCCAAAAAGGGTCCTGAACAAGGCCAGACATGGGATTACCAAATAACTCAAGGAGAATACTATTTACCAGAAATAGTTGGATAGTTAGCATTGTTGATCAATTGCATTATCATCAAAAAAGATGCATGGAAAGGTGAAAACCCTTTGGCAGCACCACAGCATGAAGGAAAAAAGGAAGTGACTTTTCAGTGTCGGGAGAACATTAAGTCTGAACCACCGATCCATCCAAACAAGACAAACATTCAGTACCTTTCGATACCATCAACCGGTGCTTTATGTTACACTGGGACTTGTTATTAGGACGACGTGGATATCAGGTTTCGTGAAGAACTCAAGAGGGAGATATGGAGGGATATGATGCAAGGTCTTCTTTTCGTCCCCCTCTATTATTCCCTTAAGCTGGGTATAGAGTTACCTTAGATGGAATTAATGGTGGAGCATTTAGCAATAGATTAAACCAACCTAGAAATCTCTGGTCAAAAATAGAAACCTACTCCTAGAAGATATACTACTTTCCTGGCACTAACTGTGGCACTAACTGAGGTTAATGGTCCATGGATGCCTAATTATGCGACCCATTACCTAAAGCCAACACATACAACAAATAACAAACTCTCATGATCACCACATTCCAGCTAGCTAATAATAAAAGTGGATCATCACATTCCTGCTCGTAATTAATAAAAGTGGAACTGGATATATAGTTCCTCTGATAGTAGATGCATGGTAATTGAATAACTATCAATGACCATTGTGCAAGTTACTATCAACCGAGGTTCGCGATATCTATCCTTGATTCCAAACAAATCGAGGGAACTCTTTAGATCCTTTTTAATCGTTTGTGGCTGTGGATGCAGCACAGCTACATCATGCAGTTTGGCCTCAGTCGTCGTTGATTTGCTGATCTGATCGCATTAGTTCGGAGAGGAGTTGCGGTCATACATGTTTTTGCTTTAGTTTTGTTTTTTTTCCCCGCTTCCCTCTCGTGCCCATGTGACGCTTATTCGCTTATGGAGTGTGGGACCCATGGAACAATTTCTTCCCCATGCATATCGAAAGACTGTTTGATATATGATGTAGACTGGCCGGCCGGGAGGAGATGTGTAGCGTTGTGTTGTTCTCTTCTCCTACGTACCTACAGGCAGGCGAAAGCATATATACAGTGCACCACAATCCCTGTCTATACTATCTAGTCCATCCCTACAAAATGAACTGCAACACACCGTTTGTAATTAATTAAATAAGTCCAGTTATTCTCAGAAATTAATCCATAATTATATTGCCTTTAAATTTTACCATCATCATGCATGGTTCCACAAAACTGGTGGTCTACCCGCTTACATAAACTAGATTATATAGCCAAATTAAACATTCCTTTGACCATATACGGCGCTCGTCTGTGGTTGTTCCAAGATGCATGATCACGGCCTTAATTATTAACTAGTATATTGCCCGTGCTAACGTTACGGTGATATTTAGAAAAAAATTATAAAACTAAAATAAATCAAAAAACTAAAAAACAAACCTACCCCACTAACAAAACAGGTCTATATAAAAATTACGGTACTTCATTTGGGAACATATATTTAGTGCCCGTGCTAACGCTACGGGCAATATACTAAACCGTAGACGTATACCTGCCTTACTGGACAAACAAGCAAGAAAAACAAAAATGTAGAGGTCAATTAAAGGAATAATAAAATAAAAAATGCCTGACAAAATTAGGCACCTATCTTCAGTCTATCACGCAATGCCAAGAAGACAAAAGCTAAAGAGAAATTAAAATACTTCTGTTCAGAAGTTTCAAACGGTCTAGATCATTGTACAAAACTGCTCCAGATAGGAGAATATACAGATAGAATTTATTTATTCCCCATCACGAATTAAGGGTGCATATAAAGTTGGCATTCTAGTGTGTAACATTATATTCTCTCCATTTTTGGCGATGCTCATGCTGGTAGGACTATCTGCCAAGTTCATCAAAGTTCCAAAAAAATTTTAGTCTTGAATACCGAAACAGGAGCAAAACCATAAATTAAGCCCTAAATATTAAAGACTAAATTAGCACTAACTTTTGTAATTCATGAATACATTTACTATGTCAAAACTTAGCAATCGCCAGATAAAATATTTTACTATAAGCAATTTGTATAATTGTATTGCATAAATACTCAAACTGAGACCATTCCAAGTCTTGATAATTTGATCTAACAATCTGGTGAGTTAGACTGAAAAAGGCTAATGAGCCACATCTATTCTCATATCAAACTGGTTCTGTTATTCAAGTGAAATAACATGCTGCATGAAAATACTAAAGCCATTAACAGGATAGGATACAACATGGAAAAAATCATGAATCTTCTAAAGTTGGTATGGAATCCGCTTGCTATGCCACCATGGTCAAGAAAGCAGCAGCCACCCCCTTTACTACTATGATATGAAGATTTATTTGGTAATCATTAGTTTTAGCAAGTCGCTATTTTATTTGACAAGTCAAAAAAGATCTCTCTCCAACAATTTAGTATTCTAATTTGGTAAAATCACTATAAGCGTGGTTTTTTTCCTAGAACTATTTGCAAATTGAACACAAAACTTTCTTGTAATTAATCAAACCCAAATCAGAAAATTCTTCTCTCTAGCAGTTTTACAAAGTGAACACGGATGCCCTTCTCTCCGTCTACGACGACGGACGGACGGAGCACGGCGACGGTCTCGCGACTCTAGCACCGGCGTCGAGCATCGCGCTCGTGGCCGACGACGCGCCGGGCGGCGGGCGGTGGCCGAGCAGCGCGGCGGGGTGAGCTGCGGCCGCGCTCGCGGCGGGTGGCGGGCGATGGTCGAGCAGTGTGGTGCGAGGACGGGCGGACGAGCGGACTGGCGTAGCTCCGGCGGGTGCGGCGGGCGGCGCAGCACCGGGGTGGCCAGCGGCGGCCGAGCAGCGGCGCCCGGGTGAGCTAATGGCTGCGCTCATGTCGGGCGACGGAGCCGCACGCGCGTCGGGCGTCACGCTCGTGGCCGGCGGCGCGCCGGGCGGCGGGCGGTGGCCGAGCAGCGGCGGCCGGGTGAGCTGTGGCCGCGCTCGCGGCGGGAGGCGCGCCGGCGGCAGGTGGCGGCCGATGGTCGGACAGCGCGCTGCGAGGACGAACGGGCGAGCGGACTGGCGCAGCTCCGGCGGACGCGGCGGGCGGCACAGCATCGGAGCGGGCAGCGGCGGCCGAGCAGCGGCGACCGGGTGAGCTGCTGCCACGCTCGCGGTGGGCGACGGAGCCGCACACGCGTCGGACGTCGCGCTCGTGGCCGACGACGCGCCGGGCGGCGGGCGGTGGCCGAGCAGCGGCGGCCGGGTGAGCTGCGGCCGCGCTTGTGGCGTGTGTCGCGCTCGCGGTGGGTGGTGGGCGATGGTCGGGCAGCGCACTGCGAAGACGGGCGGGCGAGCGGACTGGCGCAGCTCCGTCGGGCGCGACGGGTGGCGCAGCACCGGGGCGGGCAGCGGCCGTGCTCGCGGCGGGCAACGGAGACGCACGCGTGGTGAATGTGTGTGATGTGTGATTGACGCGAGGCTGAGGGTGTAAAGTCGTGATCATACTTCTAATCTGGGCCATTAAATCTGTGAGATGTGTTGTGAGTCGTTGATCTTGCAGGTAGAATTTATGTGGATAAGATTTTAATTATAGTAGAGAGTATCCTCATCCACACGATTATTATAAATTATTATTCCCTTATCCGCAGGAGATTGTTGAGATTGAGATTGAGATTGAGAGCAACGCATGCGAATATATATATTATATATAATGCAAACCCAATCCCAATCCGGATTTGTTGCTTCGTGGCTAATCAAGCTACACACCACAGCACCCCTGATGGAAATGGATCGATGATGCATGGACCCTTCGACAATGACTCAACTCAACTGAATGAGACGAGAGGTCGTTGAGGGCCCGCGCGTGCTGCAGGCTGCTCCACGACACGTACGTATCGAGACCCGGCGTGAGGGTGAGGCGACGCCTAGCTACCGCCCCCCGGCCGGCCGGCGACGTGATGCTGTTGTCCTGGATCTGCACCTGCCATTCCCGACAAGCAAAGCGTACCGTACCTTCCCACTCCCACAGATACTGTTGCTAAATAGTCTATGCACGCACGCATATCGCTACTCATCAGAAGACAGAGCGAGCGAGCATATCTGCATGCGGAGATATTATTGATATATCTAGCAATGTTTTGCTTTGTAGACGAATCGAATGATCGAGGGCTGCATGCATGCTCGCTCACCTGGCAGCAGCACAGCAGGTGCCCTCCAGGCAGCATGACCTCCCTTGCTTCCTCCTAGGCTAAAGCCTCCATGTCTGGTGATGATGATTTGGTCACTATCATCACTTCTTGCTTGAGAGAATAAATAAATCAACAAACAAACAATGTCAATCCATAAATCTTTCTTTGAGAAAGTTACCATGATATCAGGTGCTTACTAGTATTCAGGTGGACCTTTTCTTCTCTACTAGTCGACTCCGGCAATCATTCGATGCATGGTTGATGGTTAGATTTTTTTAAAAAAAATGTCAAATGCTAGAGGAGCGGAATAGTCGGCGAATCGGATGATGCTCTTCGGGTCGTCTGTGACTCTTGGACCGTACCCTTGCCCAAGTCATGGGCTGAACGCAACGTGGAGCCCAACCATAGAACACGGTCCAGCTTCACTTTCGTCGCTTCGGACTCTAAAGCCTATTCGAATCTACCAATTATTCAACAGTCTTTTTATCTTAAAATAAATTAGCAAATAGTACTTTCAAATATGGTTTATCAGCGAGTGAACAGGCTGTTGTGGTTGCCCAACCCCGCCCGCACGCAGGGCCTCGCTGCTTTTATTGGAGTAGAGGCAAAGC